>NC_090400.1:42420396-42755250 GCF_036365525.1 Heterodontus francisci
TCTATTCCCCTTAATATCTTGAAAGCTCCGATTAAATCATCCTTAATCTAAATTCCAGGGTATACAACCCTATTTTGTGTAATATATCTTCGTAATGTAACCCTTGGAGTCTACGTATTAATCCGGTAAATCTACAATGCACTCTTTCCAGGGTCGGTATATCCTTCCCTAGGTGTGGCGCCCAGAACTGCTCACAGTACTTCAGGTGGGGTCTAACCAGGGCTTTGTATAACTGAAGCATGATTCCTACCCCCTTGTACTCTATTCTTCTAGATATAAAGGCCAGCATTCCATTCACTTTTTTGATTATTTTCTACCTGTCCATGACATTTTAATCTGTGTACTTGGCCCCCAAGTCTCTTTGTGCCTCCACTGATTCTAGCTTTTCCTCAATTAGAAATTACCCTGTTCTCTCCTTTTTAGGTCCACAGTGGATGGCCTCACATTTTTCTACATTGGAATCCATTTGCCACAGTTTTGCCCATTCACTTAATCTATTAGTATCTCTCTGTAATTTTTTGCCTCTATCTACACTGCTTATAATGCCTCCTATCTTAGCGTCATCGGTATGCTTGGATATGCAGCTTCCTGTGCTATCAACTAAGTCTTTAATGAATACAGTGAATAGTTGAGGCCCCAACACAGATTTTTTTGGGACAATACTCGTCACATCCTGCCAATTAGAGTACCTGCCTGTTATCCATACTCTGTTTCCTAACTAGGTCACTAATATACCTTCAATTAAAGCCTGGCTCGGGTATGGGCGGCACAGTGGCGCAGTGGTTAGCACCACAGCCTCACAGCTGCAGCGACCCGAGTTCAATTCTGGGTACTGCCTGTGTGGAGTTTGCAAGTTCTCCCTGTGTCTGCATGGGTTTCCTCCGGGTGCTCCGGTTTCCTCCCACATGCCAAAAGACTTGCAGGTTGATAGGTAAATTGGCCATTATAAATTGCCCCTAGTATAAGTAGGTGGTAGGGAAATATAGGGACAGGTGTGGATGTGGTAGGAATATGGGATTAGTGTAGGATTAGTATAAATGGGTGGTTGATGGTCGGCACAGACTCGGTGGGCCGAAGGGCCTGTTTCAGTGCTGTATCTCTAAACTAAACTAAACTAAAACCGACCTGGGCCCGACCCGACAACGGCCAACCCGAACCTGACTCAGGCCCCAGTCCTTTAATTTTTTAAAATGCCCAACCCGACACGACCCCGACACATGAAGTCAGGTTTGGTTGTCAAGCAGTCTTTACTGCAGAGCGTGGAGTCCAGACTGCACGTTTCCCGCCTTGACGTCCTGAATGTTCATTTCAAGATTACTTCCCAGAGCAAGGCAGCACTGTCCACGTCCAGCCCGACCCGACCCGAGCCTGAATGCTGGACCCGGAAGAGAGACCCGGCACTTGTCGTCAGGTCTGGTTGGGTTCAGGTCGGGAAGCCATGCTTTACCTTCAAATCCATGAGCTTCAGCTAACAGTATCTTATGCAGGACTTTATATTAAATGTCTTCTGGAAGTCCACATGAATTACATCCATAGACATTCCTCTGTAAACTACTTTAGTCAATCGGATTCATCAGATATGACCTACCCTTTATAAATGCTGGCTCTTTGATCAACTGAAAATTTTCAAGGTATTCAGTCATTCTATCATTAATTATAAACTTGGGCAATTTTCTGACAATAGATATTAGGCAAACTGGTCTAAATTTTCCTTGTTTCTCGGTCATCTTTCTTAAATAGCAGATTAACATGTACAATTTTCCAATCTGAAGAAATGGTTTCCAAATCGAGAGAACATTGGAAGATTATAGTTAGGTCATCTACAAAGCTAAGTCCCAGAATAAATTCGACAATTCACTTGTGTTTGCTCTTTTAAAAAAGAGATAACCAAATAAATAAAAATGCAAATTCAACACCAGCAATTTACGACAATGACTTCAAAGATATTTCCTGTTTTGCTAAATGCCTAAGACATAATCAAACTTTTACTAAATGTTCTGTTTCAAAGCATTGGTAATCCTAGTTACTTTTTAAAATATTGTTATAATAAACAGCATTTCACTTCACTCATCTGGAAAAATACTAATGCTTCATTTTTCAGAGGATCTTTAAAACGGAGGTGAGAAGAGTGGGGAGGAAAGGAGGGGAAAGAAACAGCTACAAGTTCCGACATAAAGCACCCGAGTGAAATTAACCCAACCTCTCACACTCCAAAATCTATCAAGAATGGGAGAAACTGACAAGCCTGGGGAAGATACCAGTAACTGCAGTAAGTACAGAAACATCAATTGAGCTTTTGTTTTAATCTATACATGGCCCAAGGATTTAAAATTATCTGGAAATAGGGAGATTAAATTTCCCAACCTGAGTTCTCTGCGGAGATTTTTTTTTGTTAATGACATCGGAACTTGATACAGTTCAGAAGCTTGTTTGTTACATTGCATGATTTCCTGAAGTGGATCCTTCTTTTCCCGCGAGTGCAGGGGGGTCGTAGCGCCTTTGCTTGTTTGAAATCAGTATTTGTTGCTTTTTTAAACTTTTATGATGTTAATTGAACACAGGTACATCAACAACTGGCTCCGATATTCGATCACTAGTTTAAAGCCTGGTTACTCAACCAAACCCGAATACATGTGTCGGGTTCAGATTGGGTCGGACATTTAAAATAAAGGGGCTCGGGTCAGGTTCGGATTGGCTGTTGTCAGGTCGGACCCGGGTCGGGTTTTAATTTTATACCCAAGCCAGGCTTTAGTAGAAAATGGTTGGCATCCTTCCACCAATGGAAGATGGTGAACACGCAGCAAACAATCCATTTAGGTAGGTATCTTCTCTTGGTGCACCTTTGCTGATGGCTGTGAAGGCCAATCCTTGAGAGGCAGGTTCTGCACTAGTGCCACACATGAAGCTGCCAAGTGACGCTGCGAGTTGTTTTCGGCACTGGCGCCTGTTGCCAAACTGCTGTAGCCACTGGTCATCGTGGTAGTGCACACCAGTCCACAGGATGTGTCGCCATTTCCCTCTTTCACCAACTAGTGACTCCCAAGTGCGGTGGTCATCATTTAGGGCTGTCATGTCACACTTGCAAGCATCCTTGAAGCGGAGCTTAGAGTGCCCCAATGGTCATCTGACCCCGGCTACCTCACCATACAGAAGGTCCTTGGGTATGTGACCGTCTTCCATCCTGTGGACGTGTCCGATCCTTCGAAGCCGCCTCTTTTTGATCAGTGCCAACACACTTGGGAGCTCTGCCTTTGAGATGACTGCCACATTTGTAATTTTGTCCTGCCAGGATATACCCATAATGCACCGCAGACAGTGAATATGAATTCAATTAAAATTTCTGGAATTAAAAGCTCGTCTAATGATAGCCATGAAACCACTGTCAATTGTTGAAAAAACCCATTCACTAATGCCCTCCTTATTAACATCTGGGGGCATGTATCAAAGTTGGGAGATCTGTCCCACAGACTAGTCAAGCAGCAGCCTGACACAGTCATACTCAAGGAATCATACCTTATAGACAATGTCCCAGACACCGCCATCACCATCCCAGCAGAGGTTGTGGCACAGTGGTATACAGTTGGGAGGGAGTCGCCCTGGGAGTCCTCAGCTTTGGACCCCATGAAGTCTCATGGCACAGGGTCAAACATGGGCAAGGAAAACTCCTGCTCATGAATCAGTACTCCTCCATGTCCCGTCTTCACATTGAGGATATGCTCCATCATGTTGTGTGGCACTACAACCATGCTAAATGAGATAAACTTCGAACAGATCTAGCAACTCAAAACTGGGCATCCATGAGGCGTTATGGGCCATCAACAGCAGCAGAATGGTACTCAACCACTATCTGTAACCTCATGGCCCGGCATATTCCCCACTCTACCATTACCATCAAGCCGGGGGATAAACCCTGGTTCAATGAAGAGTGCAGGCGGGCCGGCCAGGAGCAGCACCAGGCATACCTCAAATGAAGCATCAACCAGGTGAAGCAACACTTAGGACTACCTGCACGCCAAACAGCATAGGCAGCGTGCGATAGACAGAGCTGAGCGACCCCACAACCAACGGATCAGATCCAAGCTCTGCAGTCCTGCATGGTGGTGGACAATTAAACAACTTACAGGAGGTGCCTCCACAAATATCCCCATCCTCAATGATGGGGGATCCCAGCACATCAGTGCAAATGATAAGGCTGAAGCAGTCTTCAGCGAGTAGTGCCAAGTTGATGATCCATGTCGGCCTCCTCCTGAAGTCCCCAGCATCACAGATGCCAGTCTTCAGCCAATTCGATTCACTCCACGTGATATCAAGGAACGACTGAAGGCACTGGATACTGCAAAGGCTATGGGCCCTGACAATATTCCGTCAATAGTACAGAAGACCTGTGCTCCAGAACTTGCCATGCCCCTAGCCAAGCTGTTCCAGCACAGCTACAACACTGGCATCTATCCAGCAATGTGGAAAATCGCCCAAGTATGTCCTGTACACAAAAAGCAGGACAAATTGAACCAGGCCAATTACCGCCCCATCAGTCTACTCTCGATCATCAGTCAAGTGATGGAAGGTGTCGTAGACGGTGCTTTCAAGCAGTACTTGCTTAGCAATAACCTGCTCAGTGACGTTCAGTTTGGGTATCGCCAGGGCCACTTAGCTCCAGACCTCATTACAGCCTTGGTTCAAACATGGACACAAGAGCTAAGCTCCAGAGGTGAGTGACTGCCCTTGACAACAAGGCAGCATTTGACCGAGTATGGCATCAAGGAGCCCTAGCAAAACTAGAGTCAATGGGAATCGGGGAAAACACTCTGCTGGTTGGAGTCATACCTAATGCAAAGGAAGATGGTTGTGGTTGTTGGAGATCTATCTTCTCAGCTCCAGGACATCACTGCAGGAGTTCCTCAGGGTAATGTCCTAGGCCCAACCATCTTCAGCTGCTTCATCAATGACCTTCCTTCAATCATAAGGTCAGAAGTGGGGATGTTTGCTGATGATTGCACAACTTTTAGCACTATTTGCGACTCCTCAGATACTGAAGCAGTCAGTGTAGAAATGCAAAAAGACCTGGACAATATCCAGGCTTGGGCTGATAAGTGGCAAGTAACATTCGTGCCACACAAGTGCCAGGCAATGACCATCTCCAACAAGAGAGAATCTAACCATCTCCCTTGACATTCAATGGCATTGCAATCGCTGAATCCCCCACTATCAACATCCTGGGGGTTACCATTGACCAGAAACAGAACTGGAGTAGCTATATAAATACAGTGGCTACAAAAGCAGGTTAGACGCTCAGAATCCTGTGGTAACTCCCCTCCTCACTCCCCAAAGCCTGTCCACCATCTACAAGGCACAAGTCAGGAGTATGATGGAATACTCTCCATTTGCCTGGATGGGTGCAGCTCCAACAACACACAAGAAGCTCAACACCATTCAGGACAAAGCAGCCTTCTTGATTGGCACCCCATTTACAATCATTCACTCCCTCTACCACTGACGCACAGTGGCAGCAGTGTGTACCATCAACAAGATGCACTGCAGCATAGCACCAAGGCAGCTTCCAAACCCACGACCTCTACCACATAGAAGGAAAAGGACAGCAGCTACATGGGAACACCACCACCTGCAAGTTCCCCTCCAAGCCATACACCATCCTGACTTGAAACTATATCGCCCTGCCTTCTCTGTCACTAAGTCAAAATCTTGGAACTCCCTTCCTAACAGCACTGTAGATGTACCTACCCTGTATGGACTGCAGCGGTTCAAGCCAGCGGCTCACCAGCACCTTCTCAAGGGCAATTAGGGATGGGCAATAAATGCTGCCCTAGCCAGCGATGCCCACATCCCATGAATGAATTAAAAAAACAGGCTAAGCAGCCAATCACATTGAATAATTCTAACATCTAGAATCCAGGAAGTAAAAGTCATTGATTATCCTTCATTTTGTAATCATTTTACAGAGAGCAAAGTAAATCTTTGGATGTTTTTAAAATCATGAATGGAGAAATTTGACATTTCACAAATATCAAATTAGTTTTTCAGGGACAGAAAAGTTGCTCAGCAGTAATCATGACTTAGAACACATTAAAAACAGTTACATCTTATTCACCAATGCGTAAAATTTTCAAGGGTTTTTACTGTGAGACTAATAGTGGAAAGAGTGGAAACTCATACCAATTCTAGTGAGTCCTAAAATTTCCATCTGTGAGGACTTCAACAGCACACCTGTGGAGAAGCACGGAATCACTAACAACTTTTGGATTTCCACGTTTAATGAAACATTAAACAGAAGTTGCTGTCAGTTTCACAGACATTACAACTGCAAAATCCGAGCCATAGCTTCACTGCCAGGCAGTTGCAAGATATACTGAGAGCTGGCACTCTAGTTTTGCCTGCCAGGGCAGAGTTCTCCACATGCGTGTAAGTATGCATGCCCTCTCACAGGGGCAGTAGTGCTTATTCTCTCATCTTAAAAAAAAATTCTTGAATTTATGAAGGGCCCAAAAAATCTCAACTATGTAGTAAGTGGAAATGTAATCTTCCATCTTCCCTGCCCGCACAGATGCGAAACCTAAACAACACGAGGCAACCTCATGGAGGGTCTCTCACATCACGTCTTCATTGCTGATAAGTCACACTGGAATCTGACTCCAGTTATACTGTCAAAATGTAATGTAACTCCAAAACCAGTTTGTATTTGCACAAAAATTGGCTATATAACTGCGGCCTTCATATTACACTGACAGGCATGACCCAATTGTGTATATTTTTTAAAAATTACAAACAAAACCTGTAATTGGGGTGGATTTGAACTCTTTGAGCTTGTTTAAAAAGACTGCCTACATTAAACAAGATCGTCAAACTACACCCACTGTTGAGCTGGAGATGGATGACAAACATGTAATTTCCTGTGATTTTAGCCATTTTAATCATGAATCCTTTGCTTCATGGTGTAATGTGGAATAATCCTACTGCCATTCCCAGGCACAATAAAAATTGTGCTTATGAAAGTTTAATACCTGGTACTCTAAATTTTACACCAAATCTACCTCATCTTGTCTCCTCGCTTTCATTTCCTTCCCCCACAGAAAAATATGTTATGATAACAAGCATAAACAAGCACACAGTAAAGTTTTTGCAGAACATTCTGAGCCAGCTTTGAAAATCAAAACTGACATGCAGCTTCATACCTCACAGGAAATGAAATTCCCTCCCTACCATGATTGTACTTATCTACATCATTCACAATTTATTACTAAACTAATGAAATAATTTTTGTCAGAGAAATACACCTCTTATCTCTTCAAGATACAATCAAACCAAGGCAATGTTTTATTGCTTTTTCGGGCACTTTGAGCCACATCAAGCTTTATTGCAATAAAAACCAATTTTCTTACTAAACTTGTATACAAATTATTAGTTTTTGTTTGTTCAGATTGCTTCGAGAATGTATTTTCAACTGAATGCAAGCTGCTAGGAGAACTCTTTGCTCCATTGAGAAGTAAACATACATAAAAATGTAACAATAGTAAATACCTGGCTTAGTTTATTTATAAAATGCCATTCCCTCCCCCCCCCCCCCCCCCCACTTTGTATTGGATCATTAGTGAAATAGGTTGGGGCATGAGAAGGCCTTCGATGACAGAACAATGTATTAAACAGTCTCTTCATGGCTCTTGTATCTTAGCTTGTATCCACACTTTAGAAAAGGGACTAGCTATTTTGTCATGCTACAGTGAAGTTTAAATGTAATTGCCACATTGTTAATTCTCTCCAATGTACAGCTTTACAGAAATTAAGTTACCGATTAAAGTGAGCTAATTGAAGTCTTGAAAGGTTAAATTAGAATTACTGTCTGAAATTGTATATTTTAATAAAATTTTAGATGCAATGTTTGTTGAGGAGGTGCAAGCCAAGATGAGCAATGAGCTTATACAGTAAGTCTATACAATGAGTCCAGCCAAAGGGTAGCTGAACCACTGGAAAAAGAACATCCCGTACTTGAAGCAACTTCGCTGTTCCTGACTGGCTTGGCATTACAACTGGCCTCAACACTCCAGTTAGGGAAAGGGAAGAGGAGGATTGGGGGGGGGGGGGAAGAGATGTCTCCAGTGCCCACAAAATTATACCTCAGCAAGAACAAAAAGAGCGAAGGGGACAAGCTGGAAGAAAATGTTAGAAATAATGTAGTTAATCAATTTATTTATTGTTTCAAAGATTGTAAAGAGGTTCGCTGAAGAATAGTCTACCCTCATACTTTCAAAAGTCTTTCAAACAACAACTTATATTTATAATGCATCTTTAATATAATAAAAGGTATCAAGGCACTTCACAGGAGCAATATAAAGCAAAGTCAGATACCGAACCACATAAGGAGATACTAGGGCAGATAGCCAAAATCTTGGTCAAAGAGGTAGGTTTGAAGGAGTGTCTTAAAGGAAGAAAGAGTGAGAGAGGTAGAGGCAAAGAGGTTTTGGGAGGGACGACCAAACCTAGGTAGCTGAAGACACAGCCACCAATGGTGGAGCAATTAAAATCAGGAATCTTCAATAGGCCAGAATTAGCAGAATGCAGGGATCTTGGAAGGTTGTTGGGCTGTAGGAGATTACAGAGATAGTGAGGGCAAAACCATGGAGGGATTGAAAAAAAGGATGAGAATTTTAAAATCGAGGTGTTACTTGACTGGGAGCTAATATAGATTTTAGTCCATGGTTTCTTCTCTTTTTCTTTAGTAGCTTTAAACACCACAGTGAAAAGATGGTGTTGCAAGTTGCTTAAAATTCAGCATTTCTGCTGAGAGATGTCTGCTTTGCTACCACAATACCTCTTTGAAGAGATCAAAATGTTTTGATGTGCTAATATCTTGATTGCAAAGTTGCTAAAAGATGGTACACTCCAAAAATACTTCTTGTAATCCCATCAGGACTAAATGCAGAAAGACAAATGCTTGCTTTTCATCGAAAAGAAACCCCATGATTTGAACCGGATGTGAATGTGGAACGTTTCCAACCTCTATTGTGGGCTGAACTTGTATTAAAGTGCTCAAACCCAGATCAGATATACTTGGATTCCTCAACACTCTACATGGTCACCCTCATACCTTTGTGGCTGTACCGTGTAATTTGTTGAAGGGTACAAAACAACAAGTAGACAATTGAGGAGCTATGATGGAGCGGGGGGTGAGGGGGAGTGAGAACTAAGCCTGATGCCCAGGATTCGCTTATGGGACCACTACTGTTCCAAATTTACAGAAATGACTTGGATTCAGTTAACTCAATGCAAACTGGTAACACTTGGAGCCTCCAAATTAGGAGGGGCAATGGAGGAGGCAGCTCAGAAATTGCAGAATGAGCTAGATAAGGTATGTAGGTGGGCGGCTCAGAGGCCGATGAAATTTAATATAGACAAATGTAAAATACGGCACATGGGAAAGATAAATAAGAGATACATACTTTCCATGAATGGTGTTGAAAGTTAAGGATAAAGCCAAACGAGACCTCAGTGTCTTCATATATGTATACAAGAAGCTCAACACAACCAACAATGTAGAACAGCAATAAACAAAGCCAACAGAATGTTGAACAACATGGTTAAAACAGTAGAATACAAGTCAAAGGAAGTTCTGACTAAAACCATATAACATTTTGGCCAGACAAACCTTGAACACTGCATCCAGTTCTGACCGCTGTGACAGAGGGAAGCAAACAAGTATTGGAGGCAGTACAGAAAAAAGAAACAAGGCTGATCCCTAATGTAAATAGACTGAGTTGTGAAGACTGGAGAAAATTGGGCTTTTAAGTGTGGAAACGAGGTGTCAAAGAGATGACCTTACCGAGCTACAAGACAGTTAACGAATAGAAGAGGTAAATACGGAATATGATTTTAAGTTAAATTGTAAGATTAGGACAAGAGGAAATAGATTCAAACTAATAAATGTGATTCAGGGTTATGTCAAGAAATTCTTCTATGCACAAAGAGTGGTTAACATATGGAATGCACTTCCAGGAAGAACAGTGGAGACAGAAGTCCTAGAATATAACAATTTAATTTTGAAATGGGGAATTTGAGTATCTTTCTGCATGGGTGAAAGAGGATGAGTGGAATGACCTTCCTCATTGTAACTACCTTGTATAAATTTTGTTCATATTGTTCAACGAATAGTGTCTTTCAGAGTAAGCGTACATTCTTTAAAGGAACTAGGAATATTTACAAAAGCACTCATCACTTATGTGCAGTTAATTTTTTTTATGCAGCAAAAAGATCACATAAGCTTTGTAATCTTGCAGTTACATAATTCTTAGAAATACTCTTCTGTTTTCACTAAAGAAACACGATTGCATATTTCTGATACCTAATTGTCAAGTTGTAAAGGTGTATTTTCTGACAGTTTAAGTTTGATTGACTTTAAGTACTGTTCAATATCTTACCTATACTGCTTACTTTGGCACATAATACCAATGGAGAACAAACCTGTTTAATAGTTAAGCTTGTAACAAAAATCTCTTGCTTGGATCATAATCTCCAAATTCTGAAATTTCACATGATATAGTGGAATCTTGTGTACTATCTAATGATAACTTTAGAATAAAAGGAAGAATTGTTTGCCCTGGTATATTTCTTTTTTTTATATTCGTTCCTGGGATGTGGGCATTGCTGGTTAGGACAGCATTTATTGCCCATACCTAATTGGCCTTGAGAAGGTGGTGATGAGCTGTCTTCTTGAACCACTGCAGTCCATACAGGGTAGGTACACCCACAGTGCTGATAGGAAGGGAGTTCCAGGATTTTGACCCAGTGACAATGAAGGAACGGCGATATAGTTCCAAGGCAGGATGGCGTGTGGCGTGGAGCAGAACTTGGAGGTGGTGGTGTTCCCATGGATTTGCTGCACTTGTCCTTCTAGGTAGTAGACATCGCGGGTTTGGAAGGTGCTGTCTAAGGAGCCTTGGTGAGTTGCTACAGTGCAACTTGTAGATGGTACACACTGCTGCCACTGCGCGTCAGTGGTGGAGGGAATGAATGTTTGTAGATGGGGTGCCAATCAAGCGGGCTGCTTTGTCCTGGATGGTGTTGAGCTACTTGAGTGTTGTTGGAGCTGCACCCATCCAGGCAAGTGGAAAGTATTCCAACCCCCTCCTGACTTGTGCCTTGTAGATGGTGGACAGGCTTCGGGTAGTCAGGAGGTGAGTTACTAGCCGCAGAATCCTGAGCCTCTGTCTGGCTCGTGTAGCCATGGTATTTATATGGCTACTCCAGTTCTGTTTCTGGTCAATGGTAGCCCCTAGGACGTTGATAGTGGGGGATTCAGCGATGGTACTGCCATTGAATGTCAAGGGGAGATGAAGGAAGGTCATTGATGAAGCAGCTGAAGATTCTCTCTTGTTGGAGATGGTCATTGCCTGGCACTTGTGTGGCGCGAATGTTACTTGCCACTTATCAGCCCAAGCCTGGATATTGTCCAGGTCTTGCTGCATTTCTACACAGACTGCTTCAGTATCTGAGGAGTAATGAATGGTGCTGAACATTGTGCAATCATCAGTGAACAGTCCACTTGTGACCTTATGATTGAAGGAAGGTCATTGATGAAGCAGCTAAAGATGGTTGGGCCTAGGACACTACCCTGAGGAACTCCTGCAGTGATGTCCTGGAGCTGAGATGATTGACCTCCAACAACCACAACCATCTTCCTTTGCACCAGCTATGACATAAACCAGCAGAAAGTTTTCCACCGATTCCCAGTGACTTCATTTGCTAGGGCTCCTTGAAGCCATACTCGATCAAATGCGGTCTTGATATCAAGGGCAGTCATTCTCACCTCACCGTGCGTTCAGCTGTTTTGTCCATATTTGAACCAAGGCTGTAATGAGGTCAGAAGCTAAGTGGCCCCAGCAGAAGTCAAACTGAGCGTCACTGAGCAGGTTATTGCTAAGTAAGTGCCGCTTGATAGCGCTGTCGACGACACCTTCCATCACTTGACTGATCGAGAGTAGATTGGGCGGTAATTGGCCAGGTTGGATTTGTCCTGCTTTTTATGTACAGGACATACTTGGACAATTTTCCACATTACCAGGTAGATTCCAGTGTTGTAGCTGTACTGGAACAGCTTGGCTAGGGGTGCAGCAAGTTCTGGAGCACAGGTCTTCAGTACTATTGCTGGAATACTGTCAGGGCCCATAGCCTTTGCAGTATCTTCAGTCGTTTTTTGATATCCCGTGTAGTGAATCGAATTGGCTGAAGACTGGCATCTGCGATGCTGGGGACTTCAGGAGGAGGCAGAGATGGATCATCCACTCGGTACTTCTGGCTGAAGATTGTTGCAAATGCGTCAGCCTTATCTTTTGCAATGATGTACTGGGCTTCCCCATCGTTGAGGATGTGGCTATTTATGGGAGCCAGCTCCTCCAGTTAGTTGTATAATTGTCCACTACCATTCATGACTGGGTGTGGCAGGGCTGCAGAGCTTACATTTGATCCGTTGGTTATGGGATCGCTGAGCTCTGTCTATAGCATGCTGCTTATGCTGTTTGGCGTGCAGGTAGTCCTGTGTTGTTGCTTCACCAGGTTGACATCTCATTTTGAGGTATGCCTGGCGCTGCTCCTGGAATGCCCTCCTGCACTCTTTATTGAACCAGGGTTGATCCCCTGGCTTGATGGTAATGGAAGAGTGGGAAATGTGCCGGGCCCTGAAGTTACAGATTGCGGTTGAGCACAATTCTGCTGCTGACAGCCCACAGTGCCTCATGGATGCCAAGTTGTGCGTTGCTAGATCTGTTCGAAATCTATCCCATTTAGCACGGTGGTAGTGCCACACAACATGATGGAAAGGATCCTTAATGTGAAGATAGGACTTTTGTCTCCACAAGGACTGTGCGGTGGTCACTCCTCCCAATACTGTCATGGACGGATGCATCTGCGACAGGCAGATTGGTGAGGATGAAGTCAAGTATGTTTTTCCCTCACCACCTGCTGCAACCACAGTCTAGCAGCTATGTCCTTCAGGGCTTGGCCAGCGCGGTCAGTAATAGTGTGACCAAGCCACTCTTGGTGAT
Organism: Heterodontus francisci; assembly: GCF_036365525.1. NCBI lineage: Eukaryota > Metazoa > Chordata > Chondrichthyes > Heterodontiformes > Heterodontidae > Heterodontus > Heterodontus francisci. Next base: position 42,433,443 of record NC_090400.1, read on the forward strand.
GGACATTGAAGTCCCCCACCCAGAGTACCTTCTGTGCCCTTGCTACCCTCAGTGTTTCTTCCACTTGATGTTCAACATGGAGAAGTACTGATTCATCAGCCGAGGTTGGAGGGGGCTGCAGTAGGTGCTAATCAGCAGGAGGTTTCCTTGCCCATGTCTGTCCTTATGCCTTGAGACTTCATGGGGTCCAGAGTCGATGTTGAGGACTCACAAGGCAACTCCCTCCCGACTGTGTACCACTATGCTGCCACCTCTGCTGGGTATGTCCTGCTGGTGGGATAGGACATACCCAGGGATGGTGATGGCAGTGTCTGGCACATTGTCTGTAAGGTATGATTCCGTGAGTATGACTATGTTGACTGCTGTTGCTTGATTAGTCTGTGGGACAGCTCTCCCAACTTTGGCACAAGCCCCCAGATGTTAGTAAGGAGGACTTTGCAGGGTCGACCGGGCCGGGATTGCCATTGTCATTTCCACTGCCTAGGTCGATGCCAGTTAGTCCATCTGACTTCATTCCTTATCGACTTTGTAGCAGTTTGATACAACTGAGTAGCTTGCTTGGGCATTTAAGAGTCAACCTCATTGCTGTGAGTCTGGAGTTACATGTAGGCCAGACCAGCTAAGGACAGCAGATTTCCTTTGCTAAAGGACATTAGTGAACTTGATGGGTTTTTACGACAATCGATTATGGTTTCATGGTCATTAGACTAGCTTTAATTACAGATTTTGTTCTATTAATTGAATTCAAATTCCACTTTCAGCTGTGATGAGATTCAAACCCATGTCCCTAGAGCAACACCCTGGGTCTCTGGGTTACTAGTCCAGTGACAATACCATTACGCCACCACCTCCCCCACATTTACTACACAAAAGATCAGGTAAATAGTAAAAGAATTGCCCCTCGTGTAGATAGGGGGTAGGAGAATTGAGGGAAGGTGGGGATGTGACAGGGAAAAATGGGATTAATGTAGGATTAGTATAAAATGGGTGGCTGATGGTCGGCGCAGACTCGGTGGGCTGAAGGGCCTGTTTCGGTGCTGTGTCTCTCTGTGACTATAAACCATAGGGAGTATGGACTTGCCTAAAGGAGCCCTTTGTGACAAGGGCAAGTGAAACATATTGGGAGCAAGCACAAACTGCAACACTGCCGAAGAAGTTTGCAACATCTAAAATGTTTCCACTTTTTTACAATGATCTCCAAATTAAAACCCAACAATGCTAGCCCAAAAACAACTATATTTGAACTAACAAAATTTTAATTAATTTGATGTTTTAAATATCACGACCTTATGCATTAAGTTGCATCAGGAAACACACAAAAAAATTATGCAATATCTGCTATATAAAACATGCAACCTACCTCATCATCCGAGTCATCAAAAATAGAGTGTTTAGACAATGCTAGAGTGTTCTGCTTTGTCTTCTTGGACAAAATAAGTCCATATCTGTGGAGAGAGAAAAAAAATTACTGCAAATGAATTAACAAGAGCAGTGGCTTTGGTACTATGGATTATTACTCCCCAAAATCACAGCATTGTTTTGCACTTATCTATTGAATCTCTAGCAAATGCCATAGATTTAGCCATTAGGCTCATTCCCCCAGTGTCTGGGGTATACAGTTCTGGTTGACATAATTTGATTGCCATCATGTTGGCCTTCATTTCTGCTTGCTCCTCTCCTTCTCCTGAGCCTGCTTCAAAGTTCAAAACCAAATTGTGAATTTCTTGTAATGCTACTCACAGGAGATCCTCTAACATGGTTTGAAATTTTTGGTGTGCATTTGCTCGAGACCCTGTAATTCCCATTTATTCTATGAAATAGCACGTCTGCTATAATCCAATTCGAACATCAATAGAGTGGTTCTTGGGGTCTCAGTCAATGAGGAAGAAGACACTTAACCCAACAAGAGGGGGAGAGAAAAGTTTAAAGAAAAATTGTTGGACATCCACAACAAACAATAAAGCCCAGGCTAAAGCAATACTCCATCTGATGCGGACCCCAAGTGGAGCATGATTAGTTCCCCAACGGGGTTTTGAGGTATTCTGGAGTGATATCAGGACCTGACTTCAGTATTATACATTTGCTTCAGTTCTCCGCTGAAAGACTTTGCCTCAAGTGCAAAGTGCCAGTGTAAGTATAGCCTCACAATCATCGTTCCAGTCTATTGCTCACTTCTCCTGTTCACGTTTCCTACTTTGCTGATTTTATTTTACTTTACATTCGCAGTAATCTAATCTTCACCAGAGGCTGAGGCAATTAAAATGAGGGTTGCTAAGTGTTTAAGTATTGCATTCCTTGGTTAGTTGCTTTTTAGTGAATGTGAAATTTACTCCAATGCTTCACAGCTTAGATATATCAGACAAAAAAACTATTGCCGAGACAGCATCAGCTCACAAATGGTAAGTTTATGAAACTGCCAACTAAAATGTCACTAAACATTGATCATAGAAAATTCACAGGCAGGTAATTGGAGGAAAAACCTCTAGTTGCCAAATGAAAATGAAGCTTGGAAATAAAAGTCATTTTTTAAAAAACAAATGGTCTGTACACCCAAAATGTTGATTTACCTGGTCTCTCCAGATACCAGCTGACCCATGTTAGAAATTAGGAATATGTGTAGAATACATATAGATGATATTCAGCTTGGAATAAGGTCGAGGATTAGATTGATACTGCAAGTTTCGTTTCACTGGCAACAAGTGGAGTGAGTGTTTTGATATATGACAATTTCCCCCAATGCAGGGGAATAAATAACCCAGGAGTTGGTGTGTGGCCAGCTGATCTTTTTTTAAAATTCATTCATGGGATGTGAGCATCGCTGGCTAGGACAGCATTTATTACCCATCCTTAATTGCCTTTGAGAAGATGGCGGTGAGCCGTCTTCTTGAACCGCTGCAGTCCATGTGGGGTAGGTACACCCACAGTGCTGTTAGGAAGGGAGTTCCAAGATTTTGACCCAGCGACAGTGAAGAAATGGCAATATAGTTCCAAGTCAGGATGGTGTGTGGCTTGGAGAGGAACTTGCAGGTGATGATGTTCCCATGCATCTGCTGCCCTTGTCCTAGGTGGTATGTTTGGAAGGTGCAGTCTAAGGAGCCTTGGTGAGTTGCTACAATGCATCTCGTAGATGGTACACACTGCTGCCACTGCACGTCAGTGGTGGAGGGGGTTGTTTGTTTGTGGATGGGGTGCCAATCAAGCAGGCTGCTTCGTCCTGGATGGTGTTGAGCTTCTTCAGTGTTGTTGGAGCTGCACCCATCCAGGCATATGAAGAGTATTCCATCACACTCCTGACTTGTGCCTTGTAGATGGTGGACAGGCTTTAGGGAGTCAGAAGGTGAGTACCTCGCCGCAGGATTCCTAGCCTCTGACTTGCTCTTGTAGCCACGGTATTTATATGGCTACTCCAGTTCTGTTTCTGGTCAATGGCTGATGCCTATGTAATAGTGGAAAAGTAACTGGGTGGTGTCTAAATAAACAACTATATTATAAAGTTGTGCAAGGATTGTCTTTTAACCTTTTTTTAACAAAGCTGTTTGCTAAAATGTGTAAGTTAACCAGTATGTGAGGATACCATAGGAGGTGTTCTTCTAAACATAGTGGATCATTCTTTGGTAAAACATTTTGATAAGGAAGCAGAATAGTCAGATTGGATGACTGGCCTATGAGCAACTCCAAGCATAACAACTGATAAAAGACAAAATCGAAAATTGGGATGTTGACCAAGTGAATTGGGATGTTGACCTATAGAATTGCGAAACTGATCAGGGAAACAACACAGAATTGATCCTGGGGAAACAATCCTTAGCATGCTCCAAGGGCATGATAAGGATGGGTTTCTCTCCATGGTTTGAACAAAGAACTCAATGTACTCTTGGGCACCTTATATTAAAGGTGAACCTCTATAGGACAATGAGACATTGTTAATAAGGAACCCCAGGTCCAGCCCTGGAAAAGGGTATAAAGGATAAGACTGGACGACACTGGTACAGCGGATGGTGAACCGGAGAACTCTCGAGAGTGAATCCATATGGACTTCAGTCTAACACTCTTGTGTAGTTCGTGAAGATGTGAGGCACCAGGGAAAGGAACAGAAGAAGAGTTGTTTACGCCTGCCAGCTATTCTGCCCAACCTGGACTGGTACTCTTTACTTGTCATGGTCACGTTTTTGTTGTATAACTAGTGTTATATACCGTCTTGTACTCTGATTAAACTCAACATACCCACCGTGTTGGGTGCAGTCCAGTGTTTCAAAGAGCTATAAAGATACAACCTGGAAACACTCTGCAGGTCAAAGGTGAACAGTCCCTTCCAAAAGCAGAGATGTTCTGATATTAATCACTGACTGGTCAGGCCTCATCTGGAATATTATGTGCAATTTGGGACACCTCACTTTAAGAACAATGTCAGGCCTTAGAGAGGATGCAGAGGAGATATACCATAATGATACCAGAGAGAATGGACTTTAGTTATGTGGAGAGACTAGAGAAGCTGGGATTGTGCTTCTTAAAGCAGAGGTGGTTATGGGGAGATTTGATAGATATCTTCAAAATTATGAGGGGCTTTAAGAGAGTAAATAAGAAGAACCTGTTTCCACTGGCGAGAGGGTCAGTAACCAAAGAACACAGATTTAAGGTAACTGGCATAAAGGACCAGAGGGGAGATGAGGAGATAAAGACAGAAAATGCTAGCTTTCTAGATTTCCAGCATCTGCAGTATTTTGCTTTTGTGTGGGAGTTGAGGAGAAATGTTTTTACACAGCAAGTTATGGTGATGGAAGCAGATTCAATAGTAAATTTCAAAATGAAAACTGGATATATATTTCAAAAGGAATGATTTGCACAGCTATGGGGAAATGCTGGGGGAGTAAGACTACATGGATATTTCTTTCAAAGAACCAGTACAGGCAAAATGGGCAGAATGGCCTTCTATTCTATTCTGTGCCATAAGATTCTATGACTTATTGGATTGTATAGAAAAACTTTTCACTCAGTTTGATAAACTTGTGATGGTTAGAACACTAAATTCAATATATAAACAGGAAACAATGTGCAGTGAAAATACAGCCTAAAAATCAACTCTAAATTTACCAAAACAAAATACTGAAAACACTTCTGGAGAGGAAGAGTGATTGCGCATTATGGAGAGAAAGGTCCTTTACAAAAGCGGGGAAAGGAGGAGATGATGTGTTTAATGATGGTATCATGATAGAGATTGCAGAAATAACCAAAGATGATCTGTTGAATGCAGAGGCTGGTGGGGTGAAAACGAGGAAAAGGTGGTGGCGGTGGGGGGGGGGGGGGGGGGGGGGGGCTCTGCTGACTTGTTTAATAATCAGTCCCAGACCTTGCCAAATCTTTGCAGGTATCCAAGGCACTGTTTAATGATTCAGTGTTTAAGTGCAGAACTTCAGAAATAGATTTCAGAAAGTACCGGGCAACAAAAAGTGAGCAGAAAACTAAAACTAAAAATAGTGCTAGGGAAATTAATGGGGTTAAAGGCTGACAAATCCACATCCCAGAATACTAAAGGAAGTGGCCCTGGAATTAGTGGATTGATTGGTGGTCATCTTCCAAAATTCTCGACTCTGGAGCAGTTCCTACAGATTGGAGGGTGGCAAATGTAACCCCACTATTTAAAAAAGGAGGGAGTGTAAAAACAGAGAACTACAGACCAGTTAGCCTTATATCAGTAGTGGGGAAAATGCTAGAGTCTATTATAAAGGATGTGATAGCAAAAGACCTAGAAAGCATAAACGGGATTGGGCAAAATCAGCATGGGTTTACGAAAGGGAAGTCATGCTTAACAAATCTACTGGAGTTTTTTGAGGATGTAACTAGTAGAATAGATAAGGGAGAACCAGTGGATGTGGTGTATTTGAATTTTCAGAAGGCTTTTGATAAGGTCCTGCATAAGAGGTTAGTGTGCAAAATTAAAGCACATGGGATTGGGGGTAATATACTGACATGGATTGAGAATTGGTCGACAGACAGGAAAGAGAGAGTAGGAATAAACGGGTCTTTTTCCGGGTGGCGGGCAGTCACTAGTGGGGTACCGCAGGGATTAGTGCTTGGGCCCAGCTATTCACAATAAAAATAATTACTTGGGTGAGGGAACTAAATGTAAAATTTCCAAGTTTGCAGATGTCACAAAGCGGGGCCCGGGGGTGGGGGGGGTGGGAGGGGGGAGGGGGGGGAATGTGAGCTGTGAGGAGGATGTAAAGAGGCTCCAATATGATTTGGACAAGTGGGGTGAGTGGGCAAATGTATGGCAGATGCAGTATAACATGGATAAATGTGAGGTTATCCACTTTGCTTGTCAAAACAGAAAGACAGATTATCTGAATGGTGATAGATTGGTAAAGGGGGAGGTGCAACGAGACCTGGGTGTCCTTGTACACCAGTCACTGAAATCAAGCATTCAGGTGCAACAAGCAATTAGTAAGGCGAATGGTATGTTGGCCTTCATTGCAAGAGGATTTGAGTACAGGAGCAAGGATGTCTTACTGCAGTTATATAGGGCCTTGGTGAGACCACATCTGAAGTATTGTGTGCAGTTTTGGTCTCCTTATCTGAGGAAGGATGTTCTTGCCTTGGAGGGAGTGCAGAGAAGATTTACTAGGCTGATTCCTGGGATGGCAGGATTGACGTATGAGGAGAGATTGGGTCGACTAGGTCTATATTCACTGGAGGTTAGAAGAATGAGAGGGGATCTCATAGAAACCTATAAAATTCTATCAGGACTGGACAGGCTAGATGCAGGGAGGATGTTCCCGATGCTGGGGAGTCCAGAACCAGGGGTCACAGTCTCAGGATACGGAGTATGCTATTTAGAACCGAGATGAGGAGAAATTTCTTCAGTCAGAGGGCGGTGAACCTGTGGAATTCTCTACCTCAGAAGGCAGTGGAGGCCAAGTCATTAAATATATTCAAGAAGGAGATAGATATATTTCTTAATGCCAAAGGGATCAAGGGATATGGGGAGAAAGCGGGAACAGGGTACTGAATTAGACGATCAGCTATGATCTTTTTGAATGGCGGAGCAGACCCAAGGGGCCGAATGGCCTACTCCTATTCCTATTTTCTATGTTTCTATGTAAAAAACTATGGATTGCTTCAGAACCAAACACAGAAGTCTGTGTGTGACTGATCTGATTCATGTTAAAAATATACACCCATCCAAAAATCAGGCAAGACCACATTACCTTCACGGAGTTGTGTGAAAAGTTAAAAAGAATGGCAGATTTGTGTGGAACATACTTATTATAGATTCTAATGAACTGAAACCAGTCTATTTTGCTGTGAAGTATTCTGAGCAATAGGCAGTACATTAACCCCACCCACTCCTAGTAAAGCAATGATATAGTCTGGTCCAGCAAGCATCGGGAAGGAGATTCTGTTCACATATTTGGACTTTGTTGCTTAAAGAAAACTTTAAATCAAATTTTACCCAAATAAACATTTTGTTTTAGGGTTAAATCAAGGAAAATCCATAACCTGCTGTGAACATAGCAACCATTTAAGTTTCTTAACTTGATTATCCTTGTACTATAATTTTGTATGGTTCTGCAATTTTTTCCCCCTCGCCTTTTGTCACTAGCTTTACAGTTGTAGATTTTCCTTTGCGTTCTTTCTTCCCCTTTAAGATACTGGGTCTGCTCTCTGCTGCCACCAAGCATCAACATTTATGGAGCAAACTGAGAAGACTGCACAACACTGCACCAAAAAAAAAGTAGGATGCAGGTACAAAAATTTGGGTTTTTAAATCAAACACTTTGGTTTCATTTAGCAAAAACAGTTTAATGTGGACCAAAAACTGCACCTTTAGACAATGCTGTACATAGTCCAGCATGCTGAGGTTTAACAATTAATCCCCAATTGCAGTATATTGTTCATTGGAGAAGATGCGAGATACTCAGGATCACCATGCTCTCCAAGCCCTTTCCCTTTCCAAAAAGCACAAAATAACATAGGAGAACGGGTACAGGCTAATACTATGGCAGATTTATTTACAGGTGCATTTATATAGCACCTGGTGAAACGTCCCAAGGTGCTTCACAGGAGCAATTCAATTTGACACCGACCACCGAGATATGAGGGCAGTTGGTTTTAAGGAGCGTCTTAAAAGGAACAGCGAGAGGTTCAGTGACAGAAAGGTTTACGGAGAAAATTCCAAAGCCTAGGGCCTTGTCAGCTGAAGACATTGCAGCCAATGGTAAAGCGAAGAAAATTGAGGATGTACAAGAGGTCAGAATTGGGGGAGCACAGAGGTCATGGAGAGTTGTAGGGCTGGCAGAGGTTCAAAAGATAAGGAGGGGTAGGGCCATGAAGGGATTTGAAAACAAGGGGATGAGAATATAAAAAAACAATAATCAGGTGTTGCTGGGCTGGGAGCCAATGTAGGTGAACAACACTGTTTGGTGATGGGTGAACAACACTATTTGATGCAAGTTAGAATAAAGGCAGCAGAGGTTACTTCATAGAGCAATAACCATATCTACACATACCTAACCATATCTAGCATTAGCTAATCCAGAACACAATGCTCAAAATATTCAATCCTTTTCAGCAACGTCTTAACACCAGTTTCTGATGGTTGCTTAGGTAATGCTTCAAATGAAGCCCCTGATCATGTATTAAGGGACAACTAAGCTATGAACTGGATCGAGAAGGCTGGCCTTAACACAGGAGGGCTCTTTTGATATAAGAGGAGTCTCATTTAATGTACAAATGATTTTATCCCTCCCAAATAGTCTGTGACAAGGGGGCACAAATTTAAAGTGATTGGTAGAAAAATTAGAGGGGAGATGAGGAAAAACTTTTTCACCCAGAGGATGGTGGGGGTCTGGAACTCACTGCCTGAAAGGGTAGTTGAGGCAGAAACCCTCAACTCATTCAAAAGGAGTATGGAAATGTAGCTCAAGTGCTGTAATCTGCAGGGCTACAGACCAAATGCTGGAAGGTGCATTGAAGCACCTTAGTTTTACTATGTCAAAGGTGATATATATATATATATATACATAGACACACACAAGTTGTTGTTGGATGTTTGAAAGGGAATCACTATATGAACTACCCTTTGCCTTCCAAGAAATTATAATTTGCTTAACTTAGTAGCTTTTGTTCCCATATACAGCTGACAATACAAATTCCAAGAAAACATTTGGAAATATTACATACATATATATACACATGCCTACAGGATGAAAACTCTGCTTCCATAACAGGGTCATATCCACAATTCTCTACAAGATAACTTTGCTGCCTCACCTTTCCAAACCATGAGCACTAAGAAATTCCTTGGAGGGAGAGGGACTAAAGTCAAAGGGCAACTTATTCTTGGTCACTTTCTGAAGTGGCCAGCTAAAGTGTGACAATGACAAAAACCAAAGCAAACATTTAAGGAATACATAGCTTTCTCAGCCCTTTAAATAAATCAAAGTATACTTCACTAAATTCTGTAACTTCCGTTTGTACTGTGCAGCAATACGTCGCAAGAGGTTTGCACAAGAGCACATTGTTTTCTCCTCATAGCAAGCTAAATTCATCTGAAAAGCAGCTTCCACCTCACATAATATAACCTTATTTAATCCAACTGCAATTTCCTCCTTATCAGAGCATTTGCTGAAGCACCGAAACAGTAGCTTTACCCACTATCAAACTTAATTACATGAAAATCTTTAAGGTCTGCTAATACTACAACATTGCTTGCAAATAGTTCAACAAAACAAAGGAAATATGATGACAGAAATAGATTAAATAGGCCTAATTCAAATAGCCACATCTAGACACAAGCAGTTTCCACATAAGCTCTCAATTTATGCAAATGATTTACCTAAGGAAACAACATTTTTCTCCCTGAAATTCTAACTTATCGTACAATATAAATACTATAGCAGCTTGAGCATATGCATAGAATCCACAACACTGAATAGCAATCAGTTGTACAGGGCATTGGTGAGACCACATCTAGGAGTATTGTGTGCATTGGAAGCAGTTTAGAGAAGGTTCACTAGACTGATTCCTGGGATGAGAGAGTTATCTTATGAGAACAGGTTGGGTGTGTATTCAACGGGGTTGAGAAGGATGAGAGGTGATCTTATTGAAACATAAAAGATCCTGAGGGGACTTGATGGGATGGATGTTGAAAGGATGTTTCCCCTTGTGGGACAGACTAAAACCAGGGGGCATAGTTTAAAAATAAGGGGTCTCCCATTTAAGACAGAGATGAGGAGAAATCTTTTTAACTTGGAGGGTCATGAATCTGTGGAACACTCTTCCCCAGATAGCAGTGAAGGCAAGGTCATTGAATGTTTTTAAGGCAGAGGTGGACAGATTCTTACATACGAACATACAAACTAGGAGCAGGAGTGGCCATTCAGCCCCTCGAGCCTGCTCCACCAATCAACAAGATCATGACTGATCTGTTTGTGCACGCAACTCCATTTTCCTGCCTACCCCTAATAACCTTTGACTCCCTTGTTCTCAAGAATCTGCCTAAAAAACATTTAATGACCCTGCCTCCACTGCTATCTGGGGAAGAGAATTCCACAGACTCATGATACTCAGAGAAACAATTTCTCCTCATCTCTGTCCTAAACGGGAGACTTTATTTTTAAATCGTGCCCGCTAGTTTTCATCTCTCCCAAAAGGGGAAACATCCACCCTGTCAAGTCCCGTCAGGATCTTTTATGATTCAATCAGATCACCTCTCATTCTTCTAAACTCCAATGAATAAAGACCCAAACTGTCCAAACGTTCCTCAGAAGATAACCCTCTCAACCCAGGAATCAGTCAAGTGAACCTTCCCTGAACTACTTCCAATGCAATTATATCCTTTCCTAAGTAAGGAGACCAAAACTACACAATACTCGAGATGCGGCGTCACCAATGTCCCGTACAATTGTAGCAAACGTTTACTTTTATATTCCATTCCCCTTGCAATAAATGACAACATTGCATTTGCCTTCTTAATCACATGCTGTACCTGTATACTAACCTTTTTGTGTTTCATGTACTAGGACACCCAGATACCTCTGCATCTCAGCATTCTGCAATCTCTCTCCCTTTAAATAATATGTTGCTTTTCTATTCTTTTGGCCAAAATGGACAAGTTCACACTTTCCCACATTATACTCCATCTGCCAAATCTTTGCCCACTCACTTAATCTATCTACCCCTTTGTAGACTCATTATGTCCTTTTCACAACTTACTCACCTACCTATCTTCATGTCATCAGCAAATTTGGCAACCATACATTCTGTCCCTTCATCCAAGTCATTGCTATAGATTGCAAATAGTTGAATCCCCAGCACTGATCCCTGTGGCACTCCACCAGTTGCATCTTGCCAATCTGAAAATGACCCATTTATGTCTACTCTGTTTCCTGTTAGCTAACCAATCCTCTATCCTTGTTAATATATTACCCCCTATACCATGGGCTCTTACTTTGTTTAGTAACATTTGATATGGCACTTGTCACAAGAACACAAGAAATAGGAGCAGAAGTAGACCGTATGGTCCATTGAGCCTGCTCTGCCATTCAATGCAATCATGGCTGATCTTGGGCTTCAATTCCACTTTCCTGCCCGCTCCCTATATCCCTTGATTCCCTGTGAGACCAAAAATCTATCTATTCCAGCCTTAAATGTATTCAGTAATAAGAGCATCCACAACCCTCCGGGGTAGAGAATTCCAAAGATTCACAACCCTTTGAGTGTAGTAATGTTAAATGCCTTCTTGAAATCCAAGTACACCACATCCACAGGTTCCCCTTTATCCATGTTGTTTTCTACTTCCTCAAAGAACTCTAATAAATTAGTTAAACATGATTTCCCTGTCACAAAACCATGCTGACTCTGCCTGATAGCATTGAGATTTTCTAAATGACTTGCTAGACCCTCCTTAATAATAGATTCTATCATTTTCCCTATGACAGATGTTAAGCTAACTGGCCTGTAGTTTCCTGCTTTGTGTCTTCCTCCTTTCTTGAATAGTGGAGTTACATTCATTATTTTCCAATCTGATGGGACCTTTCCAGAATCTAGGGAATTTTGGAAAATCAAAACCAATGCATACACTATCTCAGCAGCTACTTCTTTAAAGACCCAAGGATGAAGTCCATCAGGACCTGGGGACTCGTCAGCTTTTGGTTCTAATAGTTTTATCAATACCATTACCAGGGAAAGGGTAATTGTTTTAAGTTCATCCCTCCCTTTCAACTTTTGAATCACAATTATTTCTGGGATGTTATTTGTATCCTCTTCAGTGAAGACAGATGCAAAAAATCTGTTCAATTCCTTCACCATTTCCTTATTTTTCATTATTAACTTCCCAGACTCACTCTCTAGAGGAACAACACTCACTTTACTTACTCTTTTCCTTTTTAAATACTTTGACAAACAAAGGAGTCAAAGGGTATTGGGAGTAGGCAGGAAGGTGGAGTTGAGTCCACAAACAGATCTTATAGAATGGCGGAGCAGGTTCGAGGGGCCCAATAGCCTACTCCTGCTCTTAGTTTGTATGTTCGTATGTATGGCTGGTCACATTAAATTCTATAGCTTATACTTTTTTTTTTAAAGTTTGAGAAATTTTATTTTTCTTCTCCGACTTTCTTCCTCAGTGGGGCACAGTTTCTGAGGGTGCAACTGCTTGCCAATCTCTCTCACAAATCTGCACTCTTCAAATGTGAGCCATACAATGAGAGCCAGCATGATGTTTGAGGATTTCACAGCTGAGTCCACTTCTGTCCTCACATGCTATCTGTACATTTGCATTTCCAGTAGGGATTGTTGTATAGCAATCATAAAACAAATCTCATTTTCCCATGTCGAGCCTGGGCCCTGAGGCCAACTCTCATCCCAGCTAGGATTAGCTAATTAGCATACCAGAGATCATACCTGGAACCTTGTTAGTTTGGAAAGTAAGTATTTTTAAGTTGCTTTCTTTTGTTGATACAGTGGAAGTGGCACAATAGTTATCAAGGCATGGATAACATTCAATTTATTATGGTATCGCATAATCAGGAATATATACACCACTTTTCATCACCAACATATTTTATAACAGACACCCAGGAGTATGTTAAAAGGGTAATTCAATTGAGCGGTCCGAATTATAAGACCAAACTTAAGGCATTGAAACTCACTACTAGATATTTACATTGGCTTAATCTATTACATAAAACACTTGTCATTTGCACTTTGAGTGTTTGTTTTCAACTGGAAATACTCAAATTGCATAATTGCAATGGAGTGATAAGACCCAGAAGGGTTAGAGTCTAAGTGTCATTTAACATCACTCAGCACATACTAAGGTGTGAAAAGCACATTCTGGTAATGGTTTACTCATTGATGAATAAGACAAGTTTTCGGTAATAGTCTCAACATTACACATTATTTGCACAAATTGTAACTACACTTTTGTACCCACAACGTTAGGCATGAAAACAAACATTGGTCAGTATGTTAGCGTTTGTGTGCATGTCCTGCAGTTACAGAGGTTGGAACGCCCAAGTAATTCTGAGAAAGAGTGTAACTGGAATGATCAGATAACTACGCCCCTTCCGAGAAAGGTTGCCCATCTCTTTTTTATGCAAAAAATATTAAAATAAAGCCAACCGAATGAACTCAACTGATGGAAAGGTTAAACAAATCAATCAATTAACTTGTTCAAAGTTGTGTTATTTGGACCAACTTCAACAATTCACTGTTAATACTTGCTTCTGTATAAATTACTAACTGCAGATAAACCAGTTTCATATTTAAGTCTGTTACACAAAAAGCTGGCATGACATCAATGATTTTCTCCAATTACTTGAGTAGGCACAGAGTAGAAATCCTATGTGTAATCTGGACAGTAAATGGGCTTATTTTTCCACAAAGGGTATGTTATTACAGATTACTTTCCTTGGGAGTACATCAAACGTGCTACATAAATGCAAGCTGCAGTTGCACTTTGAACTAAACTTCATCTTGCAAACGATGGAAGCGAATCGAAATTATTACAATCTGCATTCCCACCCTGTGGTTTAGTTTCTTGAAGTTTTGTGGCCTGAAATGGCTCTCAGGTCTGTTTGGTGTTACAGTTCCTGTTGTTTATTATGGAATCTATAAGGAATACATGGTGATTCTCCACTAGCACAGACATCATTGGAATGGCATAAGGACAAGAAAGAAATGGACACTGAGATTTCAGTGTAAGAAAATAAACTTTTAACAGTGGTTAGCACCGCAGCCTCACAGCTCCAGTGACCCGGGTTCAATTCTGGGTACTGCCTGTGCGGAGTTTGCAAGTTCTCCTTGTGACCGCGTGGGTTTTCGCCGGGTGCTCCGGTTTCCTCCCACAGCCAAAAACTTGCAGGTGATAGGTAAATTGGCCATTGTAAATTGCCCCTAGTGTAGGTAGGTGGTAGGGAATATGGGATTACTGTAGGGTTAGTATAAATGGGTGGTTGTTGGTCGGCACAGACTCGGTGGGCCGAAGGGCCTGTTTCAGTGCTGTATCTCTAAAAAAAAATAAAAAAAAAATTTTAAAAACCTAACAAAATGTTATTATACATATAATATGGGCGATATTTTGAATTAAAATAACTCCCTGTCAAATTTCCTCTCATTGCATCCTACGGAATCCTGCAAGTGTAAAGCTGGATGCTTTTCACACTTCAGCTGTGTTTAGAGTGTGAAATTTGAACAGGCCCATCATCACACTTCACTAAAATTCTACCAATGTTCAAGGGTGGATTAATACACAGGTCTGCCAAGGGCCCCATCTTACCACATGGCCCCCAGGAAACAAACCAGAACACAAAAAAGACTGAATATAACCCCTGGAACAGTTTCATTTAAGCATGGTATATTGTGTTGACTTGTTTTATTATTAAATGTGACAAACGTAAACATTCTATGGGCCTTTTATTCATGCATTTTACTGCACGTTTTTGTTTTAATGGATCGAGAGTGGAGTGGAGAGGTGGAAAGGCAGATGCCGCTCCCTCTACCTAAGCGTTAATGATACTTCGGGCACCAAGAATTCTTAACATGGCTCTGCTGACAACACTGCCTTTCCAATCTTTCAACTCATCCAATGCTGCAACCCACATTAATGCCATGTACCCATCACCCACATTGACTCTCAGCTCTACCTTGGGGAGGAGGGGGCAATTTCAAATTTCTCATCTTTAGGTAGAAAGAATGACCTTTAATGTAATATAGCAACTTCCACAACCTCAGGGCATTCAAAGCCAAAACATTCAATGAATTCCTTTTAAGCATAGTCACTGTTACAATATAGGAAATACAGTAGTCAATCTGTGCAGCTAATGAACAACAATGATAAATAGAATCATAGAATGAGAGCACAGAAGAGCTGTCCAATTTAGTTCCACACTCCAGTTTTTTCCCCTACAAATTAGTCTTCAAGTATGCATCCAGTTGCATTATGGAATCTGCTTCCAACACCCCTTCAGATAGGATTTGGAATGCACGAAGAACCCTCTGTGTGAAAAGGTTGATCATTTCCCTGCTTATTCTTTTGCCAATTATATTAAATCTGTGCCTTCTGATTACTTACCCACTAGCCACAGGAAATTTTCATATGACTTGCTCTATCAAAACCTCTCATAATTTTGAGATTTTAATTTGTTCAAGAGATGTGAGCATCACTGGCAAGGCCAGCATTTGTTGCCCATCCAGAACTCCCCTTGCGAAGCTGGTGGCGAGCCGCCTTCTTGAACCGCTGTTGCCATATGGTGTAGGTACATCCACAGTGCTAATGGGAGGGAGATCCAGGATTCTGACCCAGTGACAGTGAAGGAACGGCGATATACTTTCAAGTCAGGATGGTGTGTGGCTTGGAAGGGAACTTGCAGGTGGTGGTGTTCCCATGCACCTGCTGCCCTTGTCCTTCTAGGTGGCAGAAGAGCCCTGGTGAGTTGCTAAAGTGCATCCTGTAGATGGTACACACTGCTGCCATGGTGCACCACTGGTGGAGGGAGTGAATGTTTAAGGTGGTCGATGGGGTGCCAATTATGTGGCTGCTTTGTTCTGTATGGTGTCGAGTTTCTGAGTGCTGTTGGAGCAGCACTCATCCAAGGAACTGGGAAGTATTCCATCACCTCATGAGGTCACCCCTGCTTCAGAGGAGAACAGCTTCTCCAATCTCTTTGCATAACTGAAGTCTCTCAACCCTGGTAAACCTCCTCAGTACCCTCCCTAAAACCTTCACATCCTTCCTAAAATGTGTTGCTCAGACTTGTACACAATACTGCAGCTGAGGCCTAAACAATGATTTGTAAAGGAGGAGAAATTACTTCACCCAGAGAGTGGTGAGCCTGTACAATTCGCTACCACAGAAAGCAGTTGAGGACAAAACATTGTAAGTTTTCAAGAAGGAGTTAGATATAGCTCTTGGGGCAAAAGGGATCAAAGGATATGGGGTGAAAGCGGGAACAGGTTACTGAGTTGGATGATCAGCCATGATCATAATGAATGGTGGAGCAGGCTCGAAGGGCCGAATGGCCTACTCCTGCTCCTATTTTCTATGTTTAGCATAATGTCTTCGTTTTTGTATTCAACACACCTATTTACAAAGCCAAGTATCCCATAACCACCTTAACCATCTTATCAACTTTTCCTGCAATCTTCAAAGATTTGTGAATGTGCACACAAAGTCCTTCTGCTCTTGCATCACCCTCAAAAAAATTTTTTTCATTTGTTCCTGGGATGTGGGTGTCACTGGCTAGGCCAGCATTTATTGCCCATCCCTAATTGGCCTCGAGAAGGTGATGGTGAGCTGCCTTCTTGAACTGCTGCAGTCCATGTGAGATAGGTACACCCACAGTGTTCGTAGGAAGGGAGTTCCAGGATTTTGACCCAGCAACAGTGAAGGAAGGGCGATATAGTTCCAAGTCAGGATGGCGTGTGGCTTGGAGCAGAATTTGGAAGTGGTGGTGTTCCCATGCATTTGCTGCCCTTGTCCTTCTAGGTAGTAGACGTCGCGGGTTTGGAAGGTGCTGTCTAAGGAGCCTTGGTGAGTTGCTGCAGTGCATCTTGTAGATGGTACACACTGCTGCCACTGTGCGTCGGTGGGGGAGAGAGTGAATGTTTCTGACTGGGGTGCCAATCAAGCGGGCTGCTTTGTCCTGGATGGTGTTGAGCTTCTTCAGTGTTGTTGGAGCTGCACCCACACAGACAAGTGGAGAGTATTCCATCACACTCCTGACTTGTGTCTTGTAGATGGTGGACAAGCTTTGGGGAGTGAGGAGGTGAGTTACTTGCCACAGGATTCCTAGCCTCTGACCTGCTCTTGTAGCCACAGTATTTATATGGCTACTCCAGTTCTGTTTCTGGTCAATGGTAACCCCAAGGATGTTGACACTGGGGGATTCAGCGATGGTAATGCCATTGAATGTCAAGAGAGATGGTTAGATTCTCTCTTGTTGGAGATGGTCATTGCCTGGCACTTGTGTGGCGCGAATGTTACTTGCCACTTATCAGCCCAAGCCTGAATATTGTCCAGGTATTGCTGCATTTCTACACGGACTGCTTCAGTACCTGAGGAGTTGCGAATGGTGCTGAACATTGTGCAATCATCAGCGAACATCCCCACTTCTGACCTAATGATTGAAGGAAGGTCATTGATGAAGCAGCAGAAGATGGTTGGGCCTCAGACACTACCCTGAGGAACTCCTGCAGTGATGTCCTGGAACGGAGATGATTGATCTCCAACAACCACAACCATCTTTCTTTGCACCAGGTACGACTCCAACCAGTTTTCCCTGATTCCCATTGACTCCAGTTTTCCTAGAGCTCCTTGATGCCATACGCGGTCAAATGCTGCCTTGATGTCAAGCGGAGTCACTCTCACCTCACCTCACCTCTTGAGTTCAGCTCTTTTATCCATGTTTGAACCAAGGCTGTAATGAGGTCTGGAGTTGACTGGCCCTGGCAGAACCCAAAACTGAGCGACACTGTGCAGGTTATTGCTAAGCAAGTGCTGCTTGACAGCACTGCTAACAACACCTTCCATCACTTTATTGATGATCGAGAGTAGACTGATGGGGCAATAATTGGCTGGGTTGGACTTGTCCTGCTTTTTATGTACAGGCGATTTTCGACATTACCAGGTAGATGCCAGTGTTGTAGCTGTACTGGAACAGCTTGGCTCAGGGCACGGCAAGTTCTGGAGTACAGGTCATCAGTACTATTGACGGAATATTGTATGGGCCATAACCTTTGAAGTATCCAGTGCCTTCAGTCGTTTCTTGACATCATGTGGAGTGAATCGATTTGGCTGAAGACTAGCATCTATGATGCTGGGGATTTCAGGAGGAGGCCGAGATGGGTCATCAACTCGGCACTTTTGGCTGAAGATTGTTGCAAATATTTCAGCCTTATCTTTTGCACTGATGTGCTGGGCTCCCCCATCATTGAAGATGGGGATATTTGTGGAGCCACCTCCTCCAGTTAGTTGTTTAATTGTCCACCACCATTCACGGCTGGATGTGGCAGGACTGCAGAGCTTAGATTGCTTAGCTCCATCTATCGCAGGCTGCTTACGTTGCAAGTGGTCCTGGCATGTAGCTTCACCAGGTTGACACTTCATTTTGAGGTATACCTGGTGCTGCTCCTGGCATACCTTCCTGCACTCTTCATTGAACCAGGGTTGGTCTCCCAGCTTGAAGGTGATGGTAGAGTGGGGGATATGCCGGGCCATGAGGTTACAGATTGTGGTTGAATACAATTCTGCTGCTGCTGATGACCCACAGCACCTCATGGAGGCCCAGTTTTGCATTGCTAGATCTGTTCAAAATCTACCCATTTAACACGGTGGTAATGCCACACATGATGGAGGGTTTCCTCAATGTGAAGACGGGACTTCTTCTCCGCAAGGACTTTGCGGTGGTCGCTCCGACCAATACAGTCATGGACAGATGCACCTGCGGCAGGCAGAATGGTGAGAATGAGGTCAAGTATATTTTTCCCTCACCACCTGCCGCAGACCCAGTCTAGCAACTATGTCCTTTAGGACTCAGCCAGCTCGGTCAGTAGTAGTGATACTGAGCCACTCTTGGTGATGGACATTAAAGTTCCCCATCCAGAGTATATTCTGCCACCTTCAGTCCTTCCTCCAAGTGGTGTTCAACATGGAGCAGTACTGATTCATCAGGTGGGGGAGTGGGGGTGGCGGTAGGTGGTAATCAGCAGGAGGTTCCCTTGCCCATGTTCGATCTGATGCTATGAGACTTCATGGGGTCTGTCTGGAGTCGATGTCGAAGACTCCCAGGACAACTCCATCCTGACCGTATACCACTGTGCCGCCACCTCTGCTGGGTCTGTCCTGTTGGTGGGACAGGCCGTACCTGGGGATGGTGATGGCAGTGTCTGGGACAGTTTCTCCCATCTTTAGCATAAGCTCCCAGATGTTAATAAGGAGGACTTTGCAGGGTCGACAGGGCTGGGTTTGCCATTGTTGTTTCCAGTGCCTAGGTCGATGCTGGGTAGTCCGTCCAGTTTCATTTCTTATTGACTTTGTTGCGGTTAGGTACAACTGAGTGGCTTGCTGGGCCATTTCAGAGGCCATTTAAGAATCAACCACAATGCTGTGGGTCTGGAGTCATATGTAGGCCAGACCAGGTAAAGACAGCAAATTTCCTTCCCTAAAGGACATTAGTGAACTAGATGGGTTTTTACAACCATCGACAATGGTTTCATGGCCATCATTAGGCTAGCTTTTTAATTCCAGATTTATTAATTGAATTCAAATTCCACCTTCTGCCATGGTGGGATTTGAACCCAAGTCCCCAGAGCAATACCTAGGTCTCTGGGTTACTAGCCCAGCGACAATACGTCTATGCCAACGCCTTCCCATTTATAGTACCATTCATATTTTATTGCCTCTCCATGTTGTTCCTCCCAAAGTGCATCACTTCACACTTACCTGGATTCAATTGCATCTGCCAGGTGTCTGCGTATTTCACCAGTCTGTCTATGCCCCCCTGAAATCTGCTTCGATCACCCTCACTATTAACTACATTGCCAAGTTTTATATCATCCACAAACTTTAATATTGTCCTCTCTGCACCCAAGTCCAGGTCATTTATATGATAAATTTAACGATCATAGTACTGACCCCAAGGGGGAGCCCACTGCACGTTTCTCTCCAGTCAGAAAAAACATCGGTTCACCACAACTCTCTGCCTCCTATCCCTTTAGCCAATTATTTACCCAAGTTAACACTATCCCTTTAATCCCATGTGCTTCTATTTTCCAAATAAGTCGGTTATGTGGTACTTTATCAAATAGCCAGACAATGTAATGTTTTTAGTGATATTGAGAGATAAATATTGGCCAAGAAACAGGGGAATTCCCCTGCTCTTGGAACAGTGCCAAGGGACCTCTAAAAGAGCAGACAGGGCATCAATTTAATATCTCAGCTGAAAGACAGCACCTCTAAGTGCAGCACTCCTTCAGTACTGCACCAAAGTGTCAGCCTAAATTGTTTTGTTCAAGTCTCTGGAGTCGGACTTTAACACACAACCTTCCGACTCAGACATGGGAGTGCTACCAACTGAGCAGAGGCTGACACCCACTTTCATTCTTGTTTTCAAATTTCCCCGTGACCTCCTTCTACCTACCTTAATTATCTCCTGCTGCTTACATCCCTAAACACACCCTCCACCTTTCGAACATTACACTTTTCTTCAACTCATACTACATTTTTAAGGATTAGTGGGGACATGAGGAAAAACTTTTCAAAGTGATTCTTGACAACGCAGCCGGCCGCTGACGTCATCAGACTGCACCAAGACGCGCATGTGCGCAAATGGGCTCCTACTCTCTGCGTGTGCGCTGCGTTCCGCATTGCCAGGACTGGTTGGCACATGCGCAGATGACGTGGGGAAGAGCATAGTGATGGGGGGGGGAGGTGGGGAGAGAGCAGCCGAAGACCTTGATGGCAGCGGGTGTGTCCCCTCCTCTCCCCTTCACCCTGCCATACTCTCCCTCTCCACCCCAGCCCACTCTCTCCCTCCCCCCCCAGCCCACACTCTCTCCCTAACCCCCACTCTCTCCCTACCCTCAGCCCACACTCTCTCCCTACTCCCAGCCCACACTCTCTCCCTACCCCCAGCCCACACTCTCTCCCTACCCCCCCACTCTCTCCCTACCTCCCCACTCTCTCCCTACCCCCCCACTCTCTCCCTACCCCCCCCAATCTCTCCCTACCCCCCCCAATCTCTCCCTACCCCCCCCACTCTCTCCCTACCTCCCAGCCCACACTCTCTCCCTACCCTCCCCCGCCTGCCTGCCCGCGCTCTCCTTACCCCCGCCCGCTCTCTCCCTACCCTCCCCCACCCCCCACCCACACCTACCCGCTCTCTCCCTCCCGCCTGCCCGCTCTCCGGCCATTGTGTGCTGCAATGGGTTTACGTTCCCTTTGTGTGATTATTTGTGCAGTGACATCTTTAATCCTGGCAGCTGCCTGAAAGTCACAGACTGTGATGTTTTAGTGGAACAGGCTGCATTTGCACATGTGCCAGTGCAGCAGCACCTAGTGGTTGCGTTGTCAGCAAACGCAGCCAAAACTTTTTCACCTGACGTGTGGTGGGTGTCTGGAATTCACTGCCCGGATCGGTGGTGGAGGCAGAAACCCTCAACTCTTTTAAAAGACACCTGGACATGTACCTAAAGTGCTGTAACCTGCAAGGCTGCGGACCTGACGCTGGAAGGTGGGATTAAATTGGGCGGCTAGTTTTTTCAGCTGGAGCAGCCACGATGGGCTGAATGACCTCCTTCTGTGCCGTAACTTTTCTAGGATTCTATCACCGCTCCAACTTCTGTGACCATTTGTTTAGCAATTACACTCATGCCCTCCCTCTAGAATTCTCTATATAGTCCCTCCAATTTTTCAACTCGCTGCATGCTGTCAATAATGTCCATACTGTAGGTCCCCATCTGTCTCTCTCCATTTCTTTCCACTATAACAAACTACTCACTTTCAGTACATGAGGAGCACCATATAAATGTGGTTTGTTGTTGTTTCTGGACCACACCCTAGCCAGTGCCAGTCTATAACTTGGTATTAAGAGATACCCAACACTGGTACTCTAACATCCTTTGATTGTCCTTCCTAGGTTCAACCTGCCAACACAAGTAAATTACAATAGCATATTAAAAAACTTAAAAGGGGTTTTTTATTCACGGTCACAAGGTGAGAGGAATCAACAGGTCAGGATGGGAAGGGAGATAAAAATCAACTTAATAAACAAAACCTGCTGAGATATTTATGTGGTTTACATCATTTATCTGCCATCTTTTTTAAAGGTGATCCTATGTCATTAAAATGACTCCTGGTTGCAGCAGAGGAGGAGGCCGCTGGGCCTCAGTGTGGGGTGAGGCTGCGTCCAGAGACAGAGGCCTGGGGAGTGGCTGCAGGGGGAAACAGAGGCCGCAGCGGCTGAGCTGGGCCCGAGTTACCGTCCCGGCCCCAGCCTCCCACCCAGAAAGCAGCCCGGGCCCGGAGGCTTCCCCTCGGATCAGACCGGGGCCTCGGCTGCTGGAGCCTCCGGGCCCAGGGGGGCGGTGAGTGACTCGAAGGTGACTTACTGTCTGACAGGCGCCGCCATCCTCCCCCCGGCCCGAGGAAGCTGCAGCTCCGGCTACAGCAGCAGCGCCAGCCCGCTGTGATCCGCCCGCCTCCTTCCCCCGTCACACAGGTACTGTCAGATGCAGCAGCGACTCCTGTCCCTGTCCATCCTGCTGATCCCTCACAGCTCCAGAGAATACATCCAAAAACATCCAAATGCTCCTGTAATCTGGGCAACAATATAAACAATTACATTTTTATATTTATTTCTGGCACTATTGCTCCAGACAGTGTGGTAACAAGGAGTGTGATTATTATTTTTCCAAAAATATACTTTTATTCATAAAATTTGGGGGAAAAAATGTACAATGCAAAACAATTCATAATGACATTTCAGAAAGTGCAAACAAAATCGGTTTCTTTCGATACCGAATGTGAGTTACCTCACAACCCTTGCCATTCCATTTTATATACAATGTACATTTGCATTACATAGCAAAAGCAGTCTCTGGTGCATTCAGCCCCGCGGGGTTTTACACGGGTTCCAACCCCTCGGTATACTATGGCGGGAGGGCCTTAAACAGAGGCCTTTCGCCATTGAGCCTTTGCAGCAGCTGCCCCAAGCTTGAGTGTGTCCCTCAGCACATAATCCTGGACTTTGGAATGTGCCAGTCTGCAACACCCGAATAAATGTGGAAAGGAGTGTTAGGACCTAAAATGAAAGCAAAATACTGCAGATGCTGGAAATATGAAGTGAAAACAGAAAGTGCTGGAAATACTCAGCAGGTCAGGCAGCATCAGTGGAGTGACAAAGTTAACATTTCAGGTTGATGATTTTTCATCAGAACTGGAAAAATTTAGAGACGTAATTAGTTTTAAGTAAGTATAAAGGCAGGGAAAGTGGGGAGGGGGGAAAGAATAGAAGGTTGGATGGCAGGAGAGATTAAATGACAGCAAGGCAAAAGGGGGTGGTAATGGGACAAGTAAAGAAACAAATGAGGATGTGTAAATGAGAAAAGCAGAATCACCACCTACAGCTGTTAACCAACAGTAGTTATGATCTGAACATTTTTGATAAGAAAAATAAGGAAAATCTATTTCCACTGGTTGGTGAACCAGTAATTAGTGGCCATGAATTTAAAACAATAGAAGAATAAAGGGACACATTAGGAGAATTTTTTATGCAAGATTTTTAGGACATGGATTATCTGCAAAAGCTGGTGAAAGCAGAACTTATAATAGCCTTCAAAAGAGAATTAGATAAATATTTTGAATAAGAATATTTTAAAAAGCTATGGGGAAAGAGCAACAGAATGGTAGTGAGGGTAGCTCTTTCAAAGAACCTGCAGAACCATGAGGGGCCAAAAAGTTGCCTTCTGTGGTGTAAAATTCAATGGACTGATAAATTCAGGGGCCCTACTTTGCTGGTTTAAGTGTGGCAGAGTGTGCCTTTGTTCAGCTTCATTCAAGGCCAGAGACCCAATGCTAAATTCTAGGAATAGGGTCAATTTTTTAATTCAGTCACAGAATGTGGTCATTGCTGGGCAAGGACAGTATTGATTGCACATCCCCAATTGTCCTTGAGGAGGTGGTGGTGAACCACCTTCATGAATACTCAGTGGCCTGCTAGGCTATTTCAGAGGGTAGTTAAGATCCAGCTGTGGGTCTGGAGTTCACATATAGGCTAGACTTGGTATGAACAGCAGGGGCTTTCTCTAAAGGACAATAGTGAATTAGATCGGTGGGTTTTTATAATAACACAGTAGTTTCATTGTCATTATTATTAACTAACGTTTTATTCCAAATGTATTTAATTAATTGAATTTAAAGTTCTCAGCCACTGGGGTGGAGATTTGAACATGTTACATATGAACATACGAATTAGGACCAAGAGTAGGCCTTCCCACCCCAGGCCAATGGAAGCCCTTAAGTGGCTAACTAATTGAAGCCTCCGCCTCAATTTAATAGAAAGTGGAGGGGCCCGCCGCCGGGGGAGACGCTACCAGGTAAAACCTGGTGGCCTCCAGTGGGGTTGGGGGGTGTCCCTCTATTGGGGGCATTCCAGGGCTCCCGGAGGTACCCCCAGTGGTGATTGCTGTCACACCCCTCCCCTTCGCCTTGTGTAGAAGCCCCCACCTTTATGAACCCCCATCTTGACCCCGACCCCACTTACCCTCTCCTGGGCCTCCGAACGCAGTCACCACTGCTCCTCCTTAAAAGCTTCAGGGGTCTGATGGAGGGCTTGCCCCACCTTCCGGCCTGCTGCCAGGACCCCCGTCGTCACAACAAAATTCTGCCCGAACAGTTGACTGATTTTATTATCATTTTCCCAGACATCCTTCCTTTCCCTCTTCTCTCTTGAAAGCCACAAATCTTGCTAGCTTATAACTCTATAGATGGTAAGCCTCACTGAAGCAGACATTCTTCATGAATGCGCATGGACAGGAAGTAAGAGTGGACTTTTCAACCATCAAGCACTCCTTGGTAGTTTGGTTGGTAAACACATTCCCTGAAATTGAGCTATACGGGCCAGTAAGGTACCAAGTTGTGACTGATCTGTGCTGTGATAGCTAAACTCAGCTACGCTCCACTGAGGTATGGATGAGAAAACATATCCAGGATTCTGATTGCCGTCCTGTGACTACTGGAAAGTGTTGTTACGACCGGGTGAGAAAGACATCTAGAGTTCCCTTTCAGCCTTTACCTGGTCTCACTGTAACAGAGTTTAATTTTAAACACACCATGTTTTTAGCTTCCTCTTGGTGAATTCTTGTTCATCGCTTTCCAATTATAAGGCAATGAAACAAGCACAAACAGGCTTTCTTAGATTTAAAGAAGAAAGATGAAATTTTATTAAACTTAAACTTAAAACTCTAATTCAGTTAATGCCTACCGATACACGCCGTGCCCCACGCTAGCATGCATACATGATATGCACATGCAAATAGAGACAGAAAAGAGCAGAAGAAAAATAAAGTGAAAAGGTTTGAGGCAATATCTGAAGAGTTTTTGTTACGGGTCTTCGAGCTCACTGTAGAGTCCTCGTTTGTAGGTGGATCTTGCTTTTCGTTGGGGCCCAGTATTCTTCTCAAACCTTGTTCGCTGTAGGATACTTTTCTCTCTTGCATTCATTTGTCTTCAGTCGGTTTTTGGAGTTCTGTGAGAAGCAGATGGGAGCAGACAGGAGAGAGGAGGTCTGCTTCAGTCCGGGAGCATTCAGCTTTCTGTCAGTTCTAACTCTGCAACAGCCAGTTAGCCATATGACTAACTTGTCTGACCACATCTGTTTGGGGATTGAATTGGAGCAGGGAGTAGCTCCTTTGTCTACAAGCATTCTCGGTTAATATGCACTAATGTCTTTCCAGCCAGGGGCCTGGCAACCCCTTGTATCAGGCCTTCTCTTCTTCCCAGCAACAATTTGAAATTTAATGTCCATGTGGTGAAATTAATATGCCTCATTCTTGGCAGGTGGGGGCCTGCATGATAGTGTGCTTCTGTGGATTTTGGGAGAGAACAGAATTGGGCTTGTGTGTGATGCCTCCATCCATGGTTGATTGATTTGCCAACGCTCACTGTTAAGGTTAACTCATGAAGATCAGTCACTTGGCTGTGGTACCGAAGGGTGGCTGGGCAAGAGTCAGCACCTTCAGGAGAGCAGGGGAGGAAAGTGGAGTAATGGGGAAAAAAAACCCTTACTCAGTGCCAGGTATCCACATATGTGAACTTCCAGGAATAGTTGTTGGATGATTGTCTAATCTTTTTTTTCCTCTGTAGCCTGGAAAGACTGAAGTCACTTCTAACAATATCACAGCCAGCAAAGCTCAGCAAAAAATAAAGATTGAAATGAGACTCTCTTTATATGAATGGCTCAGTGCCACCCCACATGATGCACCCCTTTCACTAAGTCTTTGGTGGTGGTGGGGTGGGGGGGTCGTGCCTTTGTGTCTTAATTGTTTTATCTACCAGTTCTATTATAGAACTTTTTCTCTAAACCTGGAAGACAGATTGGCCACACACCATTTCCTAAGGATGATTTCATATACTTGTGATAAAATGTTTTTGCAGTACAGTGATCCAAATTGTATCAAGTCCAACTGTTAAGCAAGACCTTTGCAGGGAAAACCACTGCTTTGTGAAGTTTTAGCTTCGTTGTGAATCTAAACTATTTATAAGGGCTCAGTTCAAATCATAATAAAGCTCACCAGCAGAACTTGTTAGTTTATTGGTTACTCATCATTAAGATTGTTTTAAGAAGAATATACAGTTCTGTACTCATGTTTACTCTTGCTTGTGTTGTGTATTGTTGTTGTATTAGCAGCACAACAGGGACATTCTGGAGGAAGTCTCTAACTCAAGGGGCTGGATCTTATAAGCTTGCCAACGATCCTAGCGGTGAGCTTCAAAAATGGCAGTCTGCCTGTGCCGACCGCACGTCGCAGAGCTGCTGCGATATTGAATGCGGGCCCACTTTGTAGGCGTTGACGTCATTTTTAAAGGGCTTCAAGCCCTTCAATTTGATTTAAATGTTTAAAGAGATAGTGATGTAAACTTTATTCAAAAAAATTAAATAACTGTTTCTAGACTCTCTCCCATCACCCCCCAAATAACTATATAATTCATTCCTTGCCCTCTCCGCACCGCCCCCCGAAATACTTACCTTGTGTTCTTGACCTTTTCCCCCTCCAAAGTTCATAAGCTTTTAATTTCACCCCTTCCCACCATCCCCTACACCAATTGAATGAGTTTGACCCCACTCTCCCCCACCCTCCCCGCACCGAAATACTTACCTGCTCCCCCCTTCCGACCAGTGTCACGCATCAGATCTCCGGACGGGTATCCGAAGGCACGGGAGTGCCGGCCACCAGCAGCAATATCACTGCACAACAGATGGCGGGAGCGAGTAAGTAATTAATTCATTTATTTTAATAAATTAACATATTTAAAGTTTGCTCCTGTCGCCAAGCAGCTGGGGGGCTGCCATGAGGCCTTGCCGCCAGTGGCAATAACGGGCTGGGCCTTCCCGGCATCGAGGCCCATGGCAAGTCTCTCCCAGAGGCATTATCCGGCCCCACCCCCACCACAACCCCTGACATCGGGTGGGGAGGGGGGGCTGTAAAATCCAGCCTAAAATAAGGTCAACTGTTTATTAGTTACAGAATACTATATACACTCTCATCAAGTCTCTTAAACTAGCATCCTTCATGCTGCTTTCTCCTCTCCACCCTAACCTCACGCGACTATGACATCATCACTCTTGCAGTGGGAGGGGTTTCTCTCACTGTCTTCAGCATTAACCCTTTACATCCTTATACTACATCTCCCCCAAGTCTTTATCTAACATTTTATCAAACGTATTTACATATTTGACTTGTCTACTATCCTATCTCCCCCCAGGTCTCTGACTTCACAGATTTAGTTGGTTAGGAGGTTTGACGACTCTCCCCAATCTGGTTGTAGTCTGACTGGGATGATCATTAGTCTTCCTTGTATGTCTGGATCACTGACTTGGTTGCTCTTTTCTACGGATTGTAGCCTTCTGTTCAGATTGGGTTTGTTCCTCTTCATCTGGATCTTCCAAATGAATGACTGGCTGTTGCTTTTGAAGAATAGGGATGATAGTTCTCCTATTTCTTCTTATGTTTCTTTCAATCATGTATATAACATACGATCATTGTAGTTCTCGTGTTGATGTACCATCTCTTTCCAGGTGTTACGATCAAGTGAAGAGGGGTCTAAGGGCTTCCCTCTTTTCCCTCTCCATGTTTGACAATTCTTTCTTAAAGTGGATGTACTAGCCAATTCACTAAGTGTTTGATTACTTACTTGCTATGATCATAACAAGAACCAATCGGACAGGTTTTCTTGAGTTAACAGAGGTTAACTTTATTGTACCTAAACCGAACTAACAAAATAATAAACAACGCGCCAACTTTCGCTCTCACACATATACTAGAGGTTTACACAGACGTAAATAGGTTACAGAGTGGGGAAAGGTAGGTTGGTTGAGTTAGAGTCCATAAAAAGGTATACAGTCTGTGGAGTTTGCTGATTTGGCTGGCTTCGAGCTGAATTCAGTGGTCCTGAGGCTTTTAGTTTGAAGAGGTAGATGACTGGTTCGGTAATTCTTTTGGAGATAACGATGCAGATGATTTCCTCCAATGGGTTTCAGATTGTAGCCGGAGTATGCAAAGGTGGTCAGTCAACAAGCAGGATTTGAAAGCTTTCAAGCTAGAATGGAGAGAGAGAGAGAGAGGGAACCCCACTTAGGGTCTGCTCATGTCTTAGTCCAGTTGCTTCTTCTTTGCTGCAGAGAAAACACCAGCTTAAAATCACAGATGGGGAGGGGCTTGTCACAGGACAGTCACTCAGTGAGTCAAACATAGCAGTTAGCAGTATTTCTCTGCTTGCTGAAAGAGCAGGTTGTTCCTCTAAACTTCCTGGGTCTTGGTTCTCGCTGGGAAACGCAGCCATTTTGTCTCCGTCCTCACAGTCCTTTGCAGTGTAGGATACAGTGTTGCAAACTAGGTAGCCAACTTAAGCTGAAAGGATGACTTTGCTGGCAGCTTGTCTTTTTAAAATGTCTTTTAAAAAAATATAAATTCAGTTCTCCAGTCGGCTGATTAAGGAGAATTATAATTCAACAAAACACATTGGCGTAACACAGGTCACGTATCCATACTCTTTGACCATTTTTTAGTTCTGGTAGGTTTCTTGCTCGAAAACTTCTATTATAATTCCAGGTTTGTTGCCTTCTGTAAGAGTTATCCTATCTCTTACTTTTTCATAGTCCTGGACATTCAATCCGGGAACTAAGTTCTTCGGCAATACAGGAAGCTGTGTTCTTATCATCCTGCCCATCAGTAGTTCTGCTGGTGATCATCCACACAATAGGTGCATAGATATATGAATTAAAAGTGAAACTGGATGATCTTTATTCCTTTTTAGTAATGACTTAATGGTTATTACATTAATGTTTCCACTTTGCTGTTCGACTGTGGGTACCTTGGTGAACTCATGAGATGTCGAAATCCCACCTTCGTCGCAAAGTGAGAAAAATATTAATTCACGAATTGTGGTCCGTTGTCTGACAAAATTTTGGCAGGGATACTATGCATTGCAAAGATATCCTGAAGAGTTCTGATGACTGTTTCTGTCATTGTAGAATGTAATCTTCTGACTTCTATCCACCTTGAGAAGTAATCGATGATCATCATGTATGACGTCCAGCTGAACATAAATAAATCCATACCCAGCCTTTGCCATGGTCTGGATGGAAACTGTGTGGTTAACAGGGGTTCACTTTGTTCTGGTCTCTGTACTGTGCATGTCTGACAGTTTTGGATCGTGTTCTCAATATCCTGAGATATTCCAGGCCACCATACCGAAGATTATGCCCTTGCTCTGCACTTGGTTATACCCAAATGTCCTTGATGTAAACTATCTAAGATCTTGGATCTCAGTGGACTAGGAATGACTAGCAAGTCATCTACAATGGTAAAGTATTTCCGATACTCATAAAACGCTTTCATTGTTCTTCCACCTGGATGTTCTTGTGTCCCCCTTTGTATGTAATACTGCCTTACGCGACTACAGTCCTCATCACTCTTTCGGGTTTGGTGTATTTCCCGCAACTTCTGTGTGCCCCCTGGCCAGTTTTGTGCTGTATGTTGGGAACATGGTTCTATCTCACATACAAAATTCACATCCTGCTGTGTTGGATGGTCTATCATCGCTCTAGAAAGTACATCAGCTGACGATTGGAACTTCCTTTGGGCGTATACTGTCTCATATGTATACCGCATCAACCTTAGACAAAATCTTTTTATTCGTGGAGGCATTTTTGCAATCTCATTCTCGTCGCACAAAGATAGCAAAGGTTTATGGTCTGTCTCGATGATGACACTCAATCCAATGATGTAGTCAGAAAATTTTTCACATGCTTCTTTTTCTATTACTGCATGCCGTGTCTCTGTGTCTGACAAAGCTCGATGCATAGAATATCAGTGTACAGGAACCATTGGGTTGCACCTGAAAATGACTGGCCTGGTGTGATTCTGTATGCCATCTTGAGTCTTCTGAGCCCTGTGAGCAGCTTTGGGTATTCTGCTTGGCTTCGTCTGTTTTCTTGATCAAATGCAGGTCTAAGCATGCTTTTCTACTCATTAAGGAAAATTCTTGATTTTGCAAGACATATAAGGTCTCTGCGATTTTTCTCCCTCTGTGTTAGAGAGTTGCTTGCAGTTTGCCTTTTACTCTCAATTGTGTCCCACCTGGACTATGAAACTGTGTATCTGCTGGTTGTAGGCAATGTCTCATCAATCAAGGCTCTTGGTCTGACACTGTGACACTAAGCACCTGTGTCCAGTTTAAAATTCGTGAGGTGTCCATTTATGTCGATGTCCGCCATTCAGAATCCTTTATCTGGGTCATTCATTTCTTCTGGGAAATCTCCTGGTGTTTTATCTTCTGGATACTGATGTACTTGATTCACTGCTCTCTGCATGAATGTCTTCGGCTTTGCACTCTTGAGTGAAGAAATTTTGCTCTGGCACATTTTACCATAATGTCCAGTCTTTTTACAATTGAAGCACTCAGCTTTATTTGTTGGACACTGCTCCCTTCTGTGGGTCTTCCTGGCTTCATAGCGTTGGCCGGTTTCCCAGTGTCATGCACCTTCTTACCTGGTGTGTGTCTTCTTTTGCACAAAGTGTTTCTCAGATCTTGGCTTCACCAACTGTACCGTCATTGGACTTCCTCTCATCTATGGCTTGTCTTCAGCCCACAGAATGGCCCTATTTTTGTTTGTGAACCTTAGACTGTTTTACAATCTGAATGGCCTTTTCAAGTGTAAAGTCCTCCTTCGACTACAAACGTTCTGACAAAGACTCATCTGCTACGCCGACAACTATTCGGTCTCTGATTAGTTTCTGCCTTTAATTCATCATATTCACATCCCTCTGCCAAACAGTATAGACCATTTATATAAGAATCTACAGATTCGCCTATCTTTTGCGCCCGTTTATTAAATTTGGTCCTTTCCAGGATTTTATTGCTGCAAAGATTAAAATATTTATCAAACGCTTGAAGGACATCTTCAAATTTATCAGATGCCTCGTTTAGCCCTTGCCTCACAATTACATTCACAATTGCACCTACTGAATATGAAAGAGTGTTGACATGTTCAACTTCTGACTTTGTATGGAGTTGGGAAGCAATCCTGAAACTTAGGAATCTTTTCCTCCAAACAGACCAATTTTAAACCTGATTGGGTCCTTCTAGATGTTGAAAACTTTCTGGCATTCCGAATTTTGAATCCGTATTACTTTCTTTGCTTTAGTAAGGCTTTCTAGGGTGTTCCCCTTTGTTTTAAAATCTTGCAGGCTTGAATGGAGGTTTTTGCAGTCTTTTGGGGATTTCCTGTGCTTTTGGATCTTTCTCATGCTTTCTTTCCAGGGTCTGGCTGAGCAATGGCTGGCGACTCCCGAGTCATCTCTTGACCCAAGATTCACTTCTCTACCCGTGGTTTTGGCCCAGTCCGCCGTTAACTGCTACTGGCCCTGTACAAACCTCTCACCTGATCCTGGACCTCCACCTGGTGCTGAAACTCAGACACGATCACTGGACTTGGATGTACCGATGCAGACCCCCATATGCGGTCTGAGAGGTTGCAGGGTTTTCTCACCAACTGTCCTTGTCGTCTGTGGCTACAGAGCAGCTCCTGAGTTTGTTGCAGTCCCCTGACTAGATCTGCTGTTTTCCTGGCACTTCTGCATAAGATAGGGAGCTCTTCAAATTTTCTTGATTGTTTCAACTGGTGCCACAATGTGTGTTGTTGTAGTTAGTAGTGTAACAGGGATATTCTGGAGAAAGTCATTGAGAGATACAGCACTGAAACAGGCCCTTCAGCGCACCAAGTCTGTGCTGACCAACAACCACCCATTTATACTAATCCTACATTAATCCCATATTCCCTACCACATCCCCACCATTCTCCTACCACCTACCTACACTAGGGGCAATTTATAATGGCCAATTTACATATCAACCTGCAAGTCTTTGGCTGTGGGAGGAAACCGCAGCACCCGGCGGAAACCCACACGGTCACAGGGAGAACTTGCAAACTCCGCACAGGCAGTACCCAGAACTGAACCCGGGTCGCTGGAGCTGTGAGACTGTGGTGCTAACCACTGCGCCACTGTGCCGCCCTCCTCAGTTTGTGCCTTAGGATAAGGTCAACTAAGAACTGTTTATTATTTACATAATACTATATACACTCTCATCAAGTCTCCTAAACTAGCGTCCTTCGTGCTGCCCTCTCTTCTCTCCAGCCTAACCTCACGTGACTATGACATCGTCACTCTTACAGTGGGAGGGGTTGCTCTCACTGTCTTCAGCATTAACCCTTTACATCCTTATACTACAGCTTGTTTTAGTGTGCTATAAAAAAAGAAAAAATGAGTCATTGATTTCATAGAAATCACTAAGCTTGAAGCTTTAAGTTCAGTATTCTTTGTACTTGTAAAATTGGATTTTAAAATAGTCATTTTGGGTATCTGCAAAGCATAATAATTATTTAGAATTGTTATACAAATGTTCAACAATTAAATACCACCACAAGAAATAAGCATGCTTCAGAAATGGTTGCAGTTATTAAAATATTGTTTTTTAACGACTTTGCAAATGATCATTAAGGTTTTTGAATTTAGAACCAAACAAAAAGGCTCTGGGATGCCAATTAATAGTAGACTGTGTTAACTATATCAACAGTTCAATAATTACACCAAAACAAATTTAGATGAAAGGATAAACTTAACATTTGCATATAGAGTACTGGCTATTTGGACATAACTTAAACACAGACTTTTTAAACATTTTGTGTAAGTGAATCCTGCAATATATATTACGAATATATTTAAATCTCCCTTCCGTATCCTCTAATTACGGCTCATTTTCAGTTGAAATTTTAGGCTCAGTATTTCAAAAGTTTAAAAATTGATAACATTGGAAGAACATTTCAATAATTTGTGAATTCCATTCATATTATTTCCTGGCTGCTGCTTATTAAATGACTATTAATTTTAGTTCCAAAAGCTGCTTCAGTTTTTTTCCAGATTTAGAAAACCTTTGTTTCCCATTCCTCTGGAACAGCTGAACCAATGAAATGCTGATTATTTACTGCTTTCTACATCTGTCCCTTATGTAATGAGAAGCTTTTTATGTTGTCTGATGCAACATAAATTAGATGTGTGGAGTTCAGTTGATTGAAGACCTCAAACAGGTTTATTAACAGCTAACAAATATATACAGTGCAGAGCTAACTATTTACATGACTTGCCTTTGGGTGTTACAGTTACTGAGTGAGACTGGCACCTAGTCACATGACTGCATCCTGGCACAGGCTCATTAGCATATGAAGATCTTAAAGGGACATCACTCTTAAAGGCAATCACACAATACCTTAATTCGAGATAAGTATTACTAAGACATTATGGTCAGCAGAGTGATGGAAGGTGTCATTGACAGTGCGATCAAGCAGCATTTATTCAGCGACAACCTGCTCACCGATGCTCAGTTTGGATTCTGCCAGGGACACTTAGCTCCAGACTCCATTACAGCCTTGGTCCAAACATGAACAAAAGAGCTGAACCCAAGAGGTGAGGTGAGAGTCACTTCCCTTGACATCAAGGCAGCATTTGACTGAGCATGGCATCAAGGAGTTTTGGCAAAATTTAAGTCAATGGAAATCAGGGGGAACTCTCTCCACTTGTTGTAGTCCTATCTAGTATAAAGGAAGATAGTTCTTGTTGTTGGAGGTCAATCACCTCAGCCCCAGGACATCACTGCAGCAGTTCCTCAGGGTAGTCCTAGGCTCTACTATCTTCAGCTGCTTCGTCAATGACCTTCCCTCCATCATAAGGTCAGAAGTGTGGATGTTCACTGCTGATTGTACAGTGTTCAGTACCATTCACAATTCCTCAGATACTGAAGCAATCCATGTCCTCATGCAGCAAGATCTGGACAACATTCAGACTTGGGCTGATAAGTGGCAAGTCACATTTGTGCTACATAAATGCTAGGCAATGACTATCTCCAACAAGAGAGAATCTAACCATCTCCCCTTGACATTCAACGGTGTTGCCATTGCTGGATCCCCCACCATCAACATTCTGGGGATTACCATTGACCAGACACTTAACTGGACTAGTCATATAAAAAATGTGGCTAGAAAAGCAGGTCAGATGCTGGGAATTCTGCAGTGAGTAACACACCTGAATGCAAAAAGTCTGTCAACCATCTACAAGGCACAAGTCAGGAGTGTGATGGAATACTCTCCACTTGCCTGGATGAGTGCAACTCCAATAACATTCAAGAAGCTCAACACCATCCAGGACAAAGCAGCCTGCTTGATCAGCAACCCACCCACCACCTTAAACATTCACTCCCTCCACCATCGGTGCACAATGGCAGCAGTGTGTGTACCATCTACAAGATGCACTGCAGCAACTCGCCAAGCCTCCTTCAACAGCACCTTCAAAACTGATGACCTCTACCACCTAGAAGGGCAAGAGCAGCAGATGCATGGGAACACCACCACCTGCAAGTTCCCCTTCAAGTCACACACCATCCTGACTTGGAACGATATCACCTTTCTTTCACTGTCACTGGGTCTAAAACCTGGAACTCCCTTCCTAACAGCACTGTTGGTGTAACTACACCAGATAGACTGCAGCAGTTCAAGAAGGCAGCTCACCACCACCTTCTCAAAGGCAATTAGGGATGGGCAAAATTGCTTGCCTTGCCAGCAATGCTCACATCCCACAAAAGAATAAAAAAAAGTTTGTTTCAGATCAGATACCTTGGTGAGAAGCATTATGGTAAACTAATATTTCTATTAGACATTGATAATACATAAGAGCATAAGAACTAGGAGCAGGAGTAGGCAATTCAGCCC
Source organism: Heterodontus francisci (assembly GCF_036365525.1). Lineage (NCBI taxonomy): Eukaryota > Metazoa > Chordata > Chondrichthyes > Heterodontiformes > Heterodontidae > Heterodontus > Heterodontus francisci. Next base: position 42,468,980 of record NC_090400.1, read on the forward strand.
CTCGAGCCTGCTCCGCCATTCAATACGATCATGGATGATCTCATCTCGGCCTCAACTCCACTTTCCTGCCCATTCTCCATAACCCTTCAACCCATTACTAATTAAAAATCTGTCTGTCTCCTCCTTAAATTTAGCCAATGTCCCGGCATCCACCGCACTCTGGGGTAGTGAATTCCACAGACTCACGACCCTTTGAGAGAAGTAATTTCTCCTCATCTGTGTTTTAAATCTTCTACCCCTTATCCTAAAACTATGACCTCTTGTTCTAGATTGCCCCACAAGAGGAAACATCCTCTCTATGTCTACTTTGTCAATCCCCTTAATCATCATATATATCTCAATTAGATCTCCTCTCATTCTTCTAAACTCCAGCGAGTAAAGACCTAAACTGCTCAATCTCTCTTCATAAGACAAGCCTCCCATCTCTAGAATCAATCTAGTGAACCTCCTCTGAGCCGCCTCCAATGCAACTACATTCTTTCTCAAGTAAGGGGACCAAATCTGTACGCAATACTCCAGTTGCGGTCTCACTAATGCCTTGTACAGTTGCAGCAACACTTCCCTACTTTTATACTTTATTCCTTTAGCAATAAATGCCAAAATTCCATTTGCCTTCCTTATTACCTGCTGTACCTGCATACTAGCTTTCTGTGATCCATGCACAAGGACACCCAGATCCCTCTGCACCGAAGCATTCTGAAGTTTCTCTCCATTTAGATAATAATTTGCCTTTCTATTCTTCTGACTAAAATGGATAACCTCACACTTATCCACGTTAAACTCCGTCTGCCAAAATTTGGCCCATTTATCTAATCTATTCATACCCATTTGTAAATTTCTTATTTCTTTGTTGCAACTTACTGTCCCACCTATTTTAGTGTCATCTGCAAATTTGGCTCTAGTACCTTCTATCCCTGCATCCAAGTCATTAATATAGATTGTAAATAGTTGGGGCCTGAGGACCGAACCCTGTGGCACCCCACTAGTTACATCTTGCCAACCAGAAAAAGACCCATTTATCCTGACTCTCTGTTTTCTGTTGGTTAGCCAATCCTCTATCCAAGCTATGGGCGGCACAGTGGCGCAGTGGTTAGCACCGCAGCCTCACAGCTCCAGGGACCCGGGTTCGATTCCGGGTACTGCCTGTGTGGAGTTTGCAAGTTCTCCCTGTGTCTGCGTGGGTTTTCTCCGGGTGCTCCGGTTTCCTCCCACAAGCCAAAAGACTTGCAGGTTGATAGGTAAATTGGCCATTATAAATTGTCACTAGTATAGGTAGGTGGTAGGGAAATATAGGAACAGGTGGGGATGTTTGGTGGGAATATGGGATTAGTGTAGGATTCGTTTAATGGGTGGTTGATGTTCGGCACAGACTCGGTGGGCCGAAGGGCCTGTTTCAGTGCTGTATCTCTAATCTAATAAATTACCCCTAACCCCATGTGATCTTACCTTGTATATTAACCTTTTGTGCAGCACCTTATCAAATGCCTTTTGGAAGTCCAGATATACTATATCTACAGGATCCCCATTATCCACCTTGCTTGTTACAGCTTCGAAAAACTCTAGAAAATTAGTCAAACACGATTTACCCTTCATAAAACCATGCTGACTCTGATGGACTGCGTTTTGACTTTCTAAATGTTCTGTTATTACTTCCTTCATAATGGATTCTAATAATTTCCCAACGACAGATGTTAAACTAACTGGTCTATAGTTTCCTATTTTCTGCCTCCCTCCCTTTTTGATTAAGGGTGTTACATTAGCTTTTTTCCAATCCACTGGAACCTTTCCCGTATCCAGAGAATTTTGGAATATTATAACCAATGGATCCACTATCTCTACTGCCACTTCCTTTAAGACCTAGGATGTAGGCCTTCAGGCCCTGGGGACTTGTCTGCCTTCAACCCCAATAGTTTGCTCAGTACTTTTTCCCTACTGATGATGATTGTTCTAAGTTCCTCCCTTTCTATACCCTCTGCATTACCTGATACTATTGGGATGGTACCAGTGTCCTCAACCGTGAAAACTGAAGCAAAATACTGATTTAGTGTCTCTGCCATTTCTGTGTTCCCTTCTATTAACTCCCCAGTCTCATCCTCCAAAGGACCAACATTCACTTTATCTACTCTCTTCCCTTTTATATACTTATAGAAGCTTTTGCTATCCGTTTTTATATTTTGCGCTAGTTTTCTTTCATAATTTACCTTTGCTCTTTTTATTACTTTTTTAGTAACCCTTTGTTGATCTTTAAAAGTTTCCCAATCTTCCAACCTGCCACTGGCCTTTGCAATATGGTATGCCTTAGTTTTTGTCTTTATGCTATCCTTAACTTCCTTGCTTAGCCATGGATGTTTTTCCCCCTCTTAGAATCTTTCTTCCTCTCTGGAATATATTTTAGTTGGGATAAACTGAATATTTCCTTAAACATCTGCCACTGCTCATCAACTGTCCTACCTTGTAGTCTTCCTGCCCAGTTCACTAGGGCCAAATCTGTCCTCATGCCTATGTAATTACCTTTGTTTAACTCCAGAACACTCGTGTGGGACTCCAGCTTCTCGTCCTCAAACTGAATTTGAAATTCTAGCATGCTATGATCACTTTTCCCCAGAGGATCCTTAACAATGAGATCATTTATTAATCCTACCTCATTACACAACACCAAATCTAGAATAGCCTGCTCCCTGGTTGGTTCCACAACATATTGCTCCAAAAAACAATCTCTAGCTGTCTTGATGTTAAGATACACAGAATTAAAGGTATTTAGAGAACACCACATGAAGTAGTTTACCAATGTCTGACAAACTTCAAAGACTTCAGTCACATGGAAGAAGAGGAGAAGGGAACAATATACAAAACCTGAGACAGCAAGACAACAGCAGAAGGAAAATTAATCTCTTTTCATGTGTTTTAATTTGAAGGCCTGAACTGATGATTGAAAAAGCAGGAGTTCAAACCCCACACTGGGCTGTTGTGAATTTGAATTCTGTTTTTTCTAAAAAAAAAACATAAATCTGGAATTAAAAAACCTCTAGGATGGAATGATTCATTCCTGTCTACTAGTGCAAAGCCCGTGTGTGTCTCAGTCTCGCTGTATTTATTAACAATTTAAGATGATGGGGTAGAATGCCACATACCCAAGTTTACCAATGACACAAAAATAGGCAGCATTGTAGCAGTGTAGCTGGAAGCATCAAATTACAAAGAGATATTAATATCTTAAGTGAATGGGCAAAACTGTTGTTGACAGATTTCAATGTCAGTAAAAAAGACTAGAACAGAGTACTTTATAAATGGTGAAAAACTAGAAACACTGGAGGTCCAAAGAGACTTGGTGGGGTGGGGGGTTGGCAGGGGCGGTGTCCATGCCCATTTGACTGCAGTGTAGATTTCCCAGAATGATTACTGGACTCCAAGGGTTAAATTATGAGATGATATTACACAAACTAGGGATGTATTCCCTGGAATTTAGGAGGATCAAGGTGATTTGATCAAAGTTGTTGAGATATTAAGGGGAACTGATGGGACAGTTTGGGAGAAATTATTTCAGCAGCTTGGGAACATAGGAACAGGAGTAGGCCATTCAGCCCATTGAGGCTGCTCTGCCATTCAATACTATCATGGCTGATCATCCACTTCAATGCCTTTTTCCTAGACTATCCTCATATCCCTTTATGTCATTGGTATTTAGAAATCTGTCAATCTCTGCTTTAAACGTACTCAATGACTGAGCTTCAACAGCCTTCTGGGGTAGAGAATTCAAAAATTCACAACGCTCTGAGTAAAGACATTTCTCCTCATCTCTGTCCTAAGTGGCTTCCCCCTTATTTTGAAATTGTGTCCCTTGGTTCTAGACTCCCCAGCCAGGAGAAACATTTTACCTGCATTTACCCTGTCTATCTATAACGTTGACCCCAGGGTGTCCACACAGCCTGTCTCCCTGTCCCCTTGCTTCTAAAATGTCTCAGGGTCTCCTGGCACGTTCTATCTCTCTGCTTCTGTCTCTATCCCTCACTATCTCTCTGTTCTCTCTCCATTTCTATCTCTCCCTATCTCTCTGTTACTCTACCTCTGTCCCTGTCTCTCTGTCTATCATTCTCTCCCGACATGTTGGTTATCATTAGGGGTCGAGTTAAATCACAGACAAAATAAATACTTCACCTGTCTGCCCCGGCATAAATTGCAAAATTTGTGGCTATTTTATGTCTGTATTCAGACAATATAGACAGCAAAGTATATTATATGATGGGATGCTGCAAATCGATTTACACTAGTACTGTAGGAAAAACAATTTAAAAACAATTATTCACAAGTCTAGTCTAACTTAACTACAGATTCGACCCGATAAGGTAATAAATGCCAATACTCTTGAGTTTGTTGGAGTACCTTAAGCTTTACTCTGTATGGCTTTCAGAAATTAAACATTACACATGTACTACAAGATTAAAGATTACACGTAGGTTCTTCTTCTTTGGCCTCCTTGTCTCAAGAGACAATGGGTAAGCGCCTGGAGGTGGTCAGTGGTTTGTGCAGCAGCGCCTGGAGTGGCTATAAAGGCCAATTCTAGAGTGACAGACTCTTCCACAGGTGCTGCAGATAAAATTGGTTGTCGGGGCTGTTACACAGTCGGCTCTCTCCTTGCGCTTCTGTCTTTTTTCCTGCCAACTGCTAAATCTCTTCGACTCGCCATGCTTGAGCCCCGCCTTTATGGTTGCCCGCCAGCTCTGGCGATCGCTGGCAATTGACTCCCACGACTTGTGATCAATGTCACAGGACTTCATCTCATGTTTGCAACGTCTGTAAAGCGGAGCCATGGACGGCCGATGGGTCTGATACCAGTGACGAGCTCGCTGTACAATGTGTCCTTGGGGATCCTGCCTTCTTCCATGCGGTTCACATGGCCAAGCCATCTCAGGCACCACTGGCTTAGTAGGGTGTATATGCTGGGGATGTTGGACGCCTCGAGGACTTCTGTGTTGGAGATACGGTCCTGCCACCTGATGCCAAGGATTTTCCGGAGGCAGCGAAGATGGAATGAATTGAGACATCGCTCTTGGCTGACATACATTGTCCAGGCCTCGTTGTCGTAGAGCAAGGTACTGAGGACACAGGCTTGATACACTTGGACTTTTGTGTTCTGTGTCCGTGTGCCATTTTCCCACACTCTTGGCCAGTCTGGACATAGCAGAGGAAGCCTTTCCCATGCGCTTGTTTAATTCTGCATCGAGAGACAGGTTACTGGTGATAGTTGAGCCTAGGCAGGTGAACTCTTGAACCACTTCCAGAGTGTGTTCGCCGATATTGATAGATGGGGCATTTCTGATGTCCTGTCCCATGATGTTCGTTTTCTTGAGGCTGATGGTTAGGCCAAATTCATTGCAGGCAGCCACAAACCTGTCGATGAGACTCTGCAGGCACTCTTCAGTGCGGGATGTTAATGCAGCATCATCAGTAAAGAGGAGTTCCCTGATGAGGACTTTCCGTACTTTGGACTTTGCTTTTAGACGGGCAAGGTTGAACAACCTGCCACCTGATCTTGTCTGGAGGAAAATTCCTTCTTCTGAGAACTTGAATGCATGTGAGAGCAGCAGGGAGAAGAAGATCCCAAACAGTCTAGGTGCGAGAACACAGCCCTGTTTCACGCCACTCAGGATTGGAAAGGGGTCTGATGAGGCACCGCTATGCTGAATTGTGCCTTTCATATTGTCATGGAATGAGGTGATGATACTTAGTAGCTTTGGTGGGCATCCAATCTTTTCTAGTAGACTGAAGAGACCACTTCTGCTGACGAGGTCAAAGGCTTTGGTGAGATCAATGAAAGCAACGTAGAGGGGCATCTGTTGTTCACGGCATTTCTCCTGTAGCTGGTGAAGGGTGAACAGCATGTCAATGGTGGATCTCTCTGCTCGAAAGCTACACTGTGCCTCAGGGTAGACACGCTCAGCCAGCTTCTGGAGCCTGTTTAAAGCGACTCGAGCGAAGACTTTCCCCACTATGCTGAGCAGGGAGATTCCACGGTAGTTGTTGCAGTCACCGCGGTCACCCTTGTTCGTATAGAGGATGATGATATTGGCATCGCGCATGTCCTGTGGTACTGCTCCCTCATCCCAGCACAGGCAAAGCAGTTCGTGCAGAGCTGAAAGTATAGCAGGCTTGGCACTCTTGATGATTTCAGGGGTAATGCCGTCCTTCCCAGGGGCTTTTCCGCTGGCTAGAGAATCAATGGCATCACTGAGTTCCGATTTTGTTGGCTGTACGTCCAGCTCATCCATGACTGGCAGAGACAGGGTTGCATTGAGGGCAGTCTCAGTGACAACATTCTCCCTGGAGTACAGTTCTAGGTTGTGCTCCACCCAGTGGTCCATTTGCTTGCGTTGGTCAGTGATTGTGTCCTCTGATTTAGATTTGAGGGGGGCGATCTTCTTGACAGTTGGCCCAAAAGCTCTCTTCATGCCATCATACATCCCTCTGATATTCCCTGTGTCAGAGGCCAGCTGGATATGACTGCATAGGTGTTGCCAGTCATCATTTGCGCAGCGCCTGGCTGTTCTTTGTGCAGCGCTTCTGGCAGCTTTAAGTGCTACGGATGTTAACTCGCTGGGGGCTTTCTTGTAGTTCAGCAGTGCAATGCGCTGAGCGGCTATGACAGGTTCCAGCTCTTCAATGTGAGATTGAAACCAGTCTGCATTCTGCTTCACACAATTGACATAGGTGGTGTCTCTGATGTGGGCCCACTTGGTCCCCGCATCCCCTGTGGGAGTGTTTTGAAGGGCTTTTTCAAGTGAATTTAGAAACTTGCGTAATAGCTGTGGATGAGACATTCTGCTAATGTTGATGCGCGGGCGGCCCTTCTTCTTGGAGTGATGCAGTTTCTTTGGTTTGAGTCTACCCTTGCTGCACACCAGGGAGTGGTCGGTGTCACAGTCCGCACTGTGGAAGCTGCATGTGATTTGAACGCTGTTTAAAGAGGCTCGCCTTGTGACGATGAGGTCCAGCTGGTGCCAACGACGTGATCTTGGGTGCCTCCAAGAAACCTGGTGACAGGGTTTAGTGTGAAAGAACGAGTTGGTGATGCAGAGGTTATGATAGGTACACAACTCAAGCAGTCTCTGTCCATTCTCATTCATCCTTCCAATGCCATAGCGCCCAAGGCAGGAGGGCCATGAATCATGGTCGGCCCCAACCCTGGCATTAAAGTCCCCCAGCAGGAACAGGTGTTCGGTATTGGGGATGCTACTAATGATATTATGGAGTTCCTCGTAGAACTGGTCTTTAGCTTCAGGTGGGGAGCAGAGTGTTGGAGCATAGATGCTGAGTGGGTGTACTGGACCAGAGGCGGTGAACAGTCGGATAGACAGAATGTGTTCTGAGCCATTTGAGGGTGGCTCTATCATGCTGAGCAAAGAGTTTCTGATGGCGAAGCCCACTCCATGCTGTCTTGGTTCTTCAGGATCCCTACCCTGCCAGAAGAAAGTGTAGTATTGCTCTCTTAGAGATCCGCTTGCAGGGAGGTGTGTCTCCTGAAGTGCTGCAATGTCCACATTGAGTCTACTGAGCTCATTGTTAATGATGGCGGTCTTCCGAGAATCATTGATCTGTGTAAGGTCTTCCGACTGGCCAGACACACATTTCTGACGTTTCAGCTTGCAAAACGAAGGGCTGGTACCTTCTTTCCTTTTTTAGTTGTGCTGTTTGCTGCGGTGTTACAGTCCACTTGTTGGGCAATGACCCTGAGCTCCAAGCACCCATTGAAGCAGGTGGACTGTGGTAGGACAGAACCTTACTGACTGGGGGCTGCCCGGTTTGAGGCGAGCGGTAGCTGTCCAGTGACATGCGATGACCTCTCCCACTGACAAAGGCAACCTGTGGCGCCCAATCTCTACGCCAATTGAGCTGGACTTATAACGCGTAACTGCTGCCTTCCGTGTTGTTTTGGTCGCTGTGAGGCGACTATGGAGTGACCACTCCATGGCGCATGCCTGGGCGGATGTATGGAGGTTGTGAGTTGCCCAAGCATCAAAACCCCCCTCTCAGCCTTCCTGGTGGGGTCCAAAGGAGTGCAGAGCACGACGTCTGGCACCGGTATGGCTGCAGGAACTGCCGGAAACATGCCAAAGGTGACACATGACCGCCTTCGGGGTTCCGCTCTGGATTTTCTGTTAGGGTTTACTCCCTTAGCCTTGGTCTCTCCTGAGATGCCCACAAGGCAGTGTGTTGTTAGGGCCCCTGCTCAGGGGTATGTGGATGCCGGTGGGAGGAGGTGGGGGAAGGAGGTTTGGGGGAGGAGGGGGTGCAAGGGGAAGGTGTGCGGTGGGAAGGGGTGGAGGGAAGGGGGTGCGAGGCTGAGCTGGGAAGGGGGCTGCAGGGGGGTAGGGGAGGGGGTGCAGGGGAAAGGGGTGTGAGGGGAAGATGGTGCGAGGGGGGAGCTGGGAAGGGGGTGCGAGGGGGTGGGGAGAAGGGGGGTGGGGGGTAGAAGGATTCCCAGCACACTCTAATCAGACTAATCCAGTCTATATGCATATTAAAATCACCCATGATTATTGCTGTAGCTTTCTTACAAGCCCCCAGTATTTCCTGGTTTATACTGTGCCCCACTGCTGAACTACTGTTTGGGGACCTATAGATTACTCCCACCAGTGACTTCTTTCCCTTGCTATTTCTTATTTCTACCCAGATTGATTCTACGCCTTACTCTCCAGTGCCTATATCGTTTCTCACTACAGCACTGATCTCTTCCTTTACTAACAAAGCTACACCATCTCCTTTTCCTTCCTGTCTATCCTTCCGAAATATTTAGTACCCTTGGATATTCAATTCCCAAACCTGGTTTCCCTGCAACCACGTCTCAGTAATCGCCACTAAATCATACCCATTCATCTCTATTTGCGCTGTTAACTCATTTATTTTATTCCGAATGCTTCATGCTTCAGATACAAAGCCTTTAAGTTTGTTCTATTATTAAATTTCCCTACTCTTGTACGATTCATAATATTGATACATAATATTAACTCAATTATTTGATAAATTACTCAAATTTATTAGTTTTCAGCCTGCTAACCAACACTGCCAACAGTAATTCTGTGTGACACTCCATTCCAGGCATATTGCTGTTTAAATGGATTTGTGATCCTTATTGGCTTAACTTTGGAGTAAAAGACTTGTGTAATTTGGATGATAAATTCATTGTGCTGTAATTAAACTTTAAGCAAAAGGCTTTCCTAATGTAAACAAATTGTTTTACAGCATTATGTTTGTATTGACATTTATGATAGGTTGTTAATGAATCTAAATTAGGTCTATACAAAATGCACATAAATTAACATAATTATATAACCACATGTACAAAATTCATATTATTCATACATTAATGATAAGTCCAGTCTACTGACCAAGAAAGGTTATTGTAGCTGTAGATAGGTGCAGGTAATAATAATAAAACTAGATCTCAAAGTCCTTAGCTTCAAATTTGTATATGGCCCCACTCTGTGCGACATCTGCAACCTTCTTCAGCCCACGTCCCAGAGAGCATCCTCTGTTGTTCTGACTGTGCATCTCTGATGTCTTCATTTCACTATCAAAGGCTGAACCTTCAGCCACTATATGCCTGCATGATGGAATTCTTATTCACATTACCTTGTAACCATTTTCATTAGCTTCTACAAGACTCCGTAAAACATGGAACATAGGACTTAGGAGCAGGAGTTGGCCATTTGGCCTTTCGAGCCTGCTCTGCCATTCGCTAAGATCATGGCTGATCCACCTGTGGTCTCAACTCCACTTTCCTGTCTACCCCCACCCTGCCATAACCCTTGACTCCCTTATCTATCAAAAGTCTATCTAACTCAACCTTGAATAAATTCAATGACCCAGCCTCCACTGCTTTCTGGGAAGAGAATTCCACAGACTAATGACCCTTTGAGAAAACAAATTCTCCTCATCTCCATCTTAAAAGGGGGTCTTCTTATTCTTAAACTGTGTTCCCTCTCAAGTCCCCTCATGAACTTATATGTTTCACTAAGATCACCTTTCACTTTTCTAAACTCCAATGGGTATAGGCCCTACTTAGAAACATAGAAACATGGAAAAACAGGAACATGAGTTGGCCCTTCGAGCCTGCTCTGCCATTTAATATGATCATGGCTGATCACCCAAACTCAGTACCCTGTTCCTTCTTTCTCCCCATATCCCTTGATCCCTTTAGCCCTAAGAACTACATCTAACTCTTTCTTGAATATATTTAAGGATTTGGTCTCAACTGCTTTCCGTGGTGGAGAATTCCACAGATTCAACACTCTATGGGTGATGAAATCCCTCCTCATCTCAGTCCTAAATGGCTTACTCCTTATCCTTAGACTGTGACCCCTGGTCCTGAACTCCCCCGCCATTGGGAACATCTTTCCTGCATCTAGTCTGTCCAGTCCTGTTAAAATTTTGTAGGTTTCTATGAGATCCCCTCTCATTCTTCTAAACTCTAGCGAATACAAGCCTAATCGACCCAATCTCTCTTCATATGTCAGTCCTGCCATCCCAGGAATCAGTCTGGTGAACCTTCACTGCACTCCCTCCATAGCAAGAACATCCTTCCTCAGATAAGGAGACCAAAACTGCACACAATACTCCAGATGTAGTCTCACCAAGGCTCTGTATAATTGCAGCAAGACATCCTTGCTCCTGTACTCGAATTCTCTCGCTATGAAGGCCAACATACCATTTGCTTTCTTAACTGCCTGCTGCACCTGCATGCTTCCTTTCAGCGACTGGTGCACAAGGACACCCAGGTCTCGCTGCACCTCCCCCTTTCCCAATCTATCGCCATTCAGATAATAATCTGCCTTTCTGTTTTTGCCACCAAAGTGGATAACCTCACATTTATCCACATTATACTGCATCTGCCATGTATTTGCCCACTCACGCAACCTGTCCAAATCACACTGGAGCTTCTCTGCATCCTCCTCACAGAGCTCACATTCCCACCCAGCTTTGTGTCATCTGCAAACTTGGATATATTACATTTAATTCCCTCATCTATATCATTAATATATATTGTGAATAACTGGGGTCTTAGCACTGATCCCTGCGGTACCCCAGTAGTCACTGCCTGCCACTTGGAAAAAGTCCCATTTATTCCTACTCTTTGTTTCCTGTCTGCCAACCAGTTCTCTATCCATGTCAGTACCTTACCCCCAATCCCATGTGCTTTAATTTTGCATGCTAATCTCTTATGTGGGACCTTATCGAAAACCTTCTGAAAGAACTATAGGTTACTTGTTCAACTTTTTTCATAAGATTAAGCCCCTCATCCCCAGAATTAGTCAAGTGAACCTTCTCTGAACTGCTTCTTATGCAATTATATCCTTTTTCAAAGAAGGAGACCAAATCTCTACACAGTACTAGTGATGTGGTCTCACCAAGGTCCTGGACAACTGCAGCAAAACTTTCCTACATTTATACTTGATTCCTCTTGACATAAACACCAACATTCCATTTGCCTTCCTAATCATTTGCTATAACTGTATATTAACCTTTTGTGATTCATGTACCAGGACACCCAAATCCCTCTGTGTCACTGAGTTTTGCAATCTCTTTTTGTATTTATTTGTGGGTTGTGGCCAGCATTTATTGCTCATCCACATTGCTGTGGCCTGGCCAGACCAGATAAAGATGGCAGATTTCCTTCCCTAAAGGGCAGTAGTGAACCAGATGGGTTTTTACAACAATTGACAATGGTTTCATAGTCACCATTAGATTAGCTTTCAATTCCAGATTTATTAATTGAATTCAAATTTCTCCTTCTGCTATGGTGGGATTTGAACCCACATCCCTAGATCATTGGCCTGGGTACTACGTTACTAGTGTGTCATTACCACTACACCATCGTCTTCCCCACTTAAGTAGTATACAACTTTTCTATTCTTCCTGCCAAAGTGGACAAGTTCACATTTTCCCACAATATACTCCATCTTCCAAATTTTTGCCCACTTACTTAACCTAGCTATCTCCCCATGTAGACTCTTTACCTCTTCTTGACAACTTACTTTTCTTCCTATCTTGGTGTCATCGTTAAATTTAGCTGTCATACATTCAGTCCCTTCATCTAAGTCATTGATATAAATTGTAAATAGTTGAGGCCCCAGTCAACCTGAAAAAGACCTGTTTATCCCTATTCTCTGCTTTCTGTTAGCTAAGCGGTCCTTTATCCATGCTAATATGTTACCACCTATGTAGTAATGATAGATTATGTAGTAATCTTTGATATGGCACCATATCAAATCCCTTTTGGAAATCCAAGTACACAACATCTACAGGTTCCCCTTTATCCACCTTGCTTGTTACTTCTTTGAAGAACTCTAATAAATTAGTTAAACATGATTTCCCTTTCACAAAACCATGTTGGCTCTGTCTGATCCCATTATGATTTTTAAGTGTCCTCCTACAAACTCCTTAATAATAGATTCTAGTAATTTCCCTATGACAGATGTTCGGCTAACTGGCCTATAATTTCCTGCCTTCTGGCTCCCTCCTTTCTTGAATAAATGTGTTAACCTGGGACCTTTCCAGAATCTAAGGAATTCTGGAAGATTATAACCAAAGCTTCTACTATCTCTGCAGCTACTTCTTTTAAGACCCTAGGTTGCAGGCCATCTGGTCCTGGGGACCTGTCAGCCTTTAGCTGTAATAGCTTTCCCAGTACCTTTTCCCTGGTGATGGTGATTGTTTTAAGTTCCTCCCTCCCTTTCACCTCTTGATTTTCAAGTATCTTTGGTAGGTTTTCTAAGTCTTCTACTTACTCTGCCTTTGGTAACCGTCCTCTACCACTCTCTTATTTCCTACCCACTGCCCTCCTGTAAAGTGTTTTGGGACAATTTCTTAAGTGCAAATATATATATATATATATACAGCTGATAAGTTGTTGCTAGGGTCCCAGAACAGTCAGGAAAATAGAGCTGTTCAAAGCATAACATCTTATGTAAGCCATTGCTGGAGGCTAATTAATATCCAGATTTCAGATAAAGCATAAGCAATAGACTTTTGGAAATCTGTTGTGTTACTAGCTCATGACACCTGGCCAAGGCCTAAAACATGTGGTATTTTGATTCACAGGAATTTCTTTTGATGGTTCAGCAATCAATGATTATGGGGTAAAAATTTGTCCAGACCCGTTTCAGACCAGCATTGCGATTAACACCAGAGGTCTGAGGATCAATAGGAATAGATTCTCAGGCCTCGTACACACTTGTGGCAAGCCTCCACAGGCAGCTCAACTGACGAGAGAAACGTATTTGAGGCCAGCAGCAACCCTCAGGTAAATACTAGTGGTTGGAGTGGCGGAGGGGGGTGGGGGGGGTGCAGGGGATTGAGGCAATCGTGATGCCTGTGGAGTCGGAGTAGCACTCCTGTATAAGATTCATATACTTGCAGCAGCATTAATGACATCATGCAGCATCAACTCCATGTTGGAAATAATTTATTATTGACACAGAATACTAAAGTTTCCTTCCTATTTTAGGCAATCTACATTATAAAGCTTACTAATGTGAGCTGAGTAGCATATCATATAGACACATACACTGTAATATTAGACATCTGTAAGCTAAAAACTGAATTTCAGTGCAAATGTAATTGAAGAATTAAGGGCATTCATATTTTTAACCACTTAGAACATAAATTTACCAGGATGCCTTTGTACTGTGCACAGTAATAGCTCTCTTTTCAGATGCCTAACCAACAGACTTAATAATAGTAGCTGAGCATGCAGCAGAGGCAGAATGAACACTGGCCATTTTATCATTGGATGTCATAAGATAAGGCATAGGGCAATATTTGTAATGAAACCTGCTGCTGGTTCTGTTCTGAAAACAATTTATTTCTTATCTGTAAAGCTGTACTAAAACAGTAATTTTGAAAGATAATAAAATATATGCAAAATACCAAAAATATTATTGTAGCAGTGCTTTATTAAAAAGTGCAGTATTACAAAGATAAAAATCAACATTTCAGAACTATTATTAATGTCAACGTAAAATTCACAGTAAGCAAGCTAAAATCCATCATCCTTCATCAATTAAAATAAAACTCCAGTGATTTACTATGTTCAGATGTGAACAAGCATAACATTCCTTTCGCTTGTTTTTAGAATAATGTAGATCATGAGCCTCCACAACTCAAACTGTAAACCACTATCCACAAAGTTTTTGACAAGCCTTCCACAAATGCGATTTGCATTTTTGTCTTTTCTTATTTATTCATTCATGGGATGTGGACATCACTGGCAAGGCCAGCATTTATTGCCCATCCCTAATTGCCCTTGAAAAGGCAGCATTGAGCTGCCTTCTTGAAACACTGCAGTCTGTCATAATGGTTTTGATACAACTGAGGGCTGGTTAGGCCATTTCAGAGAGCAATTAAGAGTCAACCACATTGCAGTGGGTCTGGAGCTACATATAGTCCAGACCAGGTAACAACAGCCTTCCCTAAAGGACATTAGTGAACCAGTTGGCTTTTTAACAACAATTTGACAGTTTCATGGTCACCATTACTGATGTCAGCTTTTTATTTCCAGATTTATTTAATTAGCTGAATTTAAATTCCCAACTGTTGTGGGTTATTTGTCTAGGCTTTGAATTACTAGTCCAGTAACACAATCACTGTGCTACCATATCCAGAGGTTAAACAGCCAATGGTTGTTGGTTTGTTCAGAACTGCAATCATGCTATTCATTGACGTTTGCTGGGAGAAAAACCCAGAATATTTGAAACTACCGTCAAAGGCTCTGTTGGGATTTAAAGCCACATCAAGCTGGAAATAGCTTGAGCAGTTAATACAGTTTCTCATGGGCCTGGGCCTGCTGCACAAAACTGAGACTATCAATCTTTCCAATTTATGGGCACCAGCTGGCTGAAACGAGAAATGGAAAATAAGTCACATGGTGCTCTTCTAAGGTGGATTAATGAAGCAGAGGAGAGAGAACTTCATTCTGCATCTAACCATGCTATGTGTAGGCTGGCCAGATGCTGACACTGGGTGATCAAAGTGGAATAGTGTTCTATTTCTCAGTGCTAAGACTCTCATTTTGATGAACACAAGAAATCACACCACCAAAAAAGAACTACCTTGTGTTTCATTGTATGGTGAGACTTTTTAAAACCAGATCAAAGTGTCTTTCAATAATCAGGAACGAGGGGTCAGATTCAGGACTAATGGGCATCTCTTCCATCTTAGACTGCAAGCTAAAACTGAACAATTCGTTTGTGACTCCTGTTTGCTGATGACTCCTCTTGTGGTCCAATCCCATGATGATATGTAATCGTGAACTGCTTTGCAACAGCTTCTCTGTAATTTTGCATGACTATGAGTTGTGAAAAGACAGTGGTCCTTGTCCAACCACCTCCAGGCAAAGATTACACTCCATCTATCAGTGATCAGATGCTTCAGGCTGTGGACAAATTCATCTACCTGAGTAGCAACCTGTCTGGAGAAGTACATATCAATACTGGAGCATCCTGCAGAATGGCAAAATCCAGCTTAACTTTTGGCAAACTCCATGAACACGTCTGGGACAAGAGAAGCATCGGCCTACAGACCAAGCAAAAAGTATACAGGGCTGTTGGGCTGACAACTTCACTTTATATCTGTGAAACTTGAGATCTCTATGCATGTCACATGAAGAAACTGAACCACTTTCAACTAAGCTGCCTGAGATGACTAATGAAGATCAAATGACTAGACAAGATCCCTGACACTTACGTTCTTAAAAAAAACTGACATGTTGAGTATGGATGCTCTGATGATGAAAGCATGGCTAAAATGTTCAGGTTCTGTGAAGTGAATTCCAATTTGATTTCCAAAGAAGAGCTTTTATGGCGCATTGACAAATGGGAAGCGATTTTGTGGTTGAGAACAAAAGAGATATAAGGACTGCTTAGAAGCAACATGGAAACAGTGAAAATAAAAGTGGGAACGACTTGCTCAGTATAGGAAAGAATGGTAAAAAAAAATTATGACACAGAAAGAGGCCATTTGGCCCATCATGTCTGTGCTTGTCTACGAAGAGCTATCCAGTCTAATCCCACCTTGCTGCGCTAGGTCTATCACCCTGCAGGTTGCAGCTCTTCACATATATATCTAAATACTTTTTAAATGTGGTGAGAGTTTCTGCCTCTACAACCCTTTCAGGCAGTGAGTTCCAGGTCCCTACTACCCTCTGAGTGAAAAAATGTTCCCTCATCTCCCTCTACTCTTTCTACCAATTACTTTAAATCTATGTCCCTTGGCTTTTAACCCCTCTGCAAAGGTAAATATGTCATTGCTATTTACCCTATCCAGGCACCTCATAAATTTATACACCTCAATTAAGTTACCTCTAAGCCGCCTCTATTTCAAGGAAAGCAACCCCAGCCTTATCTAATCTTTCCTCTTGGCTAAAGTTTTCCAGTCCCGGCATCATCCTTGTAAATTTCCTCTCCACCCCCTCCAGTGCAATCACATCTTTCCTGTATTATGTTAACCAGAACTGTACACAGTACTCAAGCTGTGGTCTACCTAGTGTTGTATGCAGTTCTAGCATAACCTCCCTGCTTTTATATTCCATGTCTCAGCTAATAAAGGAAAGTATGCCATTTACCTTCTTAACCATCTAATTGACTTGTCCTGCTATCTGTAAGAATCTGAGGACATACACTCCAAGGTCCCTTCTGTTCCTCCACACTATTCCCAGTTATTGTGTATTCTCTTGCCTTGTTGCAACTCCCAAAATGTATTACTTCTCCAGATTGAATTCCATTTTCCACTTTTCTGCTAAACTGACCAGACCATCTATATCTTCCTGCGGTCTAAAGCTTTCCTCCTCATTGTCAACCACATGGCCAATATTTGTATCAGCTGCAAACTTCTTTATCATGCCCCCTACATTTGAGTGTAAAATCATTAATATAAAGTACAAAAAGCAAAGGACTGAGTACTGAGCCCTGCAGAACCCCACTGGTAACAGTGTTCTATTCTCAAAACACCTGCCAACCATTACCCTTTACTTCCTAATTTTGGATCCAATTTGCCACTCCCCTTGGATCCCATGGGCTTTAATTTTTTGACCAGCCTGCCATGTGGAACCTTGTCAAAAGAATGTAAAAGCCAGCTGAGGAAGTCCCATTTGAAAAATCAAGATTCCTGACCCAGTGTATGCAAGTTTCACTGCACAATCTGCAGATGCTCATTCTGAGCAAAACTAGGTCTCACCAGTCATCAAAGAACTCAGTGCAAAAGGTGAGGTATTCTAGCTGTCTTCAATATCAAAGGATGAACAATGACATCCACAAAATCTCAGTAACTGTCTTTCGCAGATGTTTTTTTGTGGGGGGGGAAAGGGATTTTACAGGTGTGAATAAAGACCGTTAGATCAAATCTGACTTTAATGCTGTACAAAGGCTTTGCAAGCCCACCTAGAGTACTCCAGGCAGGCTGAGGGCCAATACGAGTCCTGCCTGCTTGAGATGTACTCCCTACCTGTTCTAGAATTGGATATTCCAGGAAACATATCCAACTTAAAACTAATTTCATCCCCAGGTCCCTACTGGACATGTAGGCCCAGGCACTCCTCAGCTTGCAACCATTGCCGAAGAAATCACATAGAATTTACTGAATAACATAACATATAAGCAAATGTTAAGAATGGCTTTTTTCACAGATCTGCCAATGGTTTCTTTTCCCACCCTGGTTTCCTTTTGCTTGTGGATTCTAATATCATTTGATCTAGTGGCTCCTCCTTTTGTATTTATCACTCTTGCATATACACAGACATAGGGCAACATTACTTCATAGTAATATTTTCCCTTGTTCACTCCCTTTGTGGATCTGCATCCATGCAGTTTTTATTCCCCTGCTCTGACAGCACATGCCATCAGCTCCAATAGAAAAAGCTGATACTCTGTCATAGCGGTTCATCTGCCACTTATTGAATACTGCACCAGAAGTCTTGACAAATGTTTTCCCCCTTTCTTGCCTTCTTCATGGTCCTTGAGTGTTTCATATATAATCTGTCTAACAGGTATGCTGAAAGCTCTAGTCTTGCCACTGCTAGTTTCTGCTGTCATTAGCACACCACCATCACCCTGGATCAAAGGGATGGGTTCATCTTGGATATCTGTTGAGAGAAGCCAGTCCATTTGCTCTACAGCCTAGGCAATATCTGGCATAACACCTATCTCTGAAAATGCCGCCTCACAGAAAGAATTCATATGAATAATCAGTTCTGAATACTGAGGAAAGTGATGGTTCATGTTGGGAGTGCAGCCAGAGTCAGGGCCATGGCATTATGTGTGGCTCAGCTGCACAAGGGGACACAAAGTAGACTGGAAGAGCAATAGTGATAGGAAATTCAATAGTTAGGGGAATAGGGTGTTTCTGCGGTCGCAGACATGAATCATGGATCGTGCTGCCTCCCTGGTGCCAGTGTCAAGGATGTCACTGAACGGCTGCAGAGCATCCTGAGGGAGGAGGGTGAACAGTTAGCAGTCGTGGTCCACATTGGTACCAATGACATAGTTATGAACAGTCCTGCAGGCAGTGTTTAGGGAGCTAGGTAAGAAATTAGCAATCAGCACCTCAAAGGTAGTTATCTCCAGATTACACCCGGCACCACGCACAAGTGAATATAGAAATAAGAGGGTAGAATAGATGAATGTGTGGCTGGAAAGATGGTGCAGGAAGGAGGGCTTTAGATTCCTGTGACACTGGGACCAGTTCTGGAGAAGATGGACCTGTACAGCACGGACGGGTTGTACCTGAACAGAGCTGGAATAAATTTCCTTGTGGGCCGATTTGCTAGTGCTATGGGGAGGGTTTAAATCAACTTGGCAGGGGTATGGGATAATACAAGAGAGGAACACCAAGATGCACAGAGATTTGGGAGAGACAGATTACACTAGTGTAGGAAGTAATAAGTTATTGGATGAGGTCATAGTAAGAGGAAAAGTAATAAAGTCTAAATTAGGGTTACTATGTATGTTTGTGAATGCGCGAAGTGTGGTAAATAAGGTTGGTGAGCTGCAGGCGCAGATTGCCACATGGCAGTATAATGGTGTGGCGATAACAGTGACCTGGCTCAAAGAAGGGTAGGACTGGTACTAAATATTCCTGGTGTTCAGGGAAGATAGGAAAGTGGGAGGGGTGGGCAGTTTAGATTTAGGACAACATTGCAGTGCTGGAGAAAGAGGATGTCCCAGAGGGGCCAGGGACAGAATCTATTTGACTGGAGCTGAGGAACAAAAAAGGTGCAATTACATTGCTTGGTGTAGTCTATAGGCCACCAACTAGTGGGAAAGATGGAGAGGAACAAATTTGCAAGGAAATTACAGGAAGGTGCAAGAATTATAGAGTGGTTATAATGGGGGACTTTAATTATCCGAATATAGACAGGGATAGTAGTAGTGTAAAGGGCAGAGAGGGGCAAGAGTTCCTGGAGTGTGTTTGGGAGAATTTTCTACAGCTGTATGTTTCCAGTCCAATGAGAAAGGAAGCACTGCTAGACCTAGTTCTTGGGAATGAGGTGGGCCAAGTGGATCAAGTGTGGGTAGGGGAACAATTAGGGGACAGTGATCACTGTATCATAAGGTTTAGTTTGGCTATGGAAAAGGACAAGGAATAATCCAGAGTAAGAATAATGAACTATGGGGAAGCCAACTTCAATGGGGTAAGAATAGCTCTGACCCACATAAATTGGAATCAAAGGTTGGCAAAATGGGAACTGAACAATGGGCTGCCTTTAAAGAATGATTCGGGCACAGTCAAGGTATATTCCCATGAAGGGGAAAGGTAGGGCAAACAAACATCGACTCTGGATCCCATGAAGTCTCATGGCATCAGGTCAAACATGGGCAAGGTAACCTCCTACTGATTACCACCTACCGCCCTCCCTCAGCTGATGACTCAGTACGCCTCCATGTTGAACACCACTTGGAGGAAGCACTGAGGGTGGCAAGGGCACAAAATGTACTCTGGGTGGGGACTTCAATGTCCATCACCAAGAGTGGCTCGGTAGCATCACTACTGACTGAGCTGGCCGAGTACCAAAGGACATAGCTGGTAGACTGGGTCTGCGGCAGGTGGTGGGGGAACCAACACGAGGGAAAAACATACTTGACCTCGTCCTCACCAATCTGCCTGCCACAGACGCTTCTGTCCATGACTGTATTGGTAGGAGTGATCACCGCATAATCCTTGTGGAGACAAAGTCCCGCCTTCACTTTGAGGATACCATCCATTGTGTTGTGTGGCACTATCACCGTGCCAAATGGGATAGATTTCAAACAGATCTAGCAATGCAAAACTGGGCATCCATGAGGCGCTGTGGGCCATCAGCAGCAGCAGAATTGTACTCAACCACAGTCTATAACCTCATGGCCCGGCATATCCCCCACTCTACCATTACCATCAAGCCAGGAGACCAACCCTGGTTCAATGAAGAGTGCAGGAGGGCATGCCAGGAGCAGCACCAGGTATACCTCAAAATGAGGTGTCAACCTGGTGAAGCTACAACCCAGGACTACTTGCATGCCAAGCTGCGTAAGCAGCATGCAATTGACAGAGCTAAATGATCCCACAACCAATGGATCAGATCTAAGCTCTGCAGTCCTGCCATATCCAGCTGTGAATGGTGGTGGACAATTAAACAACTAACTGGAGGAGGTGGCTCCACAAATATCCCCATCCTCAATGATGGGGGAGCCCAGCACATCAGTGCGAAAGATAAGGCAGAAGCATTTGCAACAATCTTCAGCCAGAAGTGATGAGTTGATGATCCATTTTGGCCCCCTCCTGAAGTCCCCAGCATTACAGATGCCAGACTTCAGCCAATTTGATTCACTCCGCATGATATCAAGAAATGACAGAAGGCACTGGATACTGCAAATGCTATGGGTTCTGACAATATTCCGGCAATAGTATTGAAGACCTGTGCTCCAGAACTTGCCGCATCCCTAGCCAAGCTGTTCCAGTATAGCTGCAACACTGACATCTATCCAGCAATGTGGAAAATTGCCCAGGTATGTCCTGTACACAAAAATCAGGATAAGTCCAACTCGGCAAATTACCGCCCCATCAGTCTACTCTCAATCATCAGCAAAGTGATGGAAAGTGTCATCAACAGTGTCATCAAGCAGCACTTGCTTAGCAATAATCTGCTCAGTGATGCTCAGTTTGGGTTCCGCCAGGGCCACTCAGCTCCTGACCTCATTACAGCCTTGGTTCAAACATGTATAAAAGAGTTGAACTCAAGAAGTGAGGTGAGAGTGACTGCCATTGACATCAAGGCAGCATTTGACCGAGTATGACATCAAGGAGCCCCAGCAAAAGTGGAGTCAATGAGAATCAGGGGGAAAACTCTCTGCTGGTTAGAGACATACCTAGCGCAAGGGAAGATGGCTGTGGTTGTTGGAGGTCAATCATCTGAGCTCCAGGACATCACTGCAGGAGTTCCTCAGGGTAGTGTTCTTCGGCCCAACCATCTTCAGCTGCTTCATCAATGACCTTCCTTCAATCATAAGGTCAGAAGTAGGGATGTTTGCTGATGATTGCACAATGTTCAGCACCATTCGCGACTCCTCAAATACTGAAGCAGTCCGTGTAGAAATGCAGCAAGACCTGGACAATATCCAGGCTTGGGCTGATAAGTGGCAAGTAACATTTGCGCCACAGAAGTGCCAGGCAATGACCATCTCCAACAAGAGAGAATCTAACCATCTCCCTTGACATTCAATGGCATTACCATCGCTGAATCCCCCACTATCAACATCCTAGGGGCTGCCATTGACCAGAACCTGAACTGCAGTGGCCATATAAATACTGTGACTACAAGAGCAGGTCAGAGGTTAGGAATCCTGTGGCAGGTAACTCACCTCCTGACTCCCCAAAGCTTGTCCACCATCTACAAGGCACAAGTCAGGAGTGTGATGGAATACTCTCCACTTGCCTGGATGGGTGCAGCTCCAACAACACTCAAGAAGCTCGACACCATCCAGGACAAAGCAGCCCGCTAGATTGGCACACCATCCACAAACATTCACTCCCTCCACCACCGACGCACAGTGGCAACAGTACGTACCATCTACAAGATGCACTGCAGCAATGCACCAAGGCTCCTTAGACAGCACCTTCCAGACCCGCGACCTCTACCAACTAGAAGGACAAGAGCAGCAGATGCATGGGAACACCACCACCTGCAAGTTCCCATCCAAGTCACACACCATCCTGACTTGGAACTATTACGCCGTTCCTTCACTGTCGCTGGGTCAAGATCCTGGAACTCCCTTCCTAACAGCACTGTGGGTGTACCTACCCCACATGGACTGCAGCAATTCAAGGGCAATTAAGGATGGGCAATAAATGCTGGCATTGCCAGTGATGCCCACATCCCATGAATGAATTAAGAAAAAAATTTTTAAATCCAGAGCTCCCTGGATGATGAAAGAGTTAAAGGTAAAAAAGAAAAAGTGTGCTTATGACAGAAGATAGGTGGATAACATAACTGGGAACCAGGTAGAATACAGAATGTTCAGAGGGGAAGTGAAAAAGCAAATAAGAAGCAGAGAGAGAGTATGAAGAGACTGGCAGCTATTTTAAAAGGGAATCCAAAAGTCTTCTTTCGCCATATAAATAGTAAATGGGTAGTGAAAGGAGGAGTGGGGTCGATTAGGGACCAAAAAGGAAATTTACACATGGAGGCAGGGGGCATGGCTGAGGTATGAAATGAATACTTTGCGTCTGTCTTTACCAAGGAAGGAGATGCTGCGCAGGTCATGGTGAAAGAGGAGGTAATTCAGGCACTTGAAGGGTTTAAAATTGATAAGGAGGAGTTACTAGATAGGCTGTCTGTAATTAAAGTTGATAAGGCACCAGGACCAGATGAAATGCAACCAAGGATACTTAGGGAAGTGAGAGTGGAAATTGCAGAGGCACTGGCCATAATTTTCTAGTCTTCCTTAAATTGAAGGGTGGTGCCAGAGGACTGGAAAATTACAAATGGTACATCCTTGTTCAAAAAAGATAAGCCCAGCAACTACAGGCCAGTCAGTTTAACCTCAGTGGTGGGGAAGCTTCTAGAAATGATATTTTGGAACAAAATTAATAGTTACTTGGGCAAATGTGGGTCAATTAGGGAAAGCCAGCACGGATTTGTGAAGGGCAAATTGTGTTTAACTAACTTGCAGGAGTTTTTTGATGAGATAACAGAGGTTGATCAGGGCAATGCTGTTGATGTGGTGTACATGGACTTCCAAAAATCATTTGATAAAGTGCCACACAACAGACTTGTGAGAAAACTTGTAGCTCATGGAATAAAAGGGATGATAGCAACATGGATGTGAAATTGGCTGAGTGACAGGAAACAGAGAGTATTGGTTAATGGATGTTTTTCGCACTGGAGGAAAGTTTGCAGTGGAGTACCCCAAGGATCTGTGTTAGGACTCTTGCTGTTGTTGATATATATTAATGACCCAGACCTTGATATACAGGGCACAATTTTAAAATTTGTGGATGATACAAAACTTGGAAACATTGTGAACTGTGAGGATAGTGTAGAACTTCAAAAGGACATAGACAAGTTGGTGGAATGGGCAGACAAGCAGTGGATGATATTTAATGCAGAGAAGTGTGAAGTGATTCATTTTGGTAGGAGAAACACAGAAACACAATATAAAATAAAGGGTACAATTCTAAAGGGGGTGCAGGAGCAAAGGGACCTGGGTGTATATGTGCACAAATCATTGAAGGTGACAGGACAGGTTGAGAGATCGAGCATACAGCATCCTGGGCTTCATTAATAGGGGCATAGAGTACAAAAGCAAGGCGGTTATGTCAAACTTGTATGGAACACTAGTTCAGCCTCAACTGGAGTATTGTGTCCAGTTCTGGGCACCACACTTAAGGAAAGATGTGAAGAAGCAATTGAGAGAGTGCAGAAAAGGTTTCCGTGAATGTTTCCAGAGATGAGGAATTTCAGTTACGTGGATAGGTGGGAGAAGTAGGGACTCTTTTCTTTGGAGAAGAGAAGGTTAAGAGGAGATTTGATAGCAGTCTTCAAAATCATGAGGGGTATGTACAGGGTAGATAGCGAAAAACTGTTCCCACTGGTAGAAGGATTGAGAACAAGAAGGCACAGATTTAAGGTAATTGGCAAAAAAAGCAATAGTGACATGAGGAAAAACTTTTTCACACAGCAAGTGGTTAGGATCTGGAATGCACTGCCTGAGAGTGTGATGGAGGCAGATTCAATTGAAGCGTTCAAGAGGGAATTGGATTGTTATCTGAAAAGGAAGAAAAGTAATCTGCAGGGCTACGGAGAGAAGGCCGGGGAGTGGCACTAGGTAAACTGCTCTTTTGGAGAGCTGGTGCAGCTACAATGGGCCGAATGGCCTCCTTCTGTACTTTAACAATTCTGTGCTTGTGATTCTGTGATACTGGCAGAAATCATTTAATGTAGGAATCTTCTTTGGCCTCCTTGTCTCGAGAGACAATGGGTAAGCGCCTGGAGGTCGTCAGTGGTTTGTGAAGCAGCGCCTGGAGTGGCTATAAAGGCCAATTCTAGAGTGACAGACTCTTCCACAGGTGTTGCAGATAAAATTGGTTGTTGGGGTTGTTACACAGTTGACTCTCTCCTCTTGCGCTTCTGTCTTTTTTCCTGCCAACTGCTAAGTCTCTTCGACTCGCCACACTTAAGCCCCGCCTTTATGGCTGCCCACCAGCTCTGGCAATCACTGGCAACTGACTCCCACACTTGTGATCAATGTCACAGGACTTCATGTCGCGTTTGCAGACGTCTTTAAAGCGGAGACATGGACGGCCGATGGGTCTGGTACCAGTGACGAGCTCGCTGTACAATGTGTCCTTGGGATCCTGCCATCTTCCATGCGGCTCACACGGCCAAGCCATCTCAAGCGCCGCTGGCTCAGTAGGGTGTATATGCTGGGGATGTTGGCCGCCTCGAGGACTTCTGTGTTGGAGATACTGTCCTGCCACCTGATGCCAAGGATTCTCCGGAGGCAGCGAAGATGGAATGAATTGAGATGTCACTCTTGGCTTACATACGTTGTCCAGGCCTCGCTGCCGTAGAGCAAGGTACTGAGGACACAGGCTTGATACACTCGGGCTTTTGTGTTCTGTGTCAGTGCGCCATTTTCCCACACTCTCTTGGCCAGTCTGGACATAGCAGTGGAAGCCTTACCCATGCGCTTGTTGATTTCTGCATCGAGAGACAGGTTACTGGTGATAGTTGAGCCTAGGTAGGTGAACTCTTGAACCACTTCCAGAGTGTGGTTGCCAATATTGATGGATGGAGCATTTCTGACGTCCTGTCCCATGATGTTTGTTTTCTTGAGGCTGATGGTTAGGCCAAATTCGTTGCAGGCAGCCGCAATCCTGTTGATGAGCCTCTGTAGACACTCTTCAGTGTGAGATGTTAATGCAGCATCGTCAGCAAGGAGGAGTTCCCTGATGAGGACTTTCCGTACTTTGGTCTTCGTTCTTAGACGGGCAAGGTTGAACAACCTGCCACCTGATCTTGTGTGGAGGAAAATTTCTTCTTCTGAAGACTTGAACGCATGTGAGAGCAGCAGTGAGAAGATCCCAAACAGTGTAGGTGCGAGAATACTAAAGTATTTATTCCAACATTTGAGACAATGACACTGACTGGAGCAGTTTCCAGCTTGATCTTAAAGTATCCGAATTAGATTGAAAATATTTGAGTAAAGAGTGAAGGAGCATTTCTTTTCATAAAATATTTATTCCCTTTCCCTTCCTTCTTGGTCTGTCCACACTATACACCATCCTTGGCTGAGAGGAAGGGTGGACGACAGCTTTCTTTGTAAATGCCCCTCTAAAATCAGTCATTGAAGAGTTAGCTAGAGTAGTTCAGGATATTTCTGCTTTAGACTTTTGTTTCCCCTCATGTGGGGAACTATCTCAGCTCCACTCAACACCTTGGGCTGAATTTTACCAGCCCCTCAACACCATGGGTCATGGCGGGGGGAGGGGGGCCTGTAAAATTCTGTGGGGAGAGGTCCGCCTCAACCTGCGACGTTGAGAAGGGCCCACCGCATATTACCAGCAACGGGGGGTCCTCGGTGTGGCCCCTGTGCTGCCTGGTGGCAGGCCCTTCATCTAAATATGTAAATGCACAGTAATGATATGTTAATTGACCTACCTGCAGGCGGTGGCTGTCCCACACCGATTTTACGGCTGCCGTTCATCCTTCGCGCACCTTCGGAACTCCATACAGAGTTCCGAGATGAGATCCTGGTGGGGAGGGAGGAGGAATAAAATTCTCAGGGCGGGAGGGGTGGGGGAGTGGGGAAAAGAATTTTTATTCGACGTGGAGATGGTGGGAAGGAGTTGAAGGGCAAAAGTTAGAAAGTTCAGGTAGGGAAAAAGGCAAGTGTTGGTTATATCGGACATTGAAATGGCCATGGTGGGGTGGGGGGGGGTGGCGGTTGGGGAAAAGCCTCCATATCTTTAATAATTGTTAAGTAAAAATTCCTAACACTTTACCTTTAAAAATTAAAATAACTTCAAAAGGCTTCAGACCCTTTAAAAATGTCACCGCACCTGCGCGGTGGCACCCGACACTGTTGTCAGGGGCGCAGCAGCCACCCCCTCTATGTCATCGGGGGCGGTCGCTCCACCCCTCTATTTAAATCAGCATAATATTATGGGGCTCAGGGACGGCGCATCTACATGGGATGCACGCCGCCATCAGTTCACGGTGGTGCACTAGTAAAATTCAGCCCCTTGTGATGACAGGGTCAAAGAAACAAAATTATTACATGGGTAATCTCAGGTAGAAACCTAAATCCTACCAGCTAAGTGATTAAATCCATCAGGTATAATGCCAGACAATGTAAATTTTTCATGCATGACAGAAGATTGAAAAGCCAACACAAATACATGGCAACAGCATGCATCTTCACAAAATATAACTTTGACCGCTTCATTGGAACACTTAATTTGAAAAAAAGACTTTCATTTATATGACATCTCATCCCATCTACCAGAAAGGTTTCACAGTGCTTCACATTCATGTTACTTTTAAATAGAGTAATTGTTATTAATGTGAGAAAGTGTGACACCTATTTGTCACACAGAAAGATCCTACAAACAGCATTGATGATTGACCAGTTAATCTGTTTTGATGATGTTGACTGGCAAAGGACTGTTCTTTTCTGTACATCTTCACACCTTATTTCTAACTACACACCATACCCCTGTGAACTAAACCTTCAAACACTCTCAATAATGGTGTTTATAATAAGACACCAACAGTGGAGGGAGCAGAACCAGAAAGCAGTAAGATTTAGATGAATAAATGCACGTCTGTTTCTACTAATCACATGGCATTTACAAAAAGGTAAATAATCATCAAACATATTTCTGAAGCTACAAAGCTTCACCCACCCATTTGTTCTGAAGACACTAAGGTTGTGATGTATATCATATCAAGCAGGTACTCTGCTGAAATTGGATATGCAAAGTGACATTTGAGTTTTTAAAAAAATCTCGACAGAAATGCATAGGAAAACTTTTCTTGCTGGTTCTCTTTCTTTTAAGTCTGAAATGAGTAAAAGCTGAAAGTAAGGCCACATAAAGTTGTACTTTGTCAGTTATTCACTTTGAGCTACTCTCTTTGCCATTACTGTCACACACTTTGAAGATAGAAGTATCTTCACCGCTCTGTTATTAAAGTCTACAGAATCAACTTTATCAGATATCATTTCCACTTCTGGTTTCACATTTTAATAAATGATTTGACATTTATACTATATCAAGCTGCTGAAAGAGCACAAACATCCCAGCTCATTTAATGCTTATCATCTGGCTTATCGAAGAAAGTTCAAGGCAAAATGATGAACGATTAAATGTTTCCTTAGTGTGGATGCTGCCTCAGCATGGAACATGTTTAGGACCATTAAAAGTCACTGTCAATCAATGCTAGGGCAGACGATGGAAAAACATATTAGTACTCCTTAGATCTGTAGAGCCTCAGAAGCTATATTTTTTTGCAGTGTTGTGTCCGTATGTTTAATCCTTTTAAAAATCTAGTCTCAGGATGTGGGTGACACTGGCAAGAGCGTATTTATTGCCCAATCCTAGTTGTTGTTTTGTCATTGACGTGTCCCACTGTGCCTCTATCCCAGCCCTGATGGTAAAATTGTAGGTTCAAGTCGCACTCCAGGGACTTGAGCACAATATCTCAGCTAATATTTCAGTGCACTGCTAAGAGAATGCTGCACTGTCAGAGGTGCTGCCTTTAGGATCAGGCGTTAAACCAAGGACCCATCTGCCCTCTCAGATGAACATAAGAGATCCCATGGCAATATTTCGAAGAAGAGCTGGGGTGTTATCTCTGGTGTCTCAGTCAACATTTATCCCTTAGCCAACATAAAATAAACATTATCTGGTTCTTATTGCATTGCAGTTTGTGGGAGCTTGCTGTGCCATGTTTCCTACATTACAACAGTGACTAAACTTCAAAAGTACTTAATTGGCTGTAAAGCACTTTGGATTGATCTGTGCTATATAAATGCAAGTCGTTCTTTTCTTTTTATGTTATCTGGCCTAGGCTACCACCATCTCCATCACCATCCAACGTCACCCCCCACCGATGTGGCTGATATCTTGCACCTCACTGCATCTGATCCTGTAAGCCATCGACACCTGGGCTGATGTGTCACGTAGCCAGCGTCCTGTTAAAACCCTGTGAGGCCCTGCTGTCCACTGAAATTTCCTGGCTGGACCTACTGTGACCTCAGCTGTGATTCCAATTCTTGATGCAGCTCCCAGCCATTATTTGCAAACGGCTCCCAATGTCTGCATGCCACGCTTAGCATATTGCACAACTCCCTCCTTACAGCTGCAGGATCTTTTGCCCCAGGCCTTGCTTTGTTTTATGCATATTTTTAACAGAAAACCTTGACAGATATTTGCAGTCACACTGGTACATTTTGTTTTAAAAAGGCAATTGATTTTATTTTTAAATACGTTTAAAGGGTCCATTTGATTTATTATAACTCTCCTTAAAGTCTACTTCTTTGATTTTTTAGTTACCACTTAATGTCTCTTCCTTTGGCTCAGCATCAATTTTTGTTTGATTACACCCTTTCTCAAGCAGCTTGGAATGTTTTTCTTCTTAAAACGTCTATATAAATACGTCATTGTAGTCTTTGGGTTTAGCTGATCAACTGCACCTTGGCTGTATCTTTGAGCCTGACATTTGAATATTTAGTGTGGATGCTGTGGTCATACATAAAATAAACTGTTAATTACTGGATCTGTTGCATATTCATTATTTGGAAATCACTTCTCTATGTCAGAGTCACATCTGGGGTTGCACATTTCTAGCACAAGATAGAGCTCCAGAAGACCAGAAAGCCTCACGTCAAGGACTCTGTGGGAAATTCGCTTTGTCTTTACGTTCTGTGAACAAAGCCACAGAGATCCATTGGAATATTAATACAAATCTTGTACTTCCTGTACACAAATCTTATTTCCAGCTGTCATGATTTTTGTCAATTTTTCGGTCAACGTTTACCATTAAAAATTGTCATGTCAACATTTGTCAACTGTCATAATGTAGTTCCAAGCTCTGGCTACTGTGTGGGTCTGTGGAGTGAGATTTTTCATAGTCTCTTCAAATTCTTTTGCTACTGTGCATTAAAAAAAACTTTACGTTCACAGCTGACTGCAGGCAACAACTTGAATTAAAAAGTTATAAAAATTCCACACAATTAATAATAGGTTACAAATTGCTTTTCTTTATAGATATTAATGCAAATATTAAAATACCTTTGTTATTCCTTTTTATTTTTATGTTGAAATGGGTAAATGCTGTTAATATTCACATGTGTAGTTCAGGCACCTGAAAGAATGTGTGAAGTTCTTCCAAATGTAAGGGTAGGGAAGATTCCAATGTGACACACTTACATGGATCAGTATGGGCGGTACTGGTAAACAGATACGACATTTTAAACTTAGATTTATATTGAAAATAAGGAAAGAAACAAAGAGAACCAGCACAGGCGGCACAGTGGCGCAGTGGTTAGCACCGCAGCCTCACAGCTCCAGGGACCCGGGTTCGATTCTGGGTACTGCCTGTGTGGAGTTTGCAAGTTCTCCCTGTGTCTGTGTGGGTTTTCTCCGGGTGCTCCGGTTTCCTCCCACAGCCAAAAGACTTGCAGGTTGGTAGGTAAATTGACCATTATAAATTGTCACTAGTATAGGTAGGTGGTAGGGAAATATAGGGACAGGTGGGGATGTTTGGTAGGAATATGGGATTAGTGTAGGATTAGTATAAATGGGTGGTTGATGGTCGGCACAGACTCGGTGGGCCAAAGGGCCTGTTTCAGTGCTGTATCTCTAATCTAATCTAAAAAACTTTTGAGCTGAATGGCCAGATTCATATTGCATAAAATAGTTTAGGCAGCACCTGTGCAGAAACAGAGTTAATGGGCTGAATTTTATTCTGGTGATGGGGGTTCCGGCGGTGGGCCGGAATGTGGGAGGAGACCCCACCTCAGTCCTCCGTCGGACCCCCGTTGTAATTCCATGGCAGACAGGTAATTGTCTGCCTGCCGTCGAGGCCACCACTCCTTCAAGGGTCGAGCTCCCACCTCCAGAACTGCCGGCCAATTGAAAGGCCAGCAGCTCTGCAGTACCAGCAGCGCCACTTGGAGATGAGGAGACCCCAGGAGAGGTAAGTGGGGTCAGGGTTGGCGGCGCCATTCAGGCAGGCCCTGGTAGACTGTGTGGGGGGCTCTTGCCGGCAGGGTGGCAATTGCCGCTGGGAAGGCCCTGGATTGCCCCCAAAAGAGGGAGCCTGACCCCACTAGGAGGCCTCCAGGTGTTACCTAGCAGCATCTCCACGTGGCGGTGGGCCCCTCCGTCCAACATTAATTTAAGGTGGAGGCGGGAAGAGATTCATAAGTGACCATTAATTGGCTACTTAAGGGCTTCAATTGCCTGGGCAGGAAGACTGTCCTAATCCTTCCCCACCCTGCACTAAATTGGAAAGTGTCGAGAAGGCTACGGGCACTCCAGCCCCTGCCTTCCCACACAATTTTATGGCCCCCTCCCACCCCTCCCCTTCATTCCTGGCCCTAGAGGGCCCATACAATTCAACCCATTAACTCTATTTCTCTCTCCACAAATGCTGCTTGATCTGCTGAGTATATTTATATCTTCTGTTTTTATTTTAGTCTTCCAGCATCTGCAGTATTTTGCTTTCGTTACATAAAATAGAATTTGTATTTGTAAGATAGGCAGAGAATAATTTGTAGAACACAAAAGGATATTAACCAATTGAACAAAGCAGTTTTAACCTCACAGACTTGTTTCAGTGCAGAAGGAGGCCACTTGGCCCATTGTGTCTGCACAGACTCTCTGAAAGAGCAACTCCCTCAGTCCCATTTCCCTGCCTTCCCCCCATAACCCTGCACATTCTTCCTTTTCATATAACTGTCTAATTCCCTTTTGAATGCTTCAATTGAACCTGCCTCCAGCATGTTCTCAGGCAGCGCATTCCAGACCTTAACCATTCGCTGAATGAAAAAGATTTTCCAAATGTCACTTTTGCTTCTCTTACCAATACTTTAAATCTGTGCCCTCTCGTTCTCGATCCTTTCACAAGTGCGAACAGTTTCTCTCCATCTACTCTGTCCAGACCCTTCATGATTTTGAATACTTCTATCAAATCACCTCTCAGCCTTCTCTTCTCCAAGGAAAACAGTCCTAACTTCTCCAATCTATCTTCATAACTGAAATTCCTCATCCCTGGAACCATTCTTGTAAATCTTTTCTGTACTCTCTCCAAAGCCCTCACGTCTTTCCTCAGGTGTGGCGCCCAGAATTGGATGCAATACTTCAGCTCAGGCTGAACTAGTGTCTTATACAAGCTCACCATAACTTCCTTGCTCTTGTACTCTATGCCCCTATTAATAAAGCCCAGGATTCTGTATGTTTTATTAACCGCTCTCTCAACCTGTCCTGCCACCTTCAATGACTTATGCACATATACACCTAGGTCCCTCTGCTCCTCCACCCCTTTTAGAATTGAATCCTTTATTCTATATTATCTCTCCATGTTCTTCCTACAAAATGAATAACTTCACATTTCTCTGCATTGAACCTCATCTGCCACCTGTCTACCCATTCCACCAACTTGTCTATGTCTATTTGAAGTTCTATACCATCGTCCTCACAGTTCACAATGCTTCCAAGTTTTGTATCATATGCAAACTTTGAAATTGTGCCCTGTACACCAAGGTCTAGGTCATTAATATATATTAGGAAAAGCAAGGGTCCCAACACTGACCCCTGGGGAACTCCACTACAAACCTTCCTCCAGCCCAAAAAATATCCATTAATCGCTACTCTTTGTTTCCTGTCACTCAGCCAATTTCATATCCATTTTGCTATCATCCCTTTTATTCCATGAACTACAAGTTTGCTCACAAGTCTGTTGTGTGGCACTGTATCAACCGCCTTTTGAAAGTCCATGTACACCACATCAACAGCCCTGCCCTCATCAGCCCTCTCTGCTACCTCCTCAAAATACTCCAGCAAGTTAGTTAAACATGATTTTCCCTTAAGAATTCCATGCTGGCTTTCCTTAATTAACTCGCATTTGTCCATGTGACTATTGATTTTGTCCCTAATTATTTTTTCTAGAAGTTTTCCCACTACCGAAGTTAAACTGACTGGCCTGTAATTGCAGGGCTTATCTTTATACCCTTTTGTGAACAAGGGTTAACATTTGCAATTCTTCAGTCCTCTGGCACCATCCCCGAGTCTAAGGAAGACTGAAAAATTATAGCCATGTAAGTTTGATAAAATGTTCCAAATATTAGCATATGTTTTGTAGGAGTTAAAAAGCAGTGGGGTTCAATTTATTCCAGAACAGTGCCACTAGGTAACAACAGTCCTGCAATCCATGTTGCTAACACTGTTGGCTAGTACGCTAAGCACCACAGTTTAATCCGTCCTATTATAGATGCGAGGTGGCAGGTGGAAAAAGGTAATTAGAGTGGGAGGAGGCTTATGTGAAATATAAACACCGGTATAGACCAATTGGGATTAATGGCCCATTTCTGTGCTGTAGATTTTATGTAATTTTCTGTAAAAATTCTTTGTAATTTTGTCACTTCAATTTCACCTGCACAAATCAGATCATTGACTCTTATCAGTATTCACTATACACACACACACGTAAACATGGCACTGTAGTTATTGAACACTTACAAGCTTCATTAATACAATGAGAAAACATTTCCTTGAAAATAAAGTGCAAAATTGAAGTTTGAAAATATTCTACTGGGAGTAGGTTTTCCCCTGGACTGTGAAGCATTAATGCATTTCTGTCATGTAGAGACCAAATGGCAAACAGAGGGAGGTCTGTAGAAACTTCCTAGCTTCCTAGTAAGTTGTTTCAACGAGAAGCAGATGAATGCCCAGTGATACAGGTAATAGATGGTAAAAGAGCCAAACTTCCACACTTCCTCAGTATCTAGACCTAGAAGATATGAAAATCAATAGTTTTGAACCCTCAAAAAAATTTTTATTACACACAAAATGTCTTAGCTGCAACATTATATGAGCTTTAAATAAAATATTGCAATGTTGCATTTAACAAAAACTACATGCATATTTGATATTTGTTTTAGTCAGATATCTGCCTTTATCTGTACTTATACCTCAAGGGTTCTGCAATGGTTTATGGCTCTCACATGGCATTGTTTAAAAAATGGTAATTGACTATAAGACAAACAGACAAGTGCAAGTAGCAAGGATCAATATTAAATGCAACTCACTAGATGGTGGATTAACCAAGAAAGCTCCAATATTATCAATCATCTTTGTGCCCTGGCATTGAACAGAATCTCTTTATGCATGAGGTAATGGGCTTTACTGGTGGAATGGCTTTTCTTTCCCTTGTCAATATTATTACAAATTCTATTTCCCCAAAGATGTCTGAACAAAGTGTGAACTTTTAAAGGAATGCTGAAAGTGCAGAGTCTGGTCCCTTAATTTTCTTGCATTTTCAGCCACTTCTGGATTATTCCACAGCAGCGAGGCCAGGTAAGTAATCTGTTGCCAGGCCTTTCCTGATTCCACTATGATCTTTCATGAAAGGTCTTTGATCTGAAATGTTAACTCTGTTTCTCTCTTTACATATGCTGTCTGAGCTGCTATGTATTTCCAATATTATCTGTTTTTATTCATTTACCACGTCTTTGCCCCGAGAACCTTAGTATAGCAACTTGATACAACTGAATGGCTTCCTAGGCAACTTCAGAGGACAATTATGCATCAAACACGTTGGGATGTAACTGGAGTTATATATAGGCCAGACCAAGTAAGGACAGTAGGTTTTCTTCTTTAATGGACATTAGTGAACCAATTGTATTTCTACAACAACTCAACAGCTTCATTGTCAGTTTTATTTTCCAGATGTTAAAAATTGAACAGAGGTCACAAACACAATTTTGTATTGCTTTGTTCATCGCAAGGTCATTGGGGGTTCCATCATCTTTTGTATATATTAAGTAAATGAAGTTGTACTAATGTTATGACATTTTTATATCAGAAAAGAATATAAAGTATAAAACACAATAACTCAGAGTGCTATCCTTGAGGATGATAACCAAGATCTCATGGATGGGGATTGTTTGGTATTTTATTAAACAACGTACAGTGCCTCTGCATGGTCAGGAGATGATACTACACTCGAACAAGGCACAACAACAGTAGTCTGTCATTCACATATGCTCTGACAGACTATGAATAGTTATCTTTTAATGAATATTTCCTCCTTTTTAAATATCCCCCTTCTTCTCAGGCTCATATTTGGCTAGAAATCCCTAGGGGCCAGGTGCCATCTCAGACTTCACCTATGTATACATTCTTTACAATCCCGCAGAGCCAGTGTCAGCAGGTTACAAATGAGGTCATATTCAAACTTAAGCCTATCCTCAATGGCTAACACTTTACAGCCGACATCACTAGGTAGCAATCAGGACTGGGAATTCTGGCTCAATTGTCATCTCCCCACACATCCTGGGTGTGTTGAGGCCCACTGTAGTTCTGTAGTTCAGCTGATGTCCTACCTGAGATCAGCTAACTTATCACAAACTAGAGATTCAATCTGGGACCTTCTTGCTTTAAATGGCTCAGCTAGTGAAACCTTCCATATCTTGGGGAATTTCACAGCCAGTGAATGGATTCAGTTTCACTGCGTGCAGTGAATTTTCCAAGTAAGCCATCAAGGGGGCCTGCTATATTGTTTTAAATACTAATTAAATATCTAAGCTTGATCCCAGTCTTGGGGTAGAAGACTAGTGTGGAGCATTATCACCAGCTTAGAACAATTGGGCCTAGTGGCTAGTTGCTGTGCTGTAGACTTTATGTAACCCTATGAAACACTCAGCCAGACTCACAAAGTTTGAGATTTAATTTAGTCCACTCCAAATTACAAAGTCCTTTGGTTATTTAACCCCAATGATTAGTAGATAAACATCATCTGACTCATTATCCAGATCAAAAGTCAATAGTTGTTTGCCTTTGACAATTCTCAGAGACCAAAAGTCTGACCATAGCAAAACCACCTGGGCCTTCCTTTGTTTCCAGGTGTTAAACTTTTCAACTCAAATCTGCATTTTAGAGCTTCTGGCTCCCTGTTTACAATCTGAGAGTCTGGGAAAGCAAAACCCATTGTCCTTTAAGCGTTACAACCTTGCACCCTGCTTCAAAAAGATCTTTGATCTGGGTTCCTTGTTCTCATGGTAACCAAGATCCCTAGCTTGTCTCTGGACAGATTTTGTATGAGGTCACATGTTTCCTCTGAATGTCCATTTTATACTACATTAAAGATCACAGTTTTTAAAACATATCCATACCACAATGTCCAGTGTTATGAACACCTCCCCCCATTATCAACATATAACATTTTAAACATTTTAATCATTAACATTTTACATACTACACAGGTAACAACAGTATTTTCATATCTCCGAGTTGTTTTCCTCTATTATACCTTTGCTTTAAATTCGGGACAGAGTATTGGCAATTACATCGCTTTTTCCTGTAACATATACAATTTTTAAGGTAAGTGGTTGCAATATTAAATTTCATTGCAATAATCTGGTGTTGTTGGTCTTGAACTTCTCTAAAAACCTTAATGGGTTCTCGTTGGTATAAATGGATATCTTCCCTTGACCATTATTGAGATATACTTCAAAATGTTGAAGAGCCAATATGAGATCGTAAGCCTCCTTTTCAATAGAAGAGTACTTCTTTTGGTACTCATTCAGTTTTCTAGAGACGTGACTGACCGGTCATTCAATACCAGCATTGC
Organism: Heterodontus francisci; assembly: GCF_036365525.1. Taxonomy (NCBI): domain Eukaryota; kingdom Metazoa; phylum Chordata; class Chondrichthyes; order Heterodontiformes; family Heterodontidae; genus Heterodontus; species Heterodontus francisci. Next base: position 42,505,359 of record NC_090400.1, read on the forward strand.
CATCTTGGAGTACATTGCTTCTACCCCCACATCACTGGCATCAATAGCCACTTTAAAGGGCTTGCTAAAATTTGGTGCCGCTAGGAAAGGTTAATTTATTAAAATGGCCTTAATTTCTCAAATGCCATTTGACATGATTCTGTCCACTCGACCTTCACGTTTTTCTTTAACAAGTTCATCAGCGGGGTAACTACTGTCGTGAAGTTAGGAACAGACTTTCGGTAAAACCCACACATCCCTTGGAATTGTAATATCTCCTTTTTTATCTTGGGGACTGGAAAGTCTATTATTGCCTGAATCTTAGTTTCTCTAGGCTACACTTGACCTTGACCTTGACCTAAGATATGGCCCAAATCAGTGACCTTAGGCTTGGCAAACTCGCTCTTTGCTAAGTTCATTACCAAATTGGCTTTCTCTAACTTGTTGAATAGAGCCTTTAGGTGTTCAACATGATCTTCCCAAGTGTCACTGTATACCAATAGCTCATCAACATACACAACACAATTGCTTAGTCCAGCAATCACCTGGTTCATCACTCTTTGAAATGTGGCCAGAACATTTTTTTATACCAAACGGCATTACTTTACACTGAAATAGGCCACCTAGGGTCACAAAGCCGGAAACTTCTTTGGCTTGGTTGGTCATGGGGACTTGCCAATATTATTTCAGCTAATCAATCTTGCTAATAAAAGCTAATTCCCCACTCTGTCATTACAATCCTCAAGTTGTAGGATTAGATAACTGTCTGCTTTGGTTACTGCACTGACTTTCATATAATCAATACAGAACCTTTTGGAAACGTCTGGTTTTTTTTTATTCGTTCATGGGCTGTGGGCATTGCTGGCTAGGCCAGCATTTATTGCCCATCCCTAATTGCCTTTCAACTGAGTGGCTTGCTACACCATCTCAGAGGGCATTTAAGAGTCATAGAGTTATACAGCAAAGAAACAGGCCCTTCGGCCCATCGTGTCAGTGCCGGCCATCAAGCACCTAACTATTCTAATCCCACTTACCAGCACTTGGCCCGAAGCCTTGTATGCTACGGCATTTCAAGTGCTCATCTAAATACTTCTTAAATGTTGTGAGGGTTCCTGCCTCTACCACCCCTTCAGGCAGTGCGTTCCAGATTCCAACCACCCTCTGAGGGAAGAACTTTTCCTCAAATCCCCTCTAAACCTCCTGCCCCTTACCTTAAATCTATGCCCCCTAGTTATTGACACCTCCACTAAGGGAAAAAGTTTCTTCCTATCTAACCTATCAATGCCCCTCATAATTTTGTATACCTCAATCATGTCCCCCCTCAGCCTTCTCTGCTTTAAGGAAAACAACCCTAGCCTTTTTAGTCTTTCTCCATAGCTGAAATACTCCAGCCCAGGCAACATCCTGGTGAATCTCCTCTGCACCCTCTCCAATGCAATCACATCCTTCCTATAGTGTGGTGCCCAGAACTGTACATAGTACTCCAGCTGTGGCCTAACTAGCGTTTTATACAGCTCAATCACATTGTTGTGGATCTGTAGTCACATGTAGGCCAGAGCAGGTAAGGATGGCAGATTTCCTTCCCTAAAGGACATTAGTGAACCAGATGGGTTTTTACAACAGCTTTGGCACTCACACAACCAGAGAATCCCAGCTACTTTGACTGAAGTTCAATTATATCATTCTTGGGCATATATTGAATCTCTCTCTGACCTGAGCCGATTTATCAGGATTGAGTTGATAAGGGTTCTGTTTAATGGGTGTAGTTGTCCCTACATCAACCCCATGAATAGTCACAGGAGTTTGACCTGGTTTATCGGCACATACTGCCTTAATCTCTTTTAACAGCTCAGCCATGTCCTTTTTATGTTGTTCAGAAAGATAGTGTAGAACTGTATCTGAACTTTCTAACACTTCTCTGTTTGCCAGTTTCACCACAGTGGGTTCAATTTGCGAGTTCTCAGTCTCTGCCTCTTCATCCAGCTCATTAAAAGTAACACGATCTTTATTCTCATCTTATCATTTGGCATACATTTACTGGCTGACAATGTTCATGGTTATAGTATCTTTTCAACATATTCACGTGACACCCCTTAACTTTGCTATCTGTCTGGGGTACTAACCAAATAGTTCACCTCACTGAGTTTCCTCAATGAAATAAGGTCCACTGAACCTGACTTTCATTGTTTCGCAGGCAAAGGCAACTAAACTGGGAGCCTATCTCCAGGTTGAAAACTACGTGCCTAAGCTATTCTATCCACTTGGGTTTTCATCAATTGCTCAGCAATCTTGAGATGTTCTCTGGCCATCTCACAAGCTTTTGCGAGTCGCTCTTGAAACTCTGATGCATAATCTAAGAGAATAGTTTCCTCCTCCTGTGCCAAAAATCTCTCTTTAATGAGGTTAAGGGGACCCCTAACCTTACGCCCATGGACCAATTCCAATGGACTGAAACCAGTAGACTCAGTTGATGTGTCCCTGGTGGCAAATAACAAAATGATATCCCCTTATCCCAATCATGGGGATACTCAAAACAGTAGGCCTCAGTCATACTCTTTAGGGTTTGGTGACATCTTTCCAAAGCACTTTGTGACTGCGGGTGATGAGCGGACGATTTGATCTGCTTCACTCCCAAATTACACATGACCTCTTGAAATACCCCTGAAATTTGACTCATGGTCCGAATGATTTTTTTGACAACCCATATCGAGTGAAAAACTGAATCAACCCCTCAATCACAACTTTTGCTGTGATCTTTTTCAAGGGTATTGCCTCTGGAAACCAAGTGGACAAACTCATGATGGTTAGGAGAAACTTGTGACCTGACTTAGTCATGGGTCAGGGTCCAACACCCCCAATCCACAAGAACCCGACTAAACAGTTCATCAAAAGCAGGTATCGGTATTAATGGGGTGGCTTAATTGAAGGATGTGGCTTCCCAATCATCTGACATGTGTGACATATCTTACACAAGTCAACCACATCTCTGTGCAGCCTCAGCCAGTAAAAATGCATCATTACCCAAGCCTGCATCTTCCGAATACCCAAATAACTTGTAACTTGAATCTCATGGCCCTGTTTTTATTTAATTCCTGAATTTTTGTCTGAAAGCCAATTCATAAGTATTGAGAACAGCAGTCTTTACTCTATCACAGTCCCTTGAGTGTTCATCTGAAAAAATGAGTAGACCTACAAATATTTCCCTGCTAAAACACTCTGTAGCAGCACTGGCCAAGATGATTTAGGCGACTCCAAATTCATGGCAATTTGCTCAAATGATACAAAGTACATTTCTACTCCCTCTTCACTAAACTTAGATACCAAGTGTATATTCTTTGCCAAATCAAAACTACAATGAGCTTCATCTGGGCCATCCTCAATTTTCACCCCGATGCACGCCCACTGTCTTTGAGCTTTTCCATTCCCACTTTGTAGTCTAATGCCAATTTTCTCATTTCCTGTTCTCTTCCTTTTTCATCTCTTTCCCTTTCTCTTTTGAATTCAAACTTTTTTATTTCAAATTGTAATTGTCTTTTTCTTTTTCTGTTTCCTCCTCTTTCCTTTTCTTTTTCTTCTCTTGCACTTTCTCTTTCCAATCTCAGCTTCTCCAACTCAGTTTTGGCTAGTTCCACTTGTTCTAGTGGAAAAGGTATTCTTGCAGTTATAAGTCCCAAACTCCTCCCAGCTGCAATGGGTTGGCTCTCCCAGTGTCCTTTGCAAAGCCAATGTTCCTTTCACTCATTTCTGCTGAGAACATTTGACTGGATTTCTATTAATAAGGCAACTGGTCTCTCCCTCTTGCTCTCTTTAGGCTGCACAGCTGACTGCTGGTCTTCGTTTCTTCCCTTCAGCCCCCAGACCTAGGAAAACCTCTCAAATTTGTCTAGATCAAAAGTCAATAGTCATTTGCCTTTGACAATTCTCAGAGACCATAAGTCTGACCATAGCAAAACCACCTGGGCCTTCCTTTGTTTCCAGGTGTTAAAATCTGTGAGTCTGACAGAGTGAAACCATTTGTCCTTTAGGTGTTTGATCTGGGTTCTTTGTTCTCATGGTAACCAAGACCCTTGGCTTGTCTCTGGGCAGGTTTTTATGAGGTCACATGTTTCCTCCAAATGTCAACTTTACACTGCGTTAATGCTCACAGTTTTTAAAACACAACCATATTACAAAGCCCAGAGTTCATAACAATCCTGACAGGTTTGCTCGAGGAGCCGGGGAAATCACTCCTGCTTGAAGGTGGGGGGTGGGTGGGGGGGGAGATAGAGCAGGACTTAAGAAGAAAGTTCCATAGTTTGAGGGAAAGATAATTGAAGAATCTTCCAATGATGCTACAGTGAAGAGAGAGGTGGCAGAGAGATCCAAGGGCAGGTGCAAATTCAACTGAAGGCAAGAATCAAAATAAGCCCTTAGACTTCCAAATTTTGACCCACTGCCCTTGCAAACTACCATCCCAGCTCCAACTTCCCTTTCCTCTCCAAAGTCCTTAAATGAGTTGCCGCCTTCCAAATCCGTTCCCATCTTTCCTGGAACCCCATGTTTGAATTCCTCCAATCAAGTGCCATAGTACCGAAACAGCTCTTATCAAAGTCACAAATTGTGACAAAGGTAAACTTTCCCTCATTGTTCTTCTTGACCTGTCTTCATCCTTTGATAGGGCTGACCATACCATCCTCCTCCAACGCCTCTCCACTGTCATCCAGCTGTGTGGACTGCTCTCACCTGGTTACCTTCTTATCTAATCATGGCCAGAGAATCACATGCAATTGGTTCTCTTCCTGCTCTCGCACTGTTACCTCTGGTGTCCCGAAGGATCTATCCTTGGCCTCCTCCTATTTCTCATCTACATGCTACCCCTTGGTGACGTCATCCCAAAGCACAGTGTTAGCTTTCACACATATACTGACGACACCCAGCTCTACCTCACCACCACCTCTCTTGACTCCTTCACTGTTGCTAAATTATCAGACTGCTTATCTGACAACTACTACTGGATGAGCAGCAATTTCCTCCAATTAAATATCGAGAAGACTGAAGCCATTGTTTTTGGTCCCCACTCCAACCTCTGTTCCCTAGTTAACGACCCCATCCCTCTCCCTAGCAACAGTCTAAGATTACGCCCATCTGTTCACAACCTTGGTGTCACATTTGACCCTGAGATAAGCTTCTCACCTCATACATTCATGCCATCACTAAGACCACCTATTTCCACCTCCATAACATCGTCCGACTTTTCCCCATCTCAGTTCACATGCTACTGAAACCCTCATTCATGCCTTTGTTACCTTTAGACATGACTATTCCAATGCACTCATAGAGTCATTGAGTCGTACAGCATAGAAACAGGCCCTTCGGCCCACTGCGTCCATGCCGACCATAATGACTAATCCCACCTGCCTGCATTAATTCCATATCCCTCTATGCCTTGCTCATTCAAGTACCTGTCCAGATGCCTCTTAAATGTTGCAACTGTTCCTGCCTCCACCACCTCCTCAGGCAGCTCATTCCAGATACCCACTATTCTTTGTGTGAAAAATTTACCCCTTTGATCCCCTTTAAACCTCCTCCCTCTTACCTTAAATCTATGCCCTCTAGTTTTAGTCAGCCCTACCATGGGAAACAGACTCTGGCTATCTACGGCTCTCATAATTTTATATACCTCTATCATGTCCCCTCTCAGCCTCCTTCGCTCCAGGTAAAACAGACCCAGCCTATCCAATCTCTCTTTATAATTCAAGCCCTCCAAACCAGGCAACATCCTTGTGAATCTTTTCTGCACCCTCTCTAGCTTAATCACATCTTTCCTGTACTGCGGCGACCAGAACTGCACACAGTACTCCAAGTGCGGCCTAACCAACGTTATGTACAACTGCAACATGACGTCTCAACTCTTGCACTCAATGCCTCAGCCGATGAAGGCAAGCATGCCATACGCCTTCTTCACCACCCTGTCTACCCCAAGGTCTCTGCTCAACAACACTCCCCAGGGTCCTGCCATTCACTGTATATGTCCTGCCCTGGTTTAACTTCCCAAAATGCATCACTTTGCACTTTTATGCATTAAATTCCATTTGCCAATCTCTTGCCCACTTTCCCAGTTTATCTATATCCTGTTGTAACCTTAGACAATCTTCTTCACTGTCCACTATACCACCAATTTTGGTGTCATCTGCAAACTTACTAATCATGCCCCCTACATTCTCATCCAAGTCATTAATATATATGACAAACAACAGAGGGCCCAGCACCGATCCCTGCGGCACACCACTGGTCATCGGCCTCCAATCTGAAAAACAACCCTCCACTACCCTCTGCCTCCTATCACCAAGTCAATTTTGTATCCATTTGGCTGGCTCACCCTGGATCCCATGTGTTCGAACCTTCCAGACCAGCCTACCATGCAGGACCTTGTCAAAGGCCTTGCTAAAGTCAATGTAGACAACGTCCACCGCCCTGCCTTCGTCAATCCTCTTGGTCACCTTCTCAAAAAACTCAGTCAAATTCGTGAGACATGATTTCCCACGCACAAAGCCATGCTGACTATTCCTAATCAGACCATGCCTTTCCAAATGCATATAAATCCTGTCTCTCAGAGTCCTTTCCAATAACTTTCCCACCACTGATGTAAGGCTCACCGGCCTGTAGTTCCCTGGCTTATCCCTGCTGCCCTTCTTAAATAAAGGCACATTAGCTATCCTCCAGTCTTCCGATACCTCACCCGTGGCTAACGATGATCCAAAAATCTCTGCCAGGGCCCCAGCAATCTCCTCCCTTGCTTCCCATAGCATCCTAGGATACACCTGGTCAGGCCCTGGGAATTTATCCACCTTAATGCGCTTCAAAACCTCCAGCACCTCCTCTTTTGTAATGTTGATATGCTCCAGGATATCGTTGTTTGCTCCCTTGAACTCACTAGCTTCTATGACCTTCTCCACGGTAAATACATACGAGAAGTATTCATTTAAGACCTCGCCTATTTCCCGTGGCTCCACACATAGATTACCACACTGATCCTTAAGGGGACCTACTCTCTCCCTAGCTACCCTTTTACTCTTAATATACTTATAGAATCTTTTAGGATTCTCCTTTATCTTATCTGCCAGGGAAATCTCATGGCCCCTTTTCGCCCTCCTAATTTCCTTCTTAAGTGTACTCCTACATCCCTTATACTCCTGGCCATTTTCGCACATTCTACTCTCCGCAAACTCGAGGTCATCCAAAACTCTGCTGCCCATATCTTAACTCACACCAGGTTCTGTTTCCCTATCACCCCTGTGCTCGCTGACCTACAGTAGCTCCTGGTCAAGCAATGTCTTGATTTTAAAATTATCATCCTTGTTTTCAAATCCCTCCTTGGCCTCGCTCCTCCCTATCTCTGTAATCTCCTGCCGCCCCACAACCCTCCAAGATAACTGCGCTCATTTAATTCTGGCCTCTTATGCATCCCTGATTTTAATTGCTCCACCATTGATGGCTATGTCTTCAGGTGCCCAACCTCTGGAATTCCCCCCTATACTTCTCCTCTCTACACGCTTTTCTTCTTTAAGACACTCCTTAAAACCTACCTCTTTGACGAAGCATTTGGTTATATGATCGAATATCTCCTTTTGTGGCTTGGTGTCATACATTGTTTTATAATGGTCCTGTGAAGCGCCTTGGTATGTTTTATTACATTAAAGGCACTATATAAATATAAGTTGGTGCTGTTCTGGTCCATAATAAATGCTACAAAAACACCTGCTGCAGTCAGCAGCTTCCCCTTCCCTTTAGCTGCTGGGTTTCCTCAGTCCCAGAAAACCCAGCCCACAGCTATTAAATTCAAATTGACAAAACCTGAGGTACTCAAACTCATAAATATTAACATTAATGACCTGCCTCTCAGGCGCGGATTACTCATCTGATACAAACCAGCCCTGTTAAACTGGAAGTAGGCACGTTTGCAGCACAGTGGAATCGTGTTTCTCATTTTTAAAGATTAGACCCCACTCCTTGACACTGTCCTGCCTGTCCTGGGAGGTTAACATTACTCCCACTGTATAAATGCAATTTGTGTTGGATACCACGAGAAAAAACAATAGACAGCCAGTGCCACTGGAAAGTATTAAGGACTGCTTGGGAGTGCTCACTTTCTGATTTTCCCTCTCTCTGTTTTGGGAACTGCCTTTCCTCTGCTCCACCTTTTCCAGCCACAGCAAGGGTAAGATCAGAGTCTCAGCACTTGGAGAATTGGATACACAATTGTGACCTAGCACAGCCTAGTGTAGTACATAAGAAAAACTAACCTCTTGTGATACTAGGTTGGCCATGGACATAAGTATTTTAACTACACAGCACAAATTTGTTAGCTTAACATGCATCACAATTTTTGATTGTGTCCTGACAAACTGGTAAACTGTGTTGGTTTCACTACTTTTGTTCCACCAGCAGAGGCCACTGTTGCACTTTAGAACAGTTGCTCTCGACTGATCACAAAAGTAAATTGGAGAAAATTAGTGGCATTGTTCTTTGCTAACAAAGAAATGATTGATACCTAATGGGATTCGAGCAAACCCTATACAACTCACCAGATATGTTAGTCAGGCTTCATTTGCCTGCCTTGGTTGTGTTAATTGCAGAAACTCATTACAAATGATGACAACAGCTTCAGGTGAGGTACAGAGGGTAGAAAACTGGAAAACAGCAAACTAGCCTGCTCCTGCCCCACTGAACTTATTTCTTCCTATCTAGACTCTATCTTTTCTCCGCTGGTCCAGTCTCTTCCCACCTGCATCCGTGACTCTTCTGACGCCCTAAGTCATTTTGACAATTTCCAGTTTCCTGGTCCCAACCGCCTCCTCTTCACTATGGACGTCCAATCTCTCTACACCTCCATCCCCACCAGGATGGTTTGAGGGCTCTCCGCTTCTTCCTGGAACAGAGGCCCAAGCAGTCCCCATCCACCACCACCCTCCTCCGCCTGGCTGTACTTGTTCTCACATTGAACAACTCCACGCACTTCCTTCAAGTAAAAGGTGTCGCTATGGGTACCCGCATGGGTCCTGGTTATGCCTGTCTTTTTGTGGGATATGTCGAGCATTCTTTGTTCCAGTCCTACTCAGGCCCCCTCCCCCAACTCATTTTCCGGTACATTGATGACTGTATCGGTGCCGTTTCCTGCTCCCGCCCCGAACTGGAAAACTTTATCAACTTTGCTTCCAATTTCCACCCTTCTCTCACCTTTACATGGTCCATCTCTGACACTTCCCTTCCCTTCCTCGACTTCTCTGTCTCCATCTCTGGGGATAGGTTGTCTACTAATATCCATTATAAGCCCACCGACTCCCACAGCTACCTCGACTACACTTCTTCACACCCTACCTCCTGTAAGGACTCCATTCCATTCTCCCAGTTTCTCCGTCTCCGACGCATCTGCTCTGATGATGCTACCTTCCATGACGGTGCTTCTGATATGACCTCCTTTTTCCTCAACCAAGGATTTCCCCCCATTGTGGTTGACAGGGCCCTCAACCGTGTCCGGCCCATTCCCCACACCTCTACCCTCACCCCTTCCCCTCCCTCCCAGAACCGTGACAGGGTTCCCCTTGTCCTCACCTTTCAACCCATCAGCCTCCATATCCAAAGGATCATCCTCCACCATTTCTGCCACCTCCAGCGTGATGCCACTACTAGTCGCATCTTCCCCTCCCTTCCCCGTCAGCATTCCGAAGGGATCGTTCCCTCCGCGACACCCTGGTCCACTCCTCCATTAACCCCACCATCTCATCCCCGTCCCATGGCACCTTCCCCTGCAATCGCAGGAGGTATAATACCTGCCCATTTACCTCCTCTCTCCTCACTATCCCAGGCCCCAAACACTCCTTTCAGGTGAAGCAGCGATTTACTTGTACTTCTTTCAATGTTGTATACTGTATTCGCTGCTCACAGTGTGGTCTCCTCTACATTGGGGAGACCAAGCGTAGACTGGGTGACTGCTTTGTGGAACATCTCCGCTCAGTCCGCAAGCAGGACCCTGAGCTTCCGGTTGCTTGCCATTTCAACACTCCCCCCTGCTCTCATGCTCACATCTCTGTCCTGGGATTGCTGCAGTGTTCCAGTGAACATCAACGCAAGCTCGAGGAACAGCATCTCATCTACCGATTAGGCACACTACAGCCTACCGGACTGAACATTGAGTTCAATAATTTCAGAGCATGACAGCCCCCCATTTTACTTTCATTTTTAGTTATTTTTTCTTCCTTTTTTTTACATTCTTTTTTACATTTTTTATTTGCATTTATTTCATTTCATCTTAGTGTGTTCAGTTTGCTTACCCACTGTTTTTTTTTCAGGTTTGCACTTGTTGCTGTTCAATATTCAGTGTATTAACACCTAATCTGTACTAATGCTTTGTCTTTCAACACGCCATTAACATATTGTTTGCCTTTGCTCCGTGACCTTTTGGTCAGCTATGTGGCCTGGTCCAATCTGGACCTCCTTTGTTATCTCTTGCCCCACCTCACTTGCTTATAACCTGTGACTTTTCTAATATTTGTCAGTTCTGAAGAAGGGTCACTGACCCGAAACGTTAACTCTGCTTCTCTTTTCACAGATGCTGCCAGACCTGCTAAGTGGTTCCAGCATTTCTTGTTTTTATTTCAGATTTCCAGCATCCGCAGTATTTTGCTTTTATATTAGACTATAAACAATTTGGTTTAGTGGTAATGTCACTAGTCTAGTAATCCAGTGCTTAGACTAATGCTCTGGGAACGTGGGTTTGAATCCCACCGTGGCAGATGGTGAAATATGAAACTATTATCAATTATTTAAACCCATTTGGTTGGCGGCACAGTGGCGCAGTGGTTAGCACCGCAGCCTCACAGCTCCAGGGACCCGGGTTCGATTCCGGGTACTGCCTGTGTGGAGTTTGCAAGTTCTCCCTGTGTCTGTGTGGGTTTTCTCCGGGTGCTCCGGTTTCCTCCCACAAGCCAAAAAGACTTGCAGGTTGATAGGTAAATTGGCCATTATAAATTGTCACTAGTATAGGTAGGTGGTAGGGAAATATAGGGACAGGTGGGGATGTTTGGTAGGAATATGGGATTAGTGTAGGATTAGTATAAATGGGTGGTTGATGTTCGGCACAGACTCGGTGGGCCGAAGAGCCTGTTTCAGTGCTGTATCTCTAATCTAATCTAATCTAATATCCTTATCTGGTCTGGCCCAGATGTGACTCCAATCTGGTTGACTCTTAAAATGCCCTCTGAAATGGCCTAGCAAGCCACTCAGTTCAAGGCAATTAGGGATGGCCAATAAATACTGGCCTAGTCAGAGATGCCCACATCCCACAAAGGAATGAAAAAAAACAATTAATTTGTACCACCAGATGCAATTGTTGATGACATCAACACATTGCCAATTGCTGGGTTTCTACTGAAGTAATGGCCCTTAGACCTTTATTGCACACAAAGAATGCTGGATACTTCAGTATTACATACATCTGGAATGCTAGGACTTTGATCCTGAGGTTCTATTTGTCTACAAATCTATGTTTATTTTGTGAAGAGCTGCTGCAGTAACAATCACATGAAGGTGTTTCTTTTGCATATTATTGAAACTCTGGTGGCAACATCCACAAAAGACTGTTCAGTTACCAGCTGTGTGCCCACCGGCTGCAACACAGAGAATTCCACCCCTTCCAGAACAGCCAAGAGCTCCTGAATTCTGAATAGGCACTTGAACATTACCAAAGGCAGATGTCCCTCTGTCAGCTACACTCCGCAGTGTAAGCAACCTGCTATTAGCAGAATTAGTGATATCATACACCCATGTAAATGAATGTATTGTTGAGTGAAAACAACCAGTGTCTCTGAAATAAAGGCAGAGAGCTGGTCCCAGAAGTTTGCATCTTGGGTCTCAGAACTGTACCATTGGTCTCACTCGACTACAGAACCCAGCAGGGGGATGATACTTCCAGGTCACTCTCTGAAACAGGATATTTTAATTCTGTTTAAGTGCCAAAGTAAAGATGCCTAATGAATGAACTGAGTTGGAGATTCGACTGCAATGTGAAGCTTGCTGAGCACTGACATCAATTCTTCACCTCAGTTCACAGTGTCATGAAAATGTGCTTTATGTCAAATGATGATTTTTAACCCACCAGCTGGAGACCCAAATTGAATTTAAAAAAAAGAGACTAAGGGTGGCTTGTTGCTCGCAGCTAAAGATGGCTAACCCAATTTGTATCACTGTACCTTCCACATTCCAATCCTTTGAGATGGAGACACCATGTCTGCAAAGACCCATCAAGGACAATGACCTGGGGAATATGAGTGAACCACATATCCTGTCCCCATTAGCAAGGCATCAAGGCAATCACCTGAGGTATTAAACTGGTGGAGACAAACCACTAAACCTAATCACTTGAACAACGGAGCCCTAGCTGTGAGAAGGGGATTCCAAGACATGGACTAATTAAGTTGCAAGGGGGAATACTGTAGTAACGCCCATGCTTGAATCACTGGGTGATGGTCATGTCCACCCTTGGTGTGCTTTTTTCTACCTTCCGTTTTCTCTGCAGTAAAAAGCTAGATGCTGACGACAGTAGACCCGAGTGGAGTCCTTCCTTCCTCCCGCTCTCTCTCCAACTCACCTTGCAAGCTTCAAATCCTGTCAGCTGACTGTGACCACCCAGGGATGCCCCTGCTGCAGATCCAGATGTCTCGAAGGAAATCAACTCCACACTGCTGCCTCCAGGAGAACAGCCAAATCAGCCATCCACATCTTCAAATCGGAAGCCTCAGGACCACTGAGGGCTAGTCAGACAACCATCAAATTCAGCCTGAAGCCAGCTGAGTCACCAACTTCCACAGTCTGTATACCCCTTTTATTTCTCTGGAGTCTAATTCGATCAATCTATCCTTCCCCACTCTGTAACCTATTTGTGCGTGTGTGTGTGAAAGTCAAAGCGTGTTTTATTGTTTTACTTAGATCAGTTTAAGTATAATAAAGCTAATCTCTTTCTTTGTTAAACTCAAGAAAACCTGTCCGATTGGTTCTTTTATGATCACAGCGTGTAAACAGTTAAACACTCACTGAATTGGCAAGTATATCCTTTTCAGAAAAGAAGTAAACCTGTTGCAGCCAAACAAGGAGAGGAAAGAAAGGGAACCATTCGACCCCTCCTCACATAATCATAACAAGACATATGAGATGATTCTTAGCTGACTGAGTAAGAGACAAGAGCTTTATATTGCTCTGAATTTCACTCCAGGGAGCAGAAAGATTTTCATTCATTTTCCACTTAAAAATTCAGTACTGGGAAAGATACTGGCAACACATTCAAAACAGGAAGCAATGGGCTACTGGAACTAACTGCCCACTGACTATGAATGGGTGATATATCTGGCCTAGTAGAACTAATCTCAAATTTTACGATTCATTGCACAATGAATTCTATTATGTGGCAAGGCTGGCACGACAATGGATTTAAAGCCATTTAAAGTTTGGCGCAAAAAAAAGAACTGAGGGTATAGTAATTTGTAATCAAATATTGTGTGGAATAATTGTTCTTTGAAAATATAAAAAAATTGGTCTTCAGCTCTGCCACCATGCTGACCTTTATCATCCATCAGTCAAAATCATACATCACGGAGCTGCCATGCTCACCACCCTGCAGTTTAAAAGAAAATGGACTATAGACTATTAAAGGAAGTACTTGCATTTACAATACGTATACTGCCACATTTTGTTGTCAAAACGATCAGAATGCTTTGCATGGTGAATTAAGCTTTGAAGTGTAATGGCTATTGTATGCATGTAAATTACCAAGAATAGTCAGGTGTAGTTCAGTGAGGCTGTACTCCTGCAATGGAGCTGAGCAAGATGGGAATGCAGATTCGGGATGGAGAGGTACAGTCCTATGTCCATGCCCCCCTCTAGTAAGGCTCTCCACTGGAAGGAGAGCCTTGCTAAACTTGTCGAGGTAAACTGATGGCAGTGAGTTTACGGTACTAATTCCATTTCATGGTGCATGTGATGCTGACGCTTCACTCGTTATGATTTTCTATAAACACAGCACATCTTACCTTTAAAGTAGAGTGACAAAAGTTGGGTGTTTACATTAACAAGCATTTTAGCAGGGTCAAAGGCGTAGACTTTTTGAATTAAATCACTGTTCAAGTTCTGAGAGGAGAAGAACAAAAAAGTGTTAACAGGACACAGTTGGAACTCCTATGGAATCAGAACAGCAGAAAAATACTTAAGGTGTTACCAGGCTATTATACAGAGAGATCAAATATTTCTCCTGTGCCAATCAGCAAAACAAATCACTTAATGTAAAACACTGTGGTGCAATTTTGTAGTTTGCCTATTACATTTTGAGGTTTTTGACTATTTGCATTAGAGTAATTTTGAGTTGATTTATATTAAGATGATGTTATTAAGTTCAGCTCACAAAAAAATAAATCCACAGGTCACGCAAGTTTTTGGGAATATAGATTAGATCCAGACAATGCAAGTTTGCAAGAATGGGGTTCATTTAGATTTTCTAGTAGCATTCTCACATCATCAGTGAGGGGTGGTGGAATAATCCAGGAGTCCAGTTCCTGATCACTATGTGGTGACTGCTGCCGAAAAGTACATGTGTGTGTGGACACTGGGTAGGAGACAAATTGGGCTGAACTGTGACATCCTTATAGTAAAATAGCCTGCCATCCTCACTGCTTTGGCTCACACACACAGAATGGCTACTAAGACTAAGTAACAGAGAGTGGCTAGCACCTGTGGAACTATATTCTAGCTTGAACCAGTACCTTCAGGGAAGGAAAGATGGAAATTATTGAGGGAAAAAATGTTAACACTTCCATTGAATTAGTGAACAAAGTAATGCTGCAGAAATGTTTTATATGTCTTTCTGATGAGATGTTAAACCAAGGTCTATTTGTCCTCTTAACTGGATATAAAAGATCCCATGACACTATTCAAATAAATTGCAGGTGTATTCTCCCAGTGTCCTTAAAAATATTTATCCCTCAAACAACATCATCACTTAAACAGATTATCATGAGTTTAACAACTTTCGATCAGCTTAACCATTTTCTCAGACAGCAGGAGCTGGTAATGGAGGATGGCAGAGCTACTGGGAGTGGAGGACCTTTGGACTGGTGCTTGGGATGATGATCCCCTATTGGTACATGTGTGACATGGTGGTCTGTAGCCCTGTGGTCCACCTGCCTTTCTCACAGGAGCTTTCTCTTTGCCAGAATTTTCATGCTTCCCTCCCTCTCTGCTATTCTGCCGTAACGATTTACACCTCCTCCGGACCCATCTATGGTGTTTTATTATGTTAAAGGCACTATATGAATGCAAGGTGTTGTTTTTGAAGTTGTCCCATTACCACCTCTTTTTATCTTGCAACATCATCCTTTTTGTCATTTAATCACTCCTGCACTCAAGCCTATCACAGACCTTCCCCTTTGTTCTTTTCTCCCTCAACCCTGAAGAGCATGTTTCTGTGCTGTATAACTCTATGACTATGACCATGACTCTATGACAATGACCACCCCCACCGCCCCCAACTACTCACCTTTTCTAACTCTGTTGCTGGGTCAAAACCAGGAACTCTGTCCCTAACAGCACTGTGGGTATACCTACACCGCACGACTGCAGCAGTTCAAAAAGGTTGCTCATCACCACGTTCACAAGGGCAATTAGGGATGGCAAAAAATGTTGGCTTTGCAAATGACCCTCATACCCCATGAATGAACAAAAAAAAGTACTTGGTTAAAAACCATTAATCTCTAACATCTTCCAGTGCTGATGAAAAGCCATTGACCTGAAATGTTGGGCTGAATTTTACAGCGGGCTTCGGGACCCTGACGCCGGGGCAAAAAGTGGGTCCTGATCGCTTGGCACTTGCTGGAAGCGGGACCAGCTTAGCTACTTTACCATCCAATTAAGAACAGCAGGCAGGCTCCTAATACTACCGGACCAATCAGCTGATTCAGTAGACTGGGAATTAAACCTCAGGTCTTCCTGGTCTATATGACCTAGAAGCAGTGTATCAGCATGCTGCAATTTTAATGATGTTTCTGAAATGCATCTTTTTTAAAATTCATTTTCAGGATGTGGGCATTACTGGCAAGACTAACATTTGTTGCCTATTCCTAGCTGTCCTTGTCCAACTGGGTGGCATGCTCGATCATTTTAGAGGGCAACGGACAGTCAATCACTTTAGTGTGAGACTGGAGCAAGAGTAGGTGAGGAAAGCAGATTTCCTTCACTAAAGGATGTGAACCAGTTGAGATTTTATGATAATTAAACAGCTTATTGTCACTTTTAAATTTTCACTCTATTTACAGGTACTTTTAAACTGAGTTTAAATTCTCAAACTGCTACAGTGAAATTTGAACCCACATTCCCCGGATTATTAGTCCAAGCCTCTGGATCATGAGTCCAATAAGTTTTTATGGCTGGAATTTTATGTTGGGCATGAGACCCCGTCCACTGGCCAAAAAGACGGGAGTGAGCCCACCTCCACTGGGCCTGGGGAGCCACGCCAGGATTTTGCACTCCCCAGGCCCTTAATTGGCCTTGGGCAGGACGTCCACCTCCTTGAGGCAGGAAGCCCTGCTTAATGGAGCTGCCAGCCAATCAACGGGCCGGCAGTTCTTAGTCTCAGTGGCGCCACTGGGAGCGGTGGCAACTTCTGGGACTACACCCAGCCGAAGAGATGACAACCCACGAAAGATGGTAAGTTTTTTGGACCTCACCGAGGCCAGGTCCTGGCGAGGTAAGGGGGGGGGTCGGTTGGGTGGGGGTGGGGTTGGAGGAGTGTTGTGCGGTGGGGGTGGTTGGGGCGTTGGAGGCGGCCCTCCGTGGGGCACAGGGTGCCTGATCAGGAAGGCCCCCCCCCCCACCCCGCAGCCCGCAAGAATGCCACCAGGTTTTACCTAGCGGTGTTCTTGGGGTCTTTGCCATCTGGTCGCCGAGGGTAAAATACCAGCGACAGCAGGAGACACTAAAGGGCCTTGATTGGCCTGGGGCGGGCGGGCTGTTTTTCGCTGCCCCGCATAAAATTGCAGCGAGGACAGGAAGGCATCGGGAACCGCCCCCCATCTCCCACTTGAATTTACGGCCCCCCCAGTGCCACCAGCCTGCTTGTTGTGGGGCTGTAAAATTCTGGTCTATGGTTCTGTAACATAGCCGCTAAACTACCTTAACCAATTGGTAAACTCTAAAATCTATTGAAAAATATATTATTAAATATGCAAACAACTTTTATCCTTTCAAGGAATTCTTCATTAGCATACCAAAGCAGATGATTGGCTAGTGTAACAACCATTTTCATTCATATAGTGCCTTCAGACTAGTAAAACATCCCAAGATGCCCATCATTTGTTAAGAGTGTCTTGTGACATTATCTTGAATTGAACTTGAATGGACAGCCAATTTAAAGGCCAAATTCTTTTGCTTTTCCAACTATTTCCTTCCCCCTCTTCTGAAGCACTCACTCTTGCGTCTCATCCAAGTGACCATTATTCAGGTGTCAGCTGTGGTGTTGCGTGGGCAGACTAGTCAAACATGGGGAGAGGGTATCAAAGCTAAAACACATACAGCAGGGGTCACTGGAGGTGTGGGAATGTTGGACAATTTTAATCCAGAATGACTAGGTCCATTATAGTGGTCCTATTGTTGTTCAGGTTGACTTTAGGTAAATTGAAGCAGACTTTGCTGGTCTGTATGCTCTAACTATTTGCTGGATACATTAACTAAGACAGCAGGGGGAGCCAAGCATTCATTTTTCAACAAGTCAACGAATATATGCATCACAGTTTTGGAACTGCCTGGTGCATTTACTCTCATACATCTCTGCAGTGGTCCCAAGTGATGCTTTCTATGTCCAACTTTGGTTCCAAGAGATACAACACGATCTGAAGAATGTCAATGACTATTGATGGAGGATCTTCAGAACTCTTGAGCTCTGCAAGTTCCTGCTCACTCAGATTTTTGATACTTTCTCTCAGATCCTGCAGCATCAATTGAAGAAACAGCATCTTTGCCCGCTTTTCTTCATTATCATGGTCTGCTGTTGGAAAGAGCAAAATGTTAATGAAAGGAAGCAAGAATTTCTGTCTACCAATGTCCTGTAATCTCTGTACTTTGTTTAATTCTTTGTTATTGAAGGTGCATTAAAGAGCTTATAAAGTTTATATCTTAAAATTCTTGCAATACAACTAGTATAATAAAGAAATACTGCAAGCACATTAAACTGTATACTGCAACTAGCATGAGGGCATAAATTTGATTTCTTTTAAAATGAATGGTAGCTCATAGCCAAGTTCAAATGGTCAGGTGATTGTAAAAACAAGTTCATTCTGTACATCACATCAATTTACTCTATACAGAAAGAAGCAGAAAGTAGCAACATTTCTTCTTATATCTAATGTAACAAGAAATCAAGAAGCAAAACAGTTCTAATGTGAAGTACATTTTTGTTTAAATACACTGAGCTCAGCTGATCTCAGCCAGGTGGGAGACTATTATCACTGCGACTGGTGGCAGTGACCATGGGCTGGGAAGAGGAGAAAATCAGGCAGCATTCCTCCTCTTGAATGATATTACTGCTGGAAAGTATGGATGAGCAGGCCCAAGTTGAGCTCAGCTATGATGCCCCCAGTATCAAATAGGTTGCTGACACAATGACCTGGATTTTTTGATTGACATTATTTTAATGCTCGCAGTAAATGACTTACTTTAACTGGTTAGAAAAAGCTGCATAGAAAATGCAGATTTTACCATCTAATCTCACAAAAAAGTAATGCCAAAAGAAGGCAGCTGTGCACCAGCACACATTAGCACCTTCAAGAAAAGGGGGTAGGTGTTGAAAGTTGGAGAGCGATTTTTAAAAAAGAAAATAAATGTTTTTAGGAAGTTGACATACACTGCAAAGGTTCCCTCAGTGGATTAGTGTTCATGTTGGTTTGCAATTGCTTATCATTAAATTGGAGAGGGTACTTGTTGCTGTAGGGGCTCAGTGTTATCCAATACACAACAGTGATTTAGACTGGTGCATGGTCCACTGCTATAGAGCAATAATAAGTTTATAATGAATCCACAAAATGTGGCTGTTATATATGTTGTATATACAATCTGTAAAGTGTTAGGAACTAATTTGCTAGGAACTAGTTATGTTTAAGTGTTCCAGTGGGGGACCTCATTCATGTCTGCACTGGGGAGTCATGTTATATGTAACACACGAATCAGGTTGCACAGTACAAAGCATGGTGCTGAAATAAACAAGACTTACTCCAGCCTTTTCCAAGATTAAAGTGTGATTCTTTCCAACATGTGGGAACCAGAAACAACATAAAGACGAAACAGTGGCAGCACATGAATTGAGAAGCTACCTTGAATAATTTGATGAATATACAACACTCAAATTTTTACCTAGAGAGCCCTAGTTTATGATCAAAGTAATTCACACAGTGAAATGGAACAATGTTACTTTTCTAAAAGCAAGACTAGCAAGTGACAGTTCCTACCATTTACACAGTTGTGGAGTTAACTATTTAACATGGAAGTACATACAAACATACGAATTAGGAGCAGGTGTAGGCCACTCAGCCCATCAAGCCTGTTCTGCCATTCAATAAGATCATGGCTGATCTGATTGTAACCTCAGCTCCAAATTCCTGCTTACCCCCAAAAACCGTTCACCTTCTTTCTTATCAAGACTCCGATTCCACTGCCTTTTGAGGAATAGAGTTCCAAAGACTCACAACCTTCTGAGAGAACAAATTCTCCTCATCTCTGTCTTAAATGGGTGACTGCTTATTTTTAAATAGTGACCCCTAGTTCTAGATTCTCCCACAACGGGAAACAGCCTTTCCACATCCACCCCGTCAAGACCCCTCAGGATCATATATGTTTCAATTAATTCCCTCTTACTCTTCTAAATTCCAGAGGATACAAGTCCAACCTTTCCTCATAAAGCAACTCACCCATTCCAGGTATTAGTCTAGTAAACCTTCTTTAAACTACTTCCTTCCTTAAATAAGTAGACCAATACTATACAAAATACTCCAGATGTGGTCTCATCAATGCCCTGTATAAATGAAGCATAACCTCCCTACTTTTGTATTCAATTCCCCTTGCAAAAAACAATCACCTTCTGTTAGCTTTCCTAATTACTTGCTGAACCTGCATACTAACCTTTTGTGATTCATGCACTAGACACCCAGATCCCTCTGCATTTCAGAGCTCTGCAATCTCTCACCATTTAGATAATATGCTTCTTTTTTATTCTTCCTGCCAAAATGGATAATTTCACATTTTCCCACGTTGTACTCCATTTGCCAGATCTTTTCCCACTCACTTAACCTATCTATATCCCTTTGTAGCCTCCTTATGTCCTCTTCACAACTTACTTTCCTAACTATCTTTGTGTCATCAGCAAAATTTAGCAACCATACCTTTGGTCCCTTCATCCCAGTCATTTATATAAATTGTAAAAAGTTGAGGCCCCAGCACTGATCCCCGCAGCATTCTTTACATCTTGCCAACCAGAAAATAACTCATTTATGCCTATTCTATGTTTCCTGTTAGCTAGACAATCTTCTATTCATGCCAATATGTTACTCTGTACATCATGTGCTTTTATTTTCTGCAATAACCTTTGATGTGGGACCTTATCAAATGCCTTTTGGAAATCTAAGTACTGTACATCTACCAGTTCCCCTTTATCCACAGCACATGTTACTTCTTCAAAGAACTCCAATAAATTGGAGTTTTTCTAAGTGCCCTGCTATAACGTCTTTAACATCTGGGGAGGCGGTGGTAATGTCACTGGACTAGTAATCCAGAGGTCCAGGCTAGTGCTCTGGCGATATGGGTTTGAATCGCACCATGGCACCATGGTGAAATTAGAATTCTATTGATAAATCTGGAATTTAAAAAAATTGCTGGTGACCATGAACCCATGTCAATTGTTGTAAAAACCCATCTGGTCACTAATGGTCTTTAGGGAAGGAAATCTGCTATCTTTACCTGGTCTGGCCTACATGTGACTCCAGACCCACAGCAATGTGGTTGACTCTTAGATATGCCCTCTGAAATGGCCTATCAAGCCATTCAGTTCAAGAGCAATTAGGGATGAACAACAAATGCTGGCCTAGCTAGCGACGCCCACATCCCACAAATGAATAAAAAAAAACAATAGCTTTGAATATTTTCCCTAAGACAGCTGCTATGCTAACTGTAGTTTCCTGCTTTCCGTCTCCCTCCCTTTTTGAATAAATGAGTTACATTCGCTATTTTCCAATCTAATCGAACCTTCCCCGAATCTAGGGAATTTTGGAAAATTAAAACCAATACATCAACTATTTCACTAGCCACTTCTGTTAGGGCCCTAGGATCAAGTCCATCAGGACCCAGGACTTGTCAGCCTGCAGTTCCAACAATTTGCTCAGTGCCACTTCCCTGCTGATTGTACTTTTCTTGAGTTCCTCCCTCCCTTCCATTTCGTGATTTACAGCCATTTCTGGGATGTTACTTGTATCCTCTATAGTGAAGACCGATGCAAAATACCTGTTCAATTCATTGGCCATCTTCTTATTTTCCCTTATTAATTCCCCAGACTCACTTTCTATAGGACCAACACTCACTTTGTTAACTCTTTTCTTTTTTAAATATCTAGAGAAACTCTTACTATCTGCAATTATATTTCTAGTTAGCTTTCTCTTGTACTCTAATTTGTCCCTCCTTAGCAATCTTTTAGTTATTCTTTGCTGTTTTTTACATTCTGTCCAATCTTCTGACCTGCCTCCCATCTTTGTGCAATTATATGCTTTTTCTTTAAGTTTGATACTATCTTTAACTTTTTAGTTAACCACGGATAGTGGGTCCTCCCCTTGGAATTTTTCTTTCTCGTTGGAATGAATCTATTCTATGTATTCAGAAATAATTCTCCTTAAATGTCTGCCACCACATCTCTATTGATCTATCCCTTAACCTAATTTGCCAGTTCACTTTAGCTAGCTCTGCTTTCATGCCCTCATAATTGCCCTTATTTATGTTTAAAATACTAGTCTTGGACCCATTCTTCTCTCCCTCAAACTGAATGTAAAACTTAATCATATTATGATTGCTGCTACCGAGGGGCGCCTTCATTATGAGGTCATCAATTAATCCTATCTCATTGCACAATACCAGGTCTAGTATAGCCTGCTCTCTGGTTGACTCCAGAACATGCTGTTCCAAGAAACTATCCTGAAAACATTAAACGAACTCTTCATCTAGGCTATCTTTGCCTATCTAATTTTTCCAGTCTGTATGTAGATTAAGATCCCCCATAATTATCACCGTACCTTTCTGACAAGCTCCTATTATTTCTTCCTTTATATTCTGTCCTACTGTGTGGTTACTGTTAGGGTGCCCGTACACCACTCCCATGAGTGACCTTGCCTTTATCATTTCTCATCTCTACCCAAACTGCTTCTACATCCTGGTTTCCTGAACTTAGGTCATCTTTCTCTAATGTACTAATACCATCAATAATTAACAGAGCCACACCTCCACCTTTTCCTAGCTTCCTGTCCTTCCTAATGTCATGTACCCTTTAATATTCTGGTCTCAATCTGTCATCCTGCAGCCATGTCTCTGTAATGGCTATCAGATCATACTTATTTGTATTCGCACTATCAGTTCATCTGTTTTGTTTCGAATGCCACATGCTAAATTGGTTTTCATGAAGACAACAGATTGACGTAATTCATTTGGGCAGTGCATCTTGCTCAATAAAAAGCTATGCGCACAGTTCCTCACACAGCAAGTCATATTTTGTTGCTAAGTGTGATAGGGAGAGAATGCAAGAGAGAAAAAAAGTGCAGAACAAAAACAGAATGAATTCACTGAATAATCCCAAACATCAGCTCCTCCTCTTCCATTTTCTTTGTAATGTTAAAGCCATAGAGTATAGCAATGGTTAGAAGGAAAAGGAAGGACCAATCAGGAACTCTGTAGACAATGACATTGCTGAAAATTGTGCTGGCCTCGGTGTATTAATACCCACAATGATCTTTTCCTCTCAGCACAAGCAGAGAATTTGAATTTAATTTCTTAAGTCCCTCGGTAGGTGGATCACTCTTCTGAAGATGGAATTGTGGGGGCTGTTTACTTACACTGCTGACTGTCAGTGGGGACAAATATTTTCACCACTTTCGTATGTTGGTGATGTTTTGCGGGTGCTAATGTTATGATGTGGGGGATGGGTAGGGGAGTGATGCTAAGCCTGAGATGACTACACTTTCTGAACACATATCACTGCATTCAAGTTGCTGGTTGTGGAATTAAACCTATTCCTGTGATGGGACTGTCCTTTTCCAGAGTTACTTGGAAATTGGAATTACACTATCTAGTCTGTCAGCTGGCAAGATAGAATCATAGAATGGTTACAACACAGAAGGAGTACATTCGGCTGTCATGTCTGTGCCAACTCTCTGTGAGCAGAATCCTCTGGACTGAGTCCCTGCTGGAATGGCAGGACGATTTTTGGGTCAGAAACCCGATTTCCTAATAGACATATTATGGTGAGGTTCTTTCCCAGAGGAACAGCGTTACCCTCCCACCTCCTGGCCAATTATGGAGGATGGGCAGGTGATGCATCCATTGGGCGGAATCTTACCCACATAAAAAATAATCACAGGTTAGGAACATTTCTTTGGCCTGACCCTGCACTTGCTGACAGTGCACCTGCTAGCGTGATCTTATGGGAGGCGGCCTCCTAGGGCGGAATCTTCTGCTCTTAGGCTATGAGCGTGTCGGGACTAGTCCTGGGTCCCAACCCTGCTCTGCTTGTCAGGGTGTCTGCCTGGGAGATCTTCCCGGAGGTGGCAGGACAGGTCTCTGAGCCTATAGGCCCAATCAGAGAGCCTGCAAACTTGGAAGGACAGCAGCCCCAACACCAGAAATGGGCGGTGCCATTGTCGGAGGGGAACAAAAGGATAGCTCCATTTTGAGGCGCCCTCTGAAGAGGCATTACCATTAATAAAATAAACAGCAGCCATAGCTGCAAGACTATCACTGTGGAGGAGAATCCACCCAGGATGGCTGGCGGCGGCAGCTGTGGCCCGCTGATGGCTGCGGTTCCAGTTGGCAGAGGGGTTAAAACAGGAGGTTTCATGGGCCTCCCAGGCCAGTGGCTGGCAAGCCACCTCCAAGCACCTGCCAGGCTTGGCCCTCAACGGAGGGCCTGTCAATCGCCAGGAAGATGTCAGCGGTGTGCCCAATCAGCCACAAATGCGCATTCAATAATGCAGAATGGCTACCTGCCACTGCCAGGCAGGTCGCCTCTTCCAGTGCTGACCCACCTCCAGCTTCAAGGCGGGACCAGCAGGAATTTCAGAGAAATGCACGTCAGGTTCATCAGCTTGATGTGTTCCCACCTCCTGGCAATCTTCCTGGAAGATTCCACCCAGCAAGAACAACTCAGCTAGACCCATGCCCTCGCCTTTTCCCCGTAGCTCAGCTAATTTTTCCTCTTCAGATAATTATCTAATTCCCTTTTGAAGGCCACAATTGAATCCGCCACCACCACACTCTCAGGCAGTGCATTTCAGATCCTAACCACTCTGACCTCCAGCTGGAAATGCAGATTCTGGAACACCACCACCTGCAAGTTCCCCTCCAAGTCACACACCATCCTGACTTGGAACTATATCACCGTTCCTTCACTGTCGCTGGGTCAAAATCCTGGAACTCCCTTCCTAACAGCACTGTGGGTGTACCTAACCCAAATGGACTGCAGCGGTTCAAGAAGGCAGCTCACCACCACTTTCTCAAGGGCAATTAGGGATGGGCAATAAATGCTGGCCTGGCCAGTGACGCCCACATCCCATGAATAAATAAATAAAAAAAAAGATAATGCATGAGGCTTACAATCTTCCATCCCAGCTCATCCAAACTCGTGCCATCTTATTGGCCTTGATCCCCCAATAAGAACAGATGCAAAACACTACCTGAGATCAACTTCTCTGGTGTTCCAGCAGCCTCCTTTACGATTATGTCGCAGGCTACATGAAGAATCTTCAGCATCTTCAGCAGGGCCCTGTATTCGTGAGCCATAAGCTGGCTTTGCATCCCAAGATCAAAATCAAGTACTGCAAGAGCTCTCCCTGTGATGTCTCGCAGAGGAACACAAACATTGCTTCCTTTAGATGTCTGAGTGTGAACTACTTCTGAAGTGTCAGCACACCTGAAGAGGTAGTTTCTGATTGAAAAAGATACTGAAGATTAGTTAAAATTGTACAACATTTTAGATGTAGAGCAACCAGCTAGGTTATTGTCTGACTGCTAAGATACAGATGGTTACTTACTAAAGAGGACTTCTGCCTTGTCTGTTTATTTGCATCTAATTTTAAAAATGCCCTTCATTAACATGGGTGGTAGTGTAGCCAATATGATACTGGACTAGTGGCCCAATGGTTATGAATTAAAATACCACTCTGGCAAGTTGTGAAATTGAATTAAATAAAACTGGTAATTCTCACATGAAAAAATGACTAAGAAAACTGATGTATTGTCATAAAAACCCCATTGGTATTCGAATGCCCTGCAGGGAAGGGAACCTACCACTCATACCCAGCATGGCTTATAAATAGCGAGTCCACTCATAATGTTCTCTGAAGTGAGCAAGCTACTTCAGTTGTACTATGCAATTGCTAGAAAGTACTATCACAGCTAGAACTGCAGCAATTCAAGGAGAAGGTCCACCATCACCTGTGCAGTACAGTTAGGGAATGCCGTAAACGTGGCACATATCCTGAGAACAAATTTAAAAAGCTAGCCTTAGAGGGAAACATTCAGCAGTATTGATTTATCACGGGGTACATTCTCTATTCAGTAATGCTAGTGAAAAAGTTATCATGAGTTTAAAGCAGGAAAACCCACTCTACTCTCACACTGACTGTGTTGTCATTGTTAGGAGGAAAGAAATGAGTCCCAGCATGCTCCCACCAGGTCCTGCTTGATTTTGCAAGTAAGAGCTACCAGAGCTGAACTGTCTTAAACTAAAGGCCTACTACCCGACCCGAACCCAACGGGATCCGACGACGTGTCGGGTTCGGGTCGGGTCGGGTTGCACTTCCGGGTCTGATATTCAGGCTCGAGTTGGATGGGGTCGGACACGATCTATCACAGGTACGTGGCTCCACTGTTAATTTAATTTTTTGACTAGAAAAGTGGGGTTTTTTTACATTATTTTAAGCTTGTGCAGATCAGCAACAAAGTAAAAAATGGAAGGTAAGTTAACTGATGGTCGGGTCGGGCATGGGAAAAAAATGGAAGGACTTGGGCCGGGTCGGGCTCAGGTCGGATGTGGTTCTGTCAGGCTTGGGTCGGATTTTTATTTGCAGACCCGAGCAGGCCTTTATCTTAAACCTCAAAGAGTATTGTTCCGCTTGCTGTGAGGATTATGATGGATATTTCCGACTCTAAGAAAGCTGAAGGTCATTAGTTTTGTAAACTGGATGTCAGGGGTTAGAAATTGGGCTCACTAGCCCACATATTTGGGCACTATGAGTGCCCTTAGAACTCAAAAATGGTGCCTGTGGCATTGGGGTACACTTTTGGGGTGAATTACGATGGAGCCTAAATTGCTGAGTTTGGACAGTGTGTGCAGTGAATTGCTACTGTAAGTGGGTAGGGCTGGCAGATCATGATGCCAATCAGCATGTGACATTGATTTGATGCCAGTGGTGCCATTTTGGAGCGCAACACAAGAGCTAACGTCCTCTCTTAACCTAGTAGAGCTGAATGAAAACTGTTTAAAAGCACAAAGGACCCTGCCACCAGTGCTATTTCAAGGGATCGTCAACCATTTACAGTTAGTTGCCGGTTGATTTCTTCTGTCTGTGGTAACAATTCTTCAACAATTTTGTGCTTTCTAAGTTGTTTAAAGTTACAAAAGTCTACAGGGAATGTAGCAGGTGCTCAAGGAGTTTTTTTGCTCATTTTAAGGCTTTTGCACAACTAGCCGCTCACAGACATGGATGCACTCGTTGGTATTCCCTCGGAATACAAAATGACTTGGAAAATGAACGGAGGTGATACAGAGAAGGACAAGCTTCTGGAAGAGGGAGGAGGAGGAGGGACAGATGGGTTCTTATAGTAGGCCACACCCACCCAGGATGTTCAGGGAGCAATTCTCCTACCTGAATCTCATGAGGAACAATGTGTGAGATGTCTGCCCTGCAGTAAGGACATTCTCACTGAAATCTGCCACCTACTGCAGCCACAACTGCCACCTCAGGGCAGGGCAAGGACCACATTTCCAGTGGCTACGAAGACGACTGTGACGATTAACCTTTATGCATTTGACACCTTCCAGGCTGGAGCTGGAGATATTTGCAACATTTCGCAGTTTGCTGTCCACTGTTGTGTGAAAGAGGTCGCTGAGGCTCTCTGTTCAATGACAGCTAACTACATTTCACTCTTTCTTGCCAGAGACAAGCAGACAGAGCAAACATGTGGCCTCACTAGGATTACAGGTTTTCACATGTTGCATGATGCCACTGACTGCCTGTGCATCACCTTGCAGTGCTCTATATCCTGCCAGCAGTCATGTTGCCTTTGTTCTATGGCAGTCTGCTGTGCCAGCTGCATTTGAGCCACCGTGGCAAATCAAAAGTTGGCTACTGGGCAATTAGAGATATCCGCTGACAACATAGCTGAAGACTCCGGTTTGCAAACTGCGCACATATCAACAGCATGCACACAATGAATGCCATGTTGCCCTCAAAATGTGATAGAGGAGACCATTGGCATGCTGAAACAATGGGCTGGATTTTAAGCAGCCTTCGATGTTGGGATCCGTGATGGGAGGGGCCTGAAGATGGCCCAGATGAGTCCCGCCATGGACCTCGATGCTGGCAAGGCCTCGTTCGATATTACTGGCGGCGGCGAGGCCTCGTGGCAGCCGCCACCCACCCCCCAACCACTTGGTGATGGGACTGCAATTTAAATATTTAAATAAATTTAAACAATTGAATTAATTAATTAATCTTATGTCTCCTCCTGATCTCCCGTGCGACCTTCAGCCCAGCGGCTGGCACTCCCATGCCTTCGGATCCCCGTCCAGGGAAACAAGGCACAACACTGGTGGGGAGGGGGGAGGAGGTAAGTTTCTCGGTGTGTGGGTGAGGGGGTGGGGGTTGGGGTCAAATTAACATCATGGGTGTAGGGGATGACGGGAAGGGTTGTAGGTTAAAGTTTATGCAGTTTGGGGGGGGGGGGGGAGCAGGGAAGTTCAGATGGCAAAAGTAAATGTTTTACAGGGGGAAAGGGCATGTAATTAATTTAATTGTTATTGTTGGGGGGGTGGTGGGAGAGGGGCAAAAGAGATATATTTATTTCTCTTAATTCACTTTTCCTTTAAATATTTAAATTTCCCAGTAGGGCTGACAGCCCTTTAAAAATGGCTTGTGCACAGGCAGCTGACACCATTGCTGGGGATGGACAGCCCGCCTCCTCCACGTGATCGGGGGCGGGGTGCGGTCTGCACCGGCTCTTTAAATGAGCCGCCATGCTTGGAATCGCGGCGGTTCTTTGGCGTGCGGCCCTCGCAGATGGGCCGCCATTTTCTTTGCCTGCCGCCGCTGATAAAATTCAGCCCGATTTTTCCACTGCCTCAGCTGCTCTGCAAGACTCCTGCATTACTCAGTAGAGTGGATGTCGTGATGCATGGTGATCTGCTGCATGCTGCACACTCCATGAGGGGACAGCCTTTGCATCAGCTATATGGCAAGCAGCTGAGGAACAGAAGCATGAGAAAGAGGAGGAGGAGGAAGAAGAGGAAATGGAGAAAAAGGTACGGAAAAGGCAACCTCGACAATTCCTTTCTGGAACTCATCCGAGTGTGATACCAGTAACCACAGCAACAATACTCCATTCACCAACAGTTCCACACTCTGTAGCTAAGCTTTTTAAATCTTGAACACTTAATTTGTTTAACTCATCATGAGATATCTCTCCCTGCTCTACAAATTCCTTAGCATTAAATGTAGCCAGCTCTTTGTTTCTAACACCGGAGAGAAAAAAACAGAAGAATACAGGAAAACTTATTTGTTTATTTTCCTAAATTTTAGAAGTCAGTTTTCCTCCCGTATTCTAAATCTCTCATTTGTCTGATGGTTCAGATCCTGACTTCGAGCCCCCAGTTTGTTATGACCTTGTGGTGTGACATGGGCGGTTCCCACTGTTCAACTCTCCACCTGACCACAGCAATTAGAGTTTAGCCCCTTTGGTGTTTTACTTTTCAAATAAATAGACAGCGACATATTTCCTTGTAGGCTTTAAAAAACAGTCAGTTTTTTATTGATCAATACACTTTATCCTGAAATTGTCGCAGCCGCGTCCACACTCACATTCATTGGTGCACACACGCACAAGAAACAGAGAAGGGAAAAAGGAAGGTGGCTTTTAGTGGGAGGGAGGGTGGAAGGTTACGATAAACCTGTTGAATTCTCTTGGAAATTAAGTGCTAGATGACTGCAGGCCAGAGATGATTGTAGATTTCTCTCTTGATTAAAGGTTCTGTTGAAGATGTTGGGTTACTTCTAGCTCTCACTGCTGTATTGTGCAGATGTTGAACTTTTCAGCAGGGCACATGCTTCCTGGCTTGGCTATAAATACATGAATAGGAAGGGAATAGAGGGATATGGGCCCCGGAAGTGCAGAAGGTGTTAGTTTAGGCAGGCATCAAGATCGGCGCAGGCTTGGAGGGCCGAATGGCCTGTTCCTGTGCTGTACTATACTTTGTTCTTTTGTTACATGTTACTTCTCTCCTGGGTGAGTCACGCTCTCTCTCTCTGACTGTCTTTTTTTAAGGTAGAGCTGTTATCTCTCACTTCCTGTTAAGAGACACTCTGGTTTCTTTCCCATGATGATTGCGCAGTGACCCAGGACATGGCTAGTTCACACCACCTTTTGTTTCAGAAGAAGACATTCAATTCTGGAATGTGTTGGGATTGGTGTAGGATGGGTTCCGTTGACACCTTTTAGCTTTGAAGATTTATCCTTTGTCTTTGTCAGACAATTTGAATACACAAAATCCTTTTTCTTAGGCAGCCATTTTGGACCATTGTTCACTTTTTAAAATAAAGGTTCATTTTTTAAAGACAAAGTCAGTTTTTTATAGCTCTCCAGAGTTAGTCCCTGATTGTTGTATTATTGCATTTCCGATGAGCGTGACATTGATCACCACAAAAGTTAAAGTAGATGCTCGGAATGTCCATACACCCTTTCTTGAATAAGGATGTCACACTTGCCACTCTCCAATCCTCTGGCACCTCCCCCGTATCTAGGGAAGATTGGAAAATTATGACAAGTTCTTCTGCTATCTCCACTCCAACTTCCTTAAACAATCTGGGATGCAAGCCATCTGGACCAGGCAACTTATCCAATCTCAGCATATCTTGCCTCTCTAATACATTTTGCCTATCAATTTTCACACCATCCATTACCTCTACCATCTCCACGTCTACCAATTTATTTTGTCCGCATCCTCTTCCTTAGTAAACACCGATACGGAGTACTCAGTAAGTAGTCTAACCTTGACCTGCATCTCTAAGCGTATATATCACCTTCTTTGTCCCTAATTACCCCATCCTGCCTCTTACTATCTGCTTACTATTTATATGCCAGCAGAAGATTTTTGAGTTCCTTATATGTCAACTGCCATTCTATACTCATTTAAGTTCTACTTTAGATTGTTCCTTGCTTTTCTCCATTACTAATCTAAACCTTATGATACAATGATCACTCTTACCCACATGTTCTCCCACAGATACTTGGTCCACCTCATTCCCAAGCACCAGATCCAGCAATGCCTCCTTCCTAGTTGGACTGAGAACATACTGGCCAAGGAAGTTCTCCTGAATACATTTCAAAAATTCCTTCCTCTCCTTAACCCTTTACTCAACATTATTCCAGTCAATATTTGGGTAATTAAAGACCCCCAATATCACCATTCTATAGTTCTAGAAATCTCTTTATAGAAATCTCTCATTTCCCTGCACATTTGCCTCTCACGCTATTTGGATGCTTATAGAATATTTCCAGTAATGCAATCATCCCCTTTTTATCTCCTTTTTGCATGTCATCTCTAACCAAATGAATTCTGTCCTTGCCCCCTCAAGAACTTCCCTTGTTCCAGCTTTGCATCCCTGAATATTAAGCCCCCAGTCCTCACCATTTTTAAGCCATGTTTCAGTTATTGCCACTACATCATATTTCCACATGGCTATTTGTGCTGGTAGCTCACCAACCTTATTTACCAGATTTTGCGCATTTACATACATGCATTCTAAACATGTCCTTACATACTGCAGAGTCCCTCTTAGTCTGCTGCTGTCTAATACTGTACTACTTCCTTCTCTAGACCTATCCACCACCCTCACTCCTTTATGCACCTTATTCCTCTTTTCTATATGATTCTGCCCATCCCCCTGCCAATTTACTTTAAACCACAGTAGTGAACCTCCCAGTGATTGATCCTCGTCCTGTTGAGGCGCAATCCTTCCTTTTTGAATAGGTGCCTCCTGACCCAGAACTGGCCCCAAGGCCCCAAGAATCTGAAGCTCTCTCTCCTGCACCATGTCTCAAGCCACACATTGATCCTCCCTATCTTCAATTTCTGCTCTCACTGATGCATGGCACTGGGAGTAATCCTGAGATTACTACCTTTGAGATCCTACTTTTTTACTTCCCTAGTTCCTGAAAGTTTTACCATTGGACCTGAATACCTGCCCTCTCTATGTCATTGGAACCTACGTGTACCACAATTTCAAACGCGCACTCCCTTCCTTCTGCAGAATATTCTGTATCCTCTCCATGATGTCCTTTACCCTGGCACCAGGGAGGCAACACACGATGTGGGATTCACAATGACAATTGTGGAAATGCCTGTCTGTCCACCTAACTGTAAAATCTCCTACAGGATCACAGAATTGTTACAGTGCAGAAGGAGACCATTGGATCCATCCTGACCGCACCGGCTCTCCAAAT
Organism: Heterodontus francisci; assembly: GCF_036365525.1. Lineage (NCBI taxonomy): Eukaryota > Metazoa > Chordata > Chondrichthyes > Heterodontiformes > Heterodontidae > Heterodontus > Heterodontus francisci. The sequence continues at coordinate 42,537,372 of NC_090400.1, forward strand.
GAGCAAATGACTTAGTGCCATTCCCACGCCTTCTCCCCGTAACCCTGCATATTCTTCCTTTTCAGATTGCAGTCTAACTCCCTTTTGAATGCTTCAATTGAACCTGCCTCCAACACACCCTCAGGCAGTGCATTCCAGACCTTAACCACTCCCTGCGTGAAAAAGCTTTTCCTCATGTCACTTTTGCTTCTTTTACCAATTACTTTAAATCTGTGCCCTCTCGTTCTCGATCCTTTCACGAGTGGGAACAGTTTCTCCCTATCTAGTCTGTCCAGACCCCTCATGGTTTTGAGTACCACCTGTGCAATCCCTTGCCGATTGGTGCCATGGCCTGGACTACACTCTTTCAAGATGTCATTACTCCCAACAGTGTCCGGTGCTGAGTTCTGTTTTGAGAGTGGTATACACCCCAAAGACTCCTGCACTTCCTACTTCTCCTTACTCTTCTGGTTGGCCACCCATCTACTGTCCTGAACACACTCTGCCTGTGGGGTGGCATAGTGGTTAGCACTGCAGCCTCACAGCTCCAGCGACGCGGATTCAGTTCTGGATACTGCTTGTGCGGAGTTTGCAAGTTCTCCCTGTGACCGCGCGGGTTTCCGCCGGGTGCTCCGGTTTCTTCCCACAGCCAAAGACTTGCAAGTTGATAGGTAAATTGGCCATTGTAAATTGCCCCTAGTGTAGGTAGGTGGTAGGAGAATTGAGGGAAGGTGGGGATGTGGTCGGGAATATGGGATTAACATAGGATTAGTATAAATGGGTGATTGATGGTCGGCACAGATTCAGTGGGCCAAAGGCCTGTTTCAGTGCTATGACTCTATGACCTTTTCTTCCCTCTGTCACTAACCATCACAGCATCCACTTGGCCACAATGCAGAAATAAAAATACCACAAAATAAATATTCCAAACCAAAGTTATCAATGAAATCATGCTATGTTCCACACAAAAGCCAAGTAGACACCCTTGGTGCTTGTCTTCTGTGTACCTTTGCTGTCCTAGTGTTCCTATGCAGTGCTACTCCAGTGGCTGCAGCATGGCTAATGGAAGGCTGCTGACTTGCCATGGAGGATACCACAGAGAGCCTTGAAGGATGGCTTTGAGCAGCTCTTGGCCTAGGAGGCACCATCTTGGCATGGACTTTAGCCTGACTGGGTGGTTGATAGGCAATATCAAGGGCACTGGCAAAGTGGCAGAGGTGGGAGGATGAATGGTGACATCCTGAGAGAAGACAGCAGGCTCATGCTCCATACAGCCAATGCCAATCTCCTAGATGATGTCTCAACAATCCTCGATCCATGCACTCAGTTGGAGGACCAATTCCTGGACTGCTGTGACACCCTGCCACAGTAATCCACAGCCATGATGGCAGAAAGCTGACCTTGCATTACCGCAGTCTGAGCTTCCACCACAGTACTTAGGCGTTGGCTGCTGCTTGCGCTGCAATGGAAGCTGTGACAATGGCCATCTGACACTGCATCATGGTTGGGTCCAGAAGAGTGTGAATGGAGTTAGCCACCATTTCCAGGCTGGAAAGGACAAGCTCCAAGCTTAATGCAAAGCCCTATGCTAAGTTGTGCTGAACTCCTTCATGCTCCTTGATATTGTCCACAAGCTTCCTGGAAGGTTTCACAATGCACCAACATTTTGTTCTGTCATCAGTGTTCTTCTAGAAGCTGCCCCATCAAAGTTCTCAACTGATTCCTCTGCAACAGAACCCATGTGTGACCTCACCCTCCAGTGAGCTAGCACCTGTGCTATCCTTGCCCCCTGCCCTGACTCCAGCCATATTTGGTGTCCAAATGCAGATCCTAGCTCTAATTGATTCTCTAAGGTACGTGCAGTGTCAGTATCTGAGCTGGTGGCTGCGAGTGTGATGGTCCTGTGTATTCAATATCTTTGCCTTTTTGGTGTTCTTCCATTACCTGGCCAGGTTGCATCTCTTGGATATCTGAAGGGAAAAAGGCACAAAGGTAAGGTTATGGTGCAGGGTTGGGCGAAAATTAAGAGGTGCATGCTTACACCATCTGCAGTTTTTAAATCAGAAGAGAGTGTGGAATGAGGATGATGTAAGGAGGAGGATTAGATATGAGGATACCATCACTCAGGATGGTGAATCTTTGGAATTCTCTTACCCAGGGCTGTGGAGGCTCAGTTGTTGAGTACATTCAAGACTGAGATTGATAGATTTTCACCTATTAAAAGGGATACTGGAATAGTGCAGGAAAATTGAGTTGAAGTAGAAGATCAGCCATGATTTCATTGAATGGCGGAGCAGGCTTGAAGGGCTGAATGGACTACTCCTGTTCCTATTTCTTATGTTCTTACCTTAGATGGCTTCAGCTCCGCCGCTGGCCATGGCCTCAGCAATGGGAGTTCCATTAATGGCCAACGCTGTTTTTTCCATGGGGGTTAAGACATACAGGTGTGCCAGTCCCCCTCTGGTTAGCATCTGCTGCCTATAGTTGTGTGTCACTGTGTCTTGCAATCTGTTTGGCTGATGTGGCTGCTATGGTTGAATAGTGTTTGCAAGCTGTGAAGCATATGAGTGTTAGGTATGCGGCCTGATCAACAGAGATTATTGGCAGGTGAGTGATGGGGGTGTGGTGATTTGAGCAGTGTCTGAGGCTAGTGCACTTGGCATTTGAAGATGCATTCACTGATCTTCACCACTCATGTGAGGTCATTAAACTTCTACAGCATTGCATCCAGGCTTGACTCCTGGCATTAACCTCCATGACTATCTGCTTCCACTGCCTTTTCAGTGTCTGGAGGGCCTTCTGGCCCCCTGCAGCTGCAGTACATCTCTCCTCCTTTCCACCTCATCCATCAAGGTCTCCAGAGCAGCGTGTGAAAACCGTGCAGCCTGCTCTCTCCCATGTTGTGCTATCCTTCAATGTTTCCCAGGTCACATTCACTTCCTGCCTGACTGCCAGCACCTGCTCCAGCCACAATGCACCTCCCCTTTAAAAGGTGCAGTCTAGCTCCAAGCTGTGAAGGATAGCTTTCAGTGGTGCCAGAAAGTTACAATTTTGGGCCCCCATTGCTACATGCAGCCAATGAAGAGCGGATTAGTGCCGGCTGCACACAGCAATCATGGAAATAAGGAGGTCGCACAAACTTAGGGCTGGATTTTAAGAGCCTGCCGCTGAGATCGGCGGGCCGCACACCAAAGAGCCGACGCAATCTCCTGCACAGTGGCTCATTTAAATAGCTGGGGCGACAGCCCCCCCACCGTCAATCACGTGGAGGGGGCAGGTTGTCCGTCCCCAGCAACGACGTCAGCCGCCTGCGCACAGGCACTGGCACCATTTCTAAAGGGCAGCCAGCCCTACTGGCATATTTATATTTTTAAAGCTACCCACACCCCACCCCCGCAAAAGTTATCAAATACATTTCTAACACCCCTTTCCCACCCCCAAATAACAATTACATTAACTATTTGCCCTTCCCCCCAAAAACACTCAACTTTTCAATCTGACCATCCCCCCGCCACCACCCCGCCCCCCAGACTGCACAAATTTTAAAGCTCCCACCACCCCCTAATCCCATTACGTTTATGTGATCCTGTCTCCCTCCCACACTGAAAATCTTAACTCCTACCCCCCACACCCGCACCCCATCCCCACCAGTGTCACGTCAGCTTTACTCGGACGGGGAATAGAAAGTGCAGGAGTGCTGGCCGCCGCACCGAAGAATTAAGGTATGTTGATTTAAATTTATGCATGTCAGTAATTTAAATAATTAAATCCAGGTCCCATTGCCCAGTGGTAGGGGGCTGCCACGGAGCCTCGCCGCCGCCGGGAGGATAGGGCTAGGCCTTCCCATGGCGGACTGCTGCTGGAAGCATCTTCCAGCCCCCGTACCCCCCACCCCACACCCCGCTATCAAGCTCAACATCATGGGCTTGGTAAAATACAGCCCTTCGTGTGCTGCCTGCATTACAACGAGCTAGCATGGGTTAATCTTGCATTGTGATCCCCGTGCCCATTTTCTGGGTCTATCCAATTTAGCTTCTAATGACTCTCTAGCCTTTTCAGTATCTGCCCGAAATATTTAATGAGTGCAGAACTGTACACATACTCCATCTCTGGCCTAACTATAAAACGTTAGTTCGGCCACAGCTGGAGGACTGTGTACAGTTCTGGTCACCACACTATAGGAAGGATGTAATTGCACTGGAGAGGGTGCAGAGGGAGATTCACCAGGATGTTGGCTGGGCTGGAGCATTTCAGCTATGAAGAGAGACTGGATAGGCTAGGGTTGTTTTCCTTAGAGCAGAGAAGGTTGAGGGGAGACCTGATTGAGGTATACAAAATTATGAGGGGCATTGATAGGATAGATAGGAAGAAACTTTTTCCCTTAGCGGAGGTGTCAAAAACCAGGGGGCTTAGATTTAAGGTAAGAGACAGGAGGTTTAGAGGGAATTTGAGGAAAAACTTTTTCACCGAGGGTGGTTGGAATCTGGAACACACTTCCTGAAGAGTCGGTAGAGGCAGGAACCCTCACAACACTTAAGAAGTATTTAGATGAGCACTTGAAACGCCATAGCATACAATACTATGGGCCAAGTGCTGGAATATGGGATTAGAATAGATAGGCTTGATGGCTGGTGCGGACATGGTGGGCCGAAGGGCCTGTTTCTGTGATGAAAAACTCTATGACTCTATGATTTATATCAAAATATCTATGTCATATCAAGATAACATTTCATAAAGTAAAGTCATTAATATTGACTCCTGTGGGTTTGATTTAAGTTCCTGATACTTGACAGGTACCTCCGGATTTCTCTGCCTTTATTAATGCCATATGATCAATGCCCCAAGCTGCTGCTTCATGAAATGATACCGACATGGATCAGACCTATGATTTCTGCATAAAACATCCTAATTCCTGTCTGGTAACATGGAAGGTACCTACCAAAGACCAAATATATCCTTGTGGAGAACAAGGCCCCGGGCCCTCCCCAGTGACCTCCTCAAGAACCATTAACTGAGGCGTGCAAAGAGGAGAGCATAAATTTTTTAAAATTACTTTGTAGGATTTCATTTTACTGATTCAAGAACACGTATGGTTGGTATTGAATTCCACACTTCAAAATATAAAATCAATTCACACTTGTAGCATAAACAGAAAGATACTAGTTGAAGAATTTGGTGCATTTGAGAGTCAATCTCATGTTCTCCTTTGCCCATGAATTTTACAGTTTGCTCCTATTGTGAAATAAAAATCACATCAAATAGAACCATCCCCTACTTAGTTCACATGCTTTTGCTGCGATCATCTTCCGGGAGTAGGAAAGACCAGGCTAAAACATCAAGCTTTTTCAAGGGCCAGGCTTGGCTCTGCCTTCTCCACTGCCACACTAATATATCCAGAATATATTACATATGTGTGATGCAGTGATTAAAGTGGGATGGAATGCTTTGGAATGGGTTCCTAATACATTTCGTCTGACTAATCTCTGTTGAGACACTTCTCCTATAAAAGACTTGAGTCTATTCATGCCTGTCTCCCACCAGTGCAAAAATAGTAAATTAAGATTGATGGACCCTTGAGACAAAGACTTGAATCTAACTGCCATTAGGGAATTAAATTTTTAATTAATCTTTTTTTAATGTTATCCTTTCTGCAGTAGTACCTCATCTATTTAATAGGGAAACATTTAAAAATAAACATTTAAAACACCAAGGAGGCAATTTTGATCTTGGATGATAGTGAATAATGGGCTATAGCTATTCAGCTGCCCTTTATACATCTCTTCTCATTTTCCTTCCTGTTGAATTCAATTGAAATGAAAATTGGGAGAGATGCATATTGGACTGATAAAGCAATAGTGTCAGTTTTACACTATTGCCTAAAGTCAAAATTAAACTCGTTAGATCTTATCGTTCAGAAAAGGCCTCACACCAAACTCTACTTTAAACACAAATGTGTCACTGTTCTATTTTGTAGAGAAAAAAAATTCCACCTCATACAAAGTCCACCTGAAATGCATAATGGATAGAAATCAGCATTTAAACTTTTTGCAGAATACAGGTGCCTCAATAATAAACAATGAAAACAGAAAATGCTGGAAAATACTATCTTTTTTTATTCATTCTTGGGATGTGGGCATCACTGGCAAGGCCAGCATTTATTACCCATCCTTAATTGCCCTTAAGAAGGCGTGGTGAACTGCCTTCTTGAACCCCTGCAGTTCATAAGGTGTAGGTACACCTACAGTGCTGTTAGGGATGGAGTTCTAGGATTATGACCCAGCGACAGTGAAGGAGTGGCAATATAGTTCCAAGTCAGGCTGGTGAGTGACTTGGAGGGGAACTTACAGGTGGTAGTGTTGCTATGTATCCGCTGACCTTGTCCTTCTAGGTGGTACAGGTCACAGGTTTGGAAGGTGCTGTCGAAGGAGCCTTGGCAAGTTGCTGCAGTGCGCCTTGTAGATGGTACACACTGCTGCCTCTGTGTGCCAGTGGTGGAGGGAGTGAATGTTTAAGGTGCTGGATGTGGTTCCAATCAAGAAGGCTGCTTTGACTTGGATTGTGTTGAGCTTCTTGAGTGTTGTTGAGGCTGCATTCATCCAGGCAAGAGGACAGTATTCCATCACACTCCTGGCTTGTGCCTTGTAAATGGGAGTCCAGAACCAGGGGTCACTGTCTCAGGATACGGGGTATGCCATTTAGAACTGAGATGAGGAGAAATTTCTTCACTCAGAGGGTGGTGAACCTGTGGAATTCTCTACCGCAGAAGGCAGTGGAAGCCAAATCATTAAATATATTCAAGAAGGAGATAGATATATTTCTTAATGCCAAAGGGATCAAGGGATATGGGGAAAAAGTGAGAACAGGTTACTGAATTAGACCATCATGATCTTTTTTGAATGACAGAGCAGGTCCGAAGGGCCGAATGGCCTACTGCTGCTCCTATTTTCTATGTTTCTATGACAGGCTTTGGGGAATCAGGAGGTGAGCTACTCACCGCAGAATTCCCTCCTCCTCATAGCCACAGTATTTATATGGCTAGTCCAGAAGTTTCTGGTCAACGATAATCTGCAGTATGCTGGTGGTAGGGGATTCAGTGATGATAATGACATTGAATGTCAAGGGGAAACGGTTATATTCTCTCTTGTTGGAGATGGTCATTGATGGCATTTGTGGTGCAAATGGCAGTTGCCACTTATCAGCTATAGCATGAATATTGTCTGGGTCTGGCTGCATGTGGGCACAGACTGTTTCAGTACTTAAGGAGTTGCAAATGGTACTGAACACTGTGCAATCATCAGCAAACATCCTCACTTCTGACCTTATGTTGGAGGGAAAGTTATTGATGAAACAGCTGAAATGGTTGGGCCTAGGACACTACCTTGAGGAACTCCTGCAGCAATGTCCTGGGCTGAGATGATTGACCTCCAACAACCACAACCATCTTCCTTTGTACAAGTATGACTCCAACCAATGCAGAGTTTTCTCCCTGATTCCCATTACTTCAATTTTGCGAGGGCTCCTTGATGTCACACTCGGTCAAACACTGCCTTGATATCAAGGGGAATTACTCTCACCTCACCTCTGCAATTCAGCTCTTTTGTCCATGTTGTAATGAGGTCTGGAGCTGAGGGGCCCTGGCAGAACCCAAAGTGAGTAGGTTATTGATGAGTAAGTGGCACTTGATAGCACTGTCAACAGCACCTTCTATCACTTTGCTGATGATTGAGAGGGGTGATAATTGGCCTGATTGGATTTGTCCTGCTTTTTATAGCTGTACTGGTGCAGCTCAGCTAAGGGCGCAGCTAGCTCTGGAGCACAAGTCTTTAGTACTACAACTGGGATGTTGTCAGAGTCCATAGCCTTGGCTGTATCCAGTGCCTTCATCTATTTCTTGATATCATTTGGAGTGAACTGAATTGTCTGAAGACTGGCACCTATGATGGTGGGGACCTCAGGAGGAGGCCGAGATGGATCATTAGCTCAGCACTTCTGGCTGAAGATGGTTGCAAATGCTTCATTCTTGTCTTTTGCACAGAGTGCTGAGCTCCCCCATTTTGAGGATGGGGATGTTTTTGGAGCATCCTCCTCGGGTTAGTTTTTTAATTGTCAACCACCATTCAGCACTGGATGTGGCACGACTGTGGGGCTTTGATCTGATCCATTTTTTGTGGGATCGCTTAGCTTGATCTATAGCACAGTTTTGCTGTTTAGCATGCATGTAGTCCTGTGTGGTAGCTTCACCAGGTTGGTCGCTCATATTTAGATACGTCTGGTCCTGCTCCTGGCATGCTCTCCTACACTTCTCATTGAACCAGGATTGGTCCCCTGGCTGGATGGTCATGGTAAAATGAGGGCATATGCTAGGCCATGAGGTTATAGATTTTGGTTGCATATTGCTGCTGCTGATGGTCCACAGTGCCTCATGGATGCTCAGTTTTGAGCTGATAGGTCTGTTCTGAGTCCATCCCATTTAGCACGGTGGTAGTGCCACACAACATGATGGAAGGTGTCCTAAGTGTGAAGATGGAACTTCATCTCCACATAGGTACAGTGGTCACTCCTACAAATTCTGTCATGGACAGATACATCCGCAACAGGTGGACTTGTGAGGATGAGGTCAAGTAGGTTTTTCCCTCTTGTTGGTTTTCTCACTACTTGTTGCAGGACCAGCGTGATAGCTTTGTTCTTCAGGACTCAGCCAGCTCGGTCAGTAGTGGTGCTACTAAGCCACTCTTGGTGATAGACATTGAAGTCCCATACCCAGAGTACATTCTGTGCTCTCACCACCGCTTCTTCCAAGTGGTGTTCAGTATGGAGCAGCACTGATTCATCAGCTGAGGGATGGCAGTTGGTGGTCATCAGCAGGTTTCCTTGACCATGTTTGACCTAATGCCATGAGACTTTATAAGGTCAGGAATCAATGCTGAAGATTTCCAGCGCCACTGTGCCACCAGCTTAGGCAGGACATTCCCAGAAATGGTGATGGAGGAGTCTGGGAGATTGACTATAAAGTATGATTTGGTGAGTATGACCATGTCAGACTGTTGCGTGACTAGCCTGTGAGACAGATCTCCCAATTTTTGGCCCAAGTCCCCAGATGTTGGTGAGGAAGACTTTGCAGGATTGACTGAGCAGGGTGTGCCTTAGTCATTTCCAGTGCCTTGGTCGATGCCAGGTGGTCTGCCTGGTTTTATTCTTATTTGACTCTTTTGTAGCAGTTTGATACAACTGAGTGGTTTGCTCAGCCATTTCAGAGGGCAGTTAAGAGGTTGGTGTGGGTCTGGAGTCAAATGTAGACCACTTAAGAACTGCAGATTTCCTCCTCCAAAGAATGTTCATGAACCAGATGGGTTTTTATATCAATCTGGTAGTTTGATGAACATTAGAAATGAGACTATCATTTTATTCCAGATTTATTAATGAAATTTAAATATCCCCAGCTGCCGTGATGAGATTTGAATACATGTCTCCAGAGCATTAGTCCAGGCCTCTGGATTACTTGTCCAGTAACATTACCACTATGCTACAATTCCCTTACTGTCAGAGGGTCTGGCTACATCTGTGCAGAAGGAAACAGTGTTAACCTTTCAGGTTGATTACAAAAGGTTAACTCTGTTTCTCTCCATAGACACTGCCTGACCTGCTGAGTGTTTCCAGCATTTTCTGTTTCTATTTCTGATTTCCAGCAACTGCAGTATTTTGCTTTTGCGCATGCTTCAAGATTGCATGGAGCAATGGAAGCCTGAGGAATCCAGTTTTTCTCATCTCAAATCCAAAGCTGAGGAGCCAAATATTACAAGCATATGAATTAGGAGCAGGAGTAGGCCACTCGGCCCTTCGAGCCTGCTCCGCCATTCAATAAGTTCATGGCTGAACTGATTACTCCACATTTCCACCTAATTCCGATAACCTTTCACCCCCTTGCTTATCAAGAATCTATCTACCTCTGTCTTAAAAATATTCAAAGACAAGGGGAAACATCCTTTCCATATCCACCCTGTCAAGACCCCTCAGGATCTTATATGTTTCAATCAAGTCGCCTCTTACTCTTCAAAATTCCACCGATACAAGCCTAGCCTGTCCAATCTTCCCTCGTAAGACACCCCGCCCTTTCCAGGTATTAGTCTAGTAAACCTTTTCTGTACTGCCGCCAACGCATTTACATCCTTCCTTAAATAAGGAGACCAGTACTGTACACAGTACTTCAGACGTGGTCTCATCAATGCCCTGTGGAGCTGAAGCATAACCTCCCTACTTTTGTATTCAATTCCCTTGCGATAAACAATAACATTTTATTAGCTTTTCCAATTACGTGCTGTACCTGCATACTAACCTTTTGCAATTCATGCACTAGGACACCCAGATCCCCCTGCATCTTGGAGCTCTGCAATCTCTCACCATTTAGATAATATGCTTCTTTTTTATTCTTCCTGCCAAAGTGGACAATTTCCCACTTTCCCACACAATACTCCATTTGCCAGGTCTTTACCCACTCACTTAACCTATCTATATCCCTTTGTAGCCTCCTTATGTCCTCGTCACAAATTACTTTCCTGCCTATATTTGTGTCAACAGCAAATTTTGCAACCAAATCTTTGGTCCCTTCATCCAAGTCATTTATATAATTTGTAAAAAGTTGAGGCCCCAGCACAGATCCCTGTGGCACACCACTCGTTACATCTTGCCAACCAGAAAATGACCAATTTATACCTACTCTCTGTTTCCTGTTAGCTAGCCAATCTTCTATCCATGCCAAAATGTTACCCCCTACACCATGAGCATCTATTTTCTGCAATAACCTTTGATGTGGCACCTTATCAAATGCCTTCTGGAAATCTAAGTACAATAAATCCACCGGTTCCACTTTATCCACTGCACATGTAACACCCTCAAAGAACTTCAATAAATTAGTTAAACATGATTCATTCCTAATTATGGCAGACCTGAAGTAATTGTCCTTCCTCTGCAGGATTATTGGAGGCACATGTACGTCTGACCATCCTTGTTCAAAGTCATATTCTGTTGTCATCGTTTTGCATAAAACATAATCCTTTGGCATGTGAAAGACAAAAGTTAGTCGAAAAGAACTCATTACATTCGGTAGCTTTTTCATTAGACTATAGTGGACAATAAGCACAACATTTTCAGCGGTATACATCAGCATTATTAAAAAACATATTGCCTATCTTATCTGGCAGCCCACTCACTGCTGTGGTAGGCTACAGGGCTTGATTTTGAATCCCAGCCTTCAGTACCGTTCTTATTCAACTGTCTTGTATGGTCAAAAATCCACGCTAAACATTCCTTAATTTGGCAAATATTGAGTAATATTGACATTTTCAGCAGAGTTGATGATCAATCAAGACCAGTTAGTTTAGAAATAGCAAGAGGCAATAAAACAGAGGTAATATCAGATTGCTTTTAAAATATATTTTTTGAAAATAAATTACTCACCCTTAGGTAAGTCTGCTATTTAGGTAACTAATCTGTTGTATATATCATTTAAATAAGTAACAAAGATATATTTATGATTATGATAACAAATGATACTGGTTGAAATGACATGGTTTAAATGAAAGTTAAGCTGCAGGGAAAATGTTTAACTGCATCCACAGGCACAAAAATGGAAATATTTGGACATGTTGGGTGTCGTAGTAATGGTTACAGTACTGAAGAAACAGTACTGAATATGAAATCCCAAGCGACAACAAGAGCGGCTGGATCATTGCAAAAGCCCAACTGGAACACAACCGTCCTTCAGATATGAGAACCTGCCATCTCTCTCTGGTCTATCACACATGACTCAATGTCTTCTGAAGTGGCTTAGCAAGCCATTCAGTTGTACAACAGGACAACTATGGATAGGCATTGCCCACAATGTGGGAAAACATATTTTTTAAAAACCCATCTTCCCAGGATGAGTAACAGATGAAATTATATTTGAATATGAAGTGGCAAATGACAGAAAAAGGACTGTTTTGGCCAACTTAAAGTGAATCACTGATTAAACTGCAGAGAACAATTCTAAACTTTACAAATAATAGTCATGGTGTTGAGAAATTCTAAACTCTGAAGCCACTTTTATTCTAGCTAAGGGATCCCATGAGAGCCATGCTAAAATGGAGAGGCCCAAATTCCTTGACCATTTCACTCCACTTTATTTAATTGCCTCTAAAGGGTAACTGTTGGAAGCTGGAGACCCCTAATTCCCACTGCTAGAAGTGAAGGAATCCAGATCCATCTTTTTTCTTTTAAACATGACAGCAGTTCGTAATATTGACAAAAAAAACATTCAGCTCACCTGCATTCAACTGCACTTGTACGTACAAAGAAAAAATTGCTCATTGACTGTATTTTTGTAACACAAAAGAGCAGGGGGGCATAGTTAAGACTACATTTTTTTGACAAAGTAATTGCTTGTGGATTTTCACATCAACTCTTCAACGGTATGATGTAATGATTTGCACAAAGGATAAACGCATTTTTGAAATTCAGCCAACGACATGATCATCAATGGTCTCGGGCAGAAGCGTGAAAAGCTGGAAAATCATTTGACAAAGGATACCTTTAGAAGTGTTTTAACTTTGGACATTAGAATTTCAGTAAAGAATCCACTGCTTGTCAGAAGGTAGATTGGGGGTTGACTTAAGCAGCTATCTGTTTTAAGCAGCTAACTTTTCCCAAGTTTCTGATTTAATTACTAGCATATGCACTTCACAGCTACCAACTAATTCAGGTACAGGGACTGGTACAAACAGGTTAGCACATGGTTAAACAAAACAACTAAAAATAAATAGCAGTACTAAGAACACCATGGTCCCGATTTTGCTGTCATAATGATGGCAAAACTGTCAGTATTCACCGTCATTACTCTGCTGAAACTGACAGCAACTTCAGGAGTCCCGGGCATGTGTAGAATAAGTTGGAAATCCAGAAGCTACTGTATTGGGTGCCCTGTAGAGATCACCACAGACTGAAATCTCCATTGCAATTATGAATCGATCAGAACTTCCACTTTTGTGCTGTTAAGTCTCGCTGTAAACACCCTGAAAAAGTTACACCTTCTTGAATGAGGTGTAATTGGGTTTTTAAAAACATACTAACTTCATAATTACTGCTAAATACTGTTACTGGCCCTGAAAAGGTTAATTTTATACTTACGGAATGCTAAAACTCTCCACAATAATTAAAAATTCCACATATTTTAAAAAATATTTTTCTTTTGTTTACAAGTCTGTTTATGTTTATTTTATTTTAATAGTCATACATTTATTTTGCTATTTCAAATTTAAAATTAAACATGAAGGATTTTAAGTGTTTTTAACTTCCTGATTTGTTATGTGTATGAATACTTCAATTTGATTGAGTGCCGACCTGCTTGCTAACATTACTGTTATTGCACATCAACACATCCCCTTGATTTGGCACTAAATTTAAACTGTTATCGGGAAAGGGGAAAACTCCACCACAGAAATCGCTACATCTTTGTGGCAGCTTCCTTTGAGGTCAGCGGCAAGCACGCTTGCTTCACTGCTGACTGCAAAATCCAGGCCATTTTGTTTTTCCAAAATAAATTTATAAAAATATTTATACTGGACTGCAGAAACAGTCATAATGAGCCTTGATTGACAGCAGAAATGAAACGAAAGAGTAATACAACCTTAAAGAACAGTTATGTTCTGCTAAACTACCTGTGAAAACCCGGTGAGTGAAATAAATGGAATACCTTGTCAGCTACAGGTTCCGCCAGGTAGGTGGTTACAGTCTCGATATTTTCTGTTTCGTTAAACAGCCACAATATAGCACTATCCACAGCTTTCAGGATGTCATTCCGGACTCGAACATGATGATAGGCAATACTAAATGCCTTTGCTACGCCCTAAAAATCAAATTGTATCCAATGTGTTTTAATTTACAAATGTTCAACTTGTAAAAAGAATAAAAATGCACATTAAAATAAAGGTGCAATTGATGCTCCTGGAAGCACCTCAGATATAATATCAGTTTGCTTACAGGAATTGTACATTTATGCAAAGTATGGCTTGTCCACTGCCTAAACATCATACACAAAAATCATTTGGAAAGCACAGACAGTTAATGGACAGTCAGGCATGGAGTACAGCATTGCATACAGTTCCAAGTTAACTTCCAGTCAGTATGTAGATGAACAGCATGGGGGACCCCATATACACCTGGAATTTATCTCTGATTACTTACCACCCTGTTTTCCTTCAATTTGCTCCCATTCTGTTCCTGCTGGAGCTAACTCATGCTTCAGGCATTTTTCCTATGCTGTCAGTCTTCATGTTTGTGCCCTGGTGAGTGTCAGCAGGTTATTTGGCCACTTAAGCAAGTATACCAATGTAAGGGAAACAACAGATTTATACTGTACGAGAAGAGAGTGCTGACTGGTTGGCAAATAGTATATGGTGAAAATGGTAAAGCCCCAACAGATGAGCTGCGTCTAATTGGTACCTGCAGCTCTCCTGAATTATTATGAAGAGACCCAAGGATGAATTTAATATGATCTTCGGGCCTTTCTGTCTGGCACAGGATGTCTGTAGGACCTAAACCATGCATGATTTCATGCGCTGATGAATTTAGGGGTCATTCTATTGGTTTCCATTCTTTCGTCTGGTGCCAATAATTTAGGAGCTAAGTATTATCTTTGAAGTAATTCTTTCATATTGTTTACTCTGAGATTCATATTTAAATAAATTATTAACTAGGCTTATTTGATTTCAACTTACTACTATAGTAATTTTTCAGCATCCTTTTCCTGATAGTTTCTTAACCAAAATTTGGGCTGATAAAATTGTCAGTATAATGAAACACAAAGGAGGCTTAGCACTGAGGAATGACTGTATCATACATTCTGTAAGATTAGTCTTCCCAGCTCATGAAATCGTTTCTGTTATTTTAATTTATTTAGGTAATTTTTTCAAAATGCTTTGTACATGCTTTCAAGAAATAAGTGATTACCGATTAAACAAACAAGTTAATAGCCCCACCTCTAAGTAACTGTCATAAAATCAGTGCACCACAAGTATAACAACCATTTGTTGAATGACAATTTAACAAGATCTCAACAAAGAAAGGGCAGCTAGTTATTTGTTAAATCACCTTTTAAAAGTTAGGAACCTTCAGAGTAGCATTTTTCACAGGCAAGCTGCTCATGGCACTTACCACTGACTTTCCATGGTGCTTTTTGCTCAGCTCTGAACTTTAGTAAGGTTAATGAGGACTGGAATATAGGCCTCCGCCCTGGTGTCGGCACTTCTCCCTTGCACGCTCACCTGGTAAAA
Organism: Heterodontus francisci; assembly: GCF_036365525.1. Classification (NCBI taxonomy): domain Eukaryota; kingdom Metazoa; phylum Chordata; class Chondrichthyes; order Heterodontiformes; family Heterodontidae; genus Heterodontus; species Heterodontus francisci. The sequence continues at coordinate 42,552,656 of NC_090400.1, forward strand.
ACTGATCTCATGAGTGGTGAAGAATTTCTCACAGTTGTCTCTCAGTGTGTCAGTACCCAAGACTCCAAACATTCTGTTGTGCTTATCTTTCAGTGGGGTCACTAGGAAGGATCCATCTATTTTTTCCCGATGACAGTTCCATATGTGAACCATGCCATGCTCTTGAACTTTGATGATGTGCAGTGGTTTCCCTTCATCAACTACAGCAAAGCTAGATTAAAAAACAAAAGGAGAAAAATAATTGATGGGTTAATGAAACATTTTCTTTCCTATTTATCAAAGTGAGTGTTACATTTCCGATAGCCGGGCAGTGAAGGATAGAGCTAGAGCCTAGCCTTTGTACACTTACAAGCTTTTATTTATAGACATGTATTACATCCCTGTCCCCCCATCTCTCCCTGAACCCCCCGCCTTCTCTCCCTGTCCCCCTCTCACTCCCTGCCCCCTCCTCTATCCCTGTACCCCCCCCCCTCTCTCTGTACCCCACCTCTCCCTGTCCACCCTCTCTCCAGGTCCCCCCCTCTCTCTCCCTGTCCCCTCCCTCTCTGCCTGTCCATCCCCTTCTCTCTCCGCTCTCTCTCTCTAACAGTTGCAGAGATTGGGAACTCTCAGCTTTGTGATTGGTCAGTTTTTTTAAAAAATGGACTGGAGCCAATGGGAAATTTCTCAACCCTGAAATTACCAGTCACAGACATCAAAATTTTTACCATGGACACTGATGTCCATGTACAGACACGTTACTGATCCTTGTTCCCTTGGAATATAGCAACACTTGGAGAATGAACTGATGCCATGTAGAACAGGATAAGCTACTGCAAGAGGGAGAAGGGAGAGAAGGGCTCTCAGCAGGAGGCTAGATCTGCCCAGGGTGTAGGGAGAAATTCTCCCACCTGAACCTCATTGAGGAACAATTTGTGAGATGTCTGTGTTTCAGTAAGGAGATCCTCTCTGAAATCTGCCATCTGCTGTAGCCACAACTGCAACCTCAGAGCAGGGCAAGAACCGAATAACCGATGGCTGTAAAGATGACTGTGGCCATAAAGGTTTATGTGTCTGGCTACTTCCAGACTGGAACTTGAGATATTTGCAATATCTCGCAGTTTGCCATCCACTATTGCTCAAAGGAGGTCACTGAGCGTCTCTGCTCAATGAGAGCTGACTGCATTTCATTCTCTCTTGCCAGAGCTTTGCTAGCATTGCAGGTTTCCCCATGGTGCAGCGTGCCATTAACTGCACACACATCGCTTTGCGCATATCAACTCTGCCCTATACCGGAACCTAAAGGGATTCCACTCCCTCAGAATCCAGCTGTTGCGTGATCATACACAGTGAATCACAGCCAGAGAATTACCTGCAATGTCTTCTCTTCCTGCTCCTGCACCATTACCTCTGGTGTCCCCCAAGGATCTATCCTATTTCTCACCTATATGCTGCCACTCGGTAACATCATCAGAAAACACAATGCAAATTTCCACATGTATGCTGACAATACCCAGCACGGTCTCTCCTTCACCTCTCTTGATGTCTCCATTGTCTCTAAACTGTCAAACTGCTTATCTGAAATCCGGTATTGGATGAGAAGAGATTTTACAACTAAATATTGGGAGGACAGAAGCCATTGTTTTCGTTCCACGTCACAAATTTTGTTCCCTTGCCATCAACTCTATCCCTCTCTCTGGCAAGTGTCAAAGGCTGAACCAGATTATTCATAACCTTGATGTCATTTCTGACCCAGAGATGAGTTTCCTACCACATATCTACATCATCACTAAGACCGCCTCTTTCCATCTCTGTAACAGTGCCCTCACCTCAGCTTATCTGCTGCTGAAATGCACATCATACTTTTGTTACCTCTATAGACTTGACTATTCCAACGCACTCCTGGCCGGCCTCCTTAGTTTTATACTCCACAGACTTGAGGTCATTCAAAACTCTGCTGCCCATGTCCTAACTTGCACCAAGTCCTGCTCACCTATCACCCCTGTGCTCACTGACCTACACTGGCTCCCGGTTAAGCAACGCATCGCTTTTAAAATTCTTATTCTCGTTTTCAAATCCTTCCGTGGCTTCAGCTCTCTCTATCTGAGTGATCTTCTCCAGCCTTACAGCCCCCAGAGATCCCTGCGCTCCGTCAATTCTGGCCTCTTGAGAATTCCCAACTTTAATCACTGCACCATTGGAGGTTGTGACTTCAGCTGCCAAGACCCTACGCTCTGAAACTCCTCTCCCCCCCAACTCCCCAAAATCTCTCAGCTTCTCTATCTCTCATTCCTCCTTTAAGACACTCCTTAAAACCTACCTCTTTGACCAAGATTTTAGTCATTTGGCTCAATATTTCTTCATGTGGCTCATTGTCAAATTTTGTTTGGTAACACTTGGGATGTTTTATTACGCTTAAAGGCAGTATCAATGATACCTTTACATTTTCTTTGTTGTGCACAGCCTGTTTATTTCAATGCACGATATCTTTAATTCTTTTTTTGCACAGCCGTGCACATCTGTTATCTTAAAGGGGACAGCTTGTGGGCGGTCTGTGTGGTACCTTCACGATTGCTGTGCGATATAAAAGCAAGTTATTGTTGTTGTTGAATCATGCAGATCAAAGTCTGGTATCCTGGCTGCAGTCATGAAGCCTTCATTCTGCTGTAGTTTGCTGTGCCAGCTACATTTGAGCCACCACGGCAAACCAAAGGGTGGTTCCTGGGTGACAATGGCTATCCTCTGATGACATGTCTTATGGTTACAATGCACAATACACGCACAATTGAAAGCCATGCTGCCACAGGAAATGTGATAAAGCAGATCATTGGCATGCTGAAACAATGTTTCCAGTGCCTGGAATGCACAGGAAGAGCCCTGCAGTACTCCTCAGTGCAGCTGTCAAGATTCACGATGTTTTACATGTTGCGCAACCTTGCCACCATGAGGGGACAGCCCTTGCCACCAGTTATACAGTGAGCAGCTGAGGAGCAGGAGGACAAAGAGCGGCAGGAGGAAGAAGAGGAAGGGAGGAGGCAACCTAGACTGCCTCTTTCTGCCTGGGCTATCCGTGAAGGACTCATCCAAGTGTGACACCAGCAATTGCAACTCCAATTCCCTGTTCACCAATAGTCCCACACTTTGGCTTCCCTCTGTCACTGTCCATCCCAGCATCCACTTGGCCACACTGCAAAAACAAAAGCAACCCAAAAAAAACCATTCCAAAGCAGATTTATAAATGAAATTATGCCATACTCTATACACAAGTCAACTAATCAGCTTGGTGCATTCCCTTAGTGCCTGTCCTAGTGCTCCTACTCAGTGCTACCCCAGTGGCTGCAGCCTGGCTGATGGCAGGTGCTGACTTTCAGTGGAAGGGACTGCAGATGCCTTGGATTGCATCCTTGCAGCAGACTGAGCTAGCTGGCCAACAGGCAACAGCAAGAGCACTCGTGGAGTGACGAGGTGGGACAACAAATGCTGTCTTCCGGAGACAGGATAGCAAGCTCATGCTCCATGGAGTTACTGTCACTCCCCTCAGGCAGCATTCATCTAATTCTGGAAACTTGCGCACCCCTGATTTTAAGCGTGCCACCATTGGTGGTGTTGCCTTCAAATTGCCTTGGCCCTAAGCTCTGGAATTCCCTTCCTAAATTTCTCCACCTTGTTACCTCGCTTTTTTCTTTTAAGACACTCCTTAAAACTTACCTCTTTGACCAAGCTTTTGGTCATCTGACCTAATATCTCCTAATGTGACTTAGTGTCATATTTTGTTTTATATTGCTCCTGTGAAGCACTTTGGGACATTTTATTACCACAAAGGCACTTGATAAACATAATTTGTTGTTGGTGACTGTGAGTATGAAAGCAAGTGACAGTGCGTCTTCCTCATCACTGTCTTCATGCTGTTCTTCCACTGCCTGGCCAGTTTGCACTTCATGGGTATGACAAATGAGAAAGGCACAGGGTAAAGTTGTGTTGAGGGGAAGTAAGAAGTGCATGCTTACACCATTTGCAGCTTTTAAATCAGAACAGCATGTGAAATGAGAGGGTGGTGGGACAGGAGAAGGAGAATTAGGTATGAGGGTACCATCATCTTCAACGGTTTCAGCCCCACCACTCCCCACGGACTCAGCAATGGATCTGCCAATAAAGGCCAGCACCATCTCCTCTATTGGGGTTAGGACATACAGGCATGTCTTTCCCTCTCTGGTTAGCCTCAGCTGCCTGCAGTTATGCACCATCTTGTCCTGCAATAGAGAGGGAATTGTGTCAGTGAATATTGCGCAATCTATTTGGCTCATCTGGCTATCATGGTTGAATAGCTGGCAGTGTGTGCAAGCTGTGAGATATGGATTTTTTTTTTTATTGGTGGGATGTGGACATCCTGACTAGGCCAGTATTTATTGCCCATCCCTAATTGCCCTTAAACTGAGTGGCTTGCTAAGCCATTTCAGAGGGCATTTAAGAGTCAACCACATTGCTGTGGGCCTGGAGTCACATGTAGGCCAGACCAGGTAAGAACGGCAGATTTCTTTCCCTCAAGGACATTAGTGAACCAGATGGTTTTTACAACAATAGTTTCATGGTCACCATTAGACTAGGTTTTAATTCCAGATTTATTAATTGAATTCAAATTTCACTATTTGGTGGGATTTGAACCCATGCCCCTAGAGCATTAGCCTGAGCGCTGGATTACTAGTCCAGTGACATTGCCACTACGCCACCAGCAGTACTAAGTGTGTGAGAGTGCAGCAGAGCTTATGAATGTCAGGTATGAGTCCTGATTGATAAATTGTTAGTAGGTGAGTGATGAGGGTGTGGTGAATTAAGCGGTTTCTGAGGCTAGTGGTTCAGTTGGTAGGATATGGCATCTGAGGGTGCACTCACTGACATTGACCACTTATGTGAGGTCATTGAACTTCTTGTCGTATTGCATCCAGGTCCTCGGGGCTTGAATCCAGGGGCTGGCATTCACCTCCATAGTCATCTGCTTTTTTTTTTATTCATTCATGGGATGTGGGCGTTGGTGGCCAGGCCAGCATTTATTGCCCATCCCTAATTGCCCTTGAGAAGGTGGTGGTGAACTGCCTTCTTGAACCGCTGCAGTCCATTTGGGGTAGGTATACCAACAGTGCTGTTAGGAAGGAAGTTCCAGGATTTTGACCCAGCGACAGTGAAGGAACAGCGATATAGTTCCAAGTCAGGATGGTGTGTGACTTGGAGGGGAACTTGCAGGTGGTGGTGTTCCCATGCATTTGCTGCCCTTGTCCTTCTAGTTGGTAGAGGTCGCAGGTTTGGAAGGTACTGTCTAAGGAGCCTTGGTGTGTTGCTGCAGTGCATCTTGTAGATGGTACACACTGCTGCCAATGTGCTTCCACTGCCTTCTGAGCACGTGTCTGCCCCCTAGCCCCTGCAGATACAGGACATCACTCCTCCTTTCCACTTCCTCCACCAAGGCCTCCAGTGCAGCAACAGAAAGCTTTGGAGCCCACTCTCTCCCATTTTTCTTTTTTTCCCCAAAAATAGACTTTATTCATAAAATCTGTAGAAATACATTACAAAACAATTCCGATTGGACATTTCATAAAGTGCAATAAAGATCAGTTTCTTTCAACACAGTTCATGAGGTGCCTCACTACCCTTGCTTTTTCAGGTGATATTTACAATGTACATTTGCATTACATACCAAAAAAAAATTCTCTCTCTCTCCCATATTGTGCCGTTCTTCAATGTTTCCCAAATCAGAGTCACTTCCGGCATGTCTGCCAGCACCTGCTCTAGCCACAATACACCTCCCCTTGAAGAGATGCAGGCTAGTTTTAACCAGTGCAGGCTAGCTTTAAGTGATGCTAGCAGTTCATGATATTGGTCATGCCTGTTGCTGCATGCAGCCAATCAACAGTGTGGTTAGCAGTTGCTAAACGCAGCAATCATTGAAACGAGCAGGTAGCACAAGATTGACTAACTGTGCGCCATGATCCCTGTGCCTGTTTCTGTGTGATATCAAATTTAGCACCCACAAACCAGCAGACAGAGGTGACTTTCACCCTGAGTTCAGGCTGAATTTAAATCATGGTTGTAAAGGCCAATAGGCTAATGTTTAATCCAATGGGTCATCCAATCCTACAGTTTAAATATCTTTAGTTCCAGGAGTTGGGTGGGTGAATTAACTGGTCCTTTAGTTTTAAAATTTAAAACCAGAACAGTAATTATAGGCAAAGCTGACATCAAAACTATCAGAAATGTTAGAAGAATCTGCAATTATATCAAACCTTATAATCATCAGGACCCCAAGGCACTTCAATAATTAATTATTGTTTGCAGGGCAGTCATTTGATTATTCAGGTGAATGTGGCCAAAGTTTTGTGTATGGAGAAGTGCTGCCCTTAGCAGTGAGACGCATGGCCAGATGATCTGTTTTTGGTGACATTGGTTGAGGGAGGAATGCTGGCCAGAACATGGGGAGATCTCTCTATTCTTCAAATAGTTCATTGGATTTTGTTACATCACCTAAATCAGCAGAACAGGTAGATAGCACTTTGCTTTAATGTGTCATCTAAAACACAGTACCTTCAGCAATGCAGCACTCCCTTAGTACTGTACTGGTCAACTTAGATAATGTGCTGAAGTCCTCCTGGAATAAGACTTAAATCCACAACCTTCTGATTCATAAATGAAAGTGCTACTGATGAAGTCAATCTTAAACAAACTTATCTTAAAAGTGTCTACAGTAAGGAGCTTTTTCTACCTCGGCTATAATTTGCTGCATCCACTTGGCTAAAAAGCCCTCTTGGGAGATAGCACAAGGCGGGCAGTATTGGATCAGGGGCCTGCTTTACACCCTCCCCGATATTCAGTTCTATTGACAGCAATGGAATTGAATGTTGGATGGGACATATAACAAGCAGTCCAATCAATACCACCCATTTTGTACCACCACCCAACACAACATTCTACCGGACTCTTTGGGTTGCCCAAGGCACAGACCTGACATTACCAGATTGCCTTCTTTTTGTTCGTCTATGATTTAGTCTTTTGGTTGTCATCAAGCTACATGCACAAGTAGGACCTGGGCTCAGGATTTCAACCTAAAACCAGTTTGACTATGCAAAAGCTGTTATGCACAGTGGGCTATGAATGTAAATGCTCACCTTACACCCATGTCTCTGTAGAGTGCCTGGTTCAGGACATACGGTGAATCTTCCAGAGTGCAAGCCACATAGTGCAGGAAATATTCACCCCTCTCTGGCCTGTGATAATTATGCCTCAGCAGGGCTATGGAAGAACTTATTTTCTTATTCTCACCATGAGCTTCTGAATCCTATTGTGGAAAAAGGCCCCCATTACAGAGTAGACAAGGACTATGTGCCAACATTCTTCCATATAAAAAGTCCAGAAAATACCCATATTTCAACTGCTTCGAGCAAAGGTATTCACCAACCTCTACAAAGGCTCCATAAGAATGCAGATGCAGGAATGATTTCCCAAACTATTCCATTTTACAGACTTTGGAATGACTGGCCAACAAGGGACCAGTAAATCTCTGAGAAGAGACAACGCAGTAATTTGAAAATCTTAATAGATTGTTCCAGACAGATTGAGGAAGGAATACTCTAGTTCTACAGTGAAATTGGAAATGAATTCATGAATATTTTCTTTAAAAGTCGGGAATGTTTTTTTATAAAGATGCGTTTACAATTTTGCAACCAATACTGACCAGATGAATTCTTCATGGACATACTAACAATACCACTAAGCACAGCAACCGAGCAATTCTTTCCCTTTGATGCCATATTGTGTGTTTTTCTCACAAAACCTTGGCAACAATTTTGCTGTACTGTGCTATATGGCAGGCTGGCTGGCTAGCTGTCACAGCGAAGGTGATGCTGCAACTGTAGAGGGCACATTTTCTTGTGCGGCCTGGTAAGAAACCCATATCCCACGGTTTAATGGCATATTCAGTACGGTTTGTGGTTCTGTAATTGGTTAATCCCTAATAACTGATCAAATCTGGCTGGTCTCAAGATCTACCTTCTGGCCTGGGGTGGGGGTGCTGGGAAGGTGGGAGAAAACTGCACATGTGTGTAAAGATGCGCGTGTGCAAAGACACCAAAAATGCCTTTAAGTGGCGTCAGGAGATACAGTGCAAATAAAAACCACAACTTGGATTTATATAATGCTCAGGCAGCACCTTCCAAACCCGTGACCTTTACCACTTAGAAGGACAAGGACAGCAAATGCCTGGGTGTACCACCACCTGCAAGTTCCCCTCCAAGTCACACACTATCCTGACTTGGAACTACATCGCCGTTCCTTCATGTCACTGGATCAAAATCCTGGAACTCCCTTCCTAATAGCACTGTGGGTATAACTACCACACATGGACTCTAGCGGCTCAAGAAGGCAGCTCACCGCCACCTTCTCGTGGGAAATTAGGGATGGGCAATAAATGCTGGCCTGACCAGCAACGTCCACATCCCATGAAACAAATAAATAAATAATAATGGTCTTCAAAATAACAAAATGTTCCATGGGGTTCACAGCTAAGAGTCAGGCTCGAGCAAGAGTTGGAGGTAGCTAACAGCACAGTTGAAGATGTAGAGGGGTATCAAGGTGAAAAGGGCTAGAGATCCAGAGTGCAGGAGTATGATGGCTTAAGGCTCTGTCATTGATTGTAAAGCAGAAAGTGGGTGAACACGTTAGAGCAGAGATTAGAAGCAAGGCCATAGTGCTAAAGGAGTTTGCAGAAGTATACAGCAGTGAGGCTATTGGAGGAATCTGTCATATTTTGAAGTCAGTGTATTGAGGGAGGGAGAGGCAGTGGAGAAGATCAATAAGTAATCAGGACTCCATGTGGAGTAGAATAAAGGTAGCAGAGTTCCGGATGAGGTGGAGTTTAATGGAGGATGGACCTTCGCAGCCGAGCAAGAAAGGAAAAGGAAAAGTGAGTCTGGAGGTAGCGTAGAGCTAGTGGTAGGGATAGGACTGGGTGATATTTCAGAGGTCAAAGTTGATGGCCTTGGTGATGGTCAGGATATGGAGAGTTTGAAGCTGACTCAAGCAGGACATTGAGGTTGTACACTGTCAGAATGAGCTTGATTTGGCATCCAGGATTGGGGATGGAAAACTAAAGGACAGAATTTCTGGTGTGGACTGAACAGGATGGGTTTTGCCTTGCTTATATTAATCTGCATAAAGTGCTGATTCATCTATACTCGTTCAGTCAGACAACAAAATATCAGTCATGGAATTAAATGTGGTACTGGAAAGTTATAGCTAGATATTATTAGCATACATGTAAAAGCTGATCCCATGCTTAGAGATAAAGTATCTGTAGGACAATGTATCAATAAGGAGCATCAATAGGCTAAAAAGGAAACTTTGGGGCATTAAGTAGCTGTCTTTGCAGGCATTGTAGGAGACGTCATTGTAAAAGGTGTGGTAGCTGATTTGACACAAGTGGGAATGGAACCACATGAGGGCAAAGCTATGGAAGAAGGCCATGGAGAATGGCAATGGAGGAAGATGGTATGGTTGATTGCACTGAAAATCATAGAAAGGTTGAGGACAAGGATGGGTAACCCAAAACACTTTGACCAGAACAGTCTGAGTGCTATGAGCAGGATGGAACTCAGCTGAAAGATTTAAATAGGGTGGGTGAGAGGGAGAGGTACATAGTTGGAAGGTGACAACACGCATCAGAACTTTGGAGAGGAAGCATAGGTTGAAAGTGATGCGATAGTCAAACAGGACTGCTAGATCAAGATTTTTTTTAAGGAGTAGAGTGCTACCCAGGTTAATAGGGCTGTTAAGAAGGCATATGGTGTGTTAGCTTTTATTAGTAAGGGGATCGAGTTTCGGAGCCACGAGGTCATGCTGCAGCTGTACAAAACTCTGGTGAGACCGCACCTGGAGTATTGCGTGCAGTTCTGGTCACCGCATTATAGGAAGGATGTGAAAGCTTTGGAAAGGGTGCAGAGGAGATTTACTAGGATGTTGCCTGGTATGGAGGGAAGATCTTACGAGGAAAGGCTGAGGGACTTGAGGTTGTTTTCGTTGGAGAGAAGGAGGAGGAGAGGTGACTTAATAGAGACATATAAGATAATCAGAGGGTTAGATAGGGTGGATAGTGAGAGTCTTTTTCCTCGGATGGTGATGGCAAACACGAGGGGACATAGCTTTAAGTTGAGGGGTGATAGATATAGGACAGATGTTAGAGGTAGTTTCTTTACTCAGAGAGTAGTAGGGGCGTGGAACGCCCTGCCTGCAACAGTAGTAGACTCGCCAACTTTAAGGGCATTTAAGTGGTCATTGGATAGACATATGGATGAAAATGGAATAGTGTAGGTCAGATGGTTTCACAGGTCGGCGCAACATCAAGGGCCGAAGGGCCTGTACTGCGCTGTAATGTTCTAAAAAAAAATCATAGAAGTTTTTAAAGCAGGTGGAAACAATCTCTGAAAAAGGGAGCAGGGAATAAAAAAAAGTGCCAAAAGGAAATGGAGCGAAGAGACACAGTAGTGATAGATAAATGATAACAAATAAAAATGAACAACAGAGAATTGGTGTGGAAGAAATGCCAATTGGTGATGCCCCTGCTCACAGTTAAATACAATGGAAGTTGTATCAATTAAGCAACTACATTCCCCATTATTACAAACCTGTTGGGTATTTGCTTTTCGAATGCGGCGATTTTATCACAGCAGAGACCTTCTTCAGTCTTAAACTCCACTTAAATAGACTGGGTTTTACCAAGTGAGGATTCTTACCAACTTTAGAAGGACAGCAATCACAGAAAGCAGAAGGATATGGTACTGCTTTAAAGAGGGTGCAGGAACAAAAGGACCTGGAGGTTCACATGCACAAATCTCTGAAGGTAGCAGGATAAGTCGATAAGGCTGTTAAAAAACATACAGGTTCCATGGTATCAGGGATGACGAACTTCAGTTATGTGGAGAGCAAGGGAATCTGGGATTGTTCTCTTTAGAGGAAAGAAGGTTAAGGGAAGACTTAATAGAGATCTTCAAAATTTTGAGGTGTTTTGATAGAGTACATAAGAAAAATAGTTTTCACTGGCAGGTGGGTCACTACCAGAGGACACAGATTTAAAATAACTGGCAAATGAACCAGGGAGAGAGAAAGAGAAATTTTTATTCCTTTAAGTTGTTATGATCGGGAATGCACTGCCTGAAAGGATGGTGGAAGCAGATTTCAACAGTAATTTTCAAAAGGGAATTGGATAGACACTTGAACGGGAAAAAGTGCAGGCTATGGGGAAAGAGAAGGCGAGTGGGACCAATTAGATAGATTTTAGATTTAGAGATACAGTACTGAAACAGGCCCTTCAGCCCACTGAGTCTGTGCCGACCATTAACCACCCATTTATACTAATCCTACACTAATCCCATATTCCGATCACATCCTCACCTGTCCCTATATTTCCCTACCACCTACCTATATTAGGGGAAATTTATAATGGCCAATTTACCTATCAACCTGCAAGTCTTTTGGCTGTGGGAGGAAACCGGAGCACCCGGAGGAAACCCACGCAGACACAGGGAGAACTTGCAAACTCCACACAGGCAGTACCCAGAATTGAACCCGGGTCGCTGGAGCTGTGAGGCTGCGGTGCTAACCACTGCGCCACTGTGCCGCTCTTTCAAAGAGCAGACACAGGCACAATGGGCTGAATGGCCACCTTCTGTGCTGTTTGATTCAATGATAGTGATGTAACTCAGTGCAGGCATATTTTGCAAGCTATTACATTCGACGTTTAAGTAGTCCAATTGGTTACTAACGTAAAGAACAGTATAAATGTACCCATAATAATCCATGCTATAGTACTGTCCTACCTTATAAAGAGTCTGGAAAACAGTTTTATAAACAAATTCAAGACTGGAACTAGAGGTCTCTGCTGCTCGTTGGATATCATGAAGCCACTTCCTCCTAGCCATAGATCGTGCTCGCTCCGTGCAATTCTGTTCATTTCTGGTTGTGAGAAATGTTACTAGATTGTCAAAATCAGATTCATTGTCAGAGATTTCAGCAGCAATCGTTTCAATGTATGAGCTAAACTCCAACTTTGACAAAGTGGGATTGTTTCCATAGTACTTGTGGAAGAGTTTCAGCTTGTGATGAGCTGTTGAAGAAATACATAATAAATGTTACACACAGCTCTCATTTTCTACAGTGGAAAGAATCAAACATGAAAAAGAAAACGTCTTTTTCAATTATTTGCTTTTCCATGTGTTGTTAAAAAAGTGACAACACAGCTGAATTGTTTTCTTTAAAATCAAGAACTTAATAATACAGCAAAGGAAGAATCTGTGAGTAGGACATAAAAAGTGATGGACAATGATAAAACTTATAGGTGGATAGTTGTGACCAGCAGAATATCCTTGGGATCAGTCCTGGACCCTCTAAATGATCTTGAAGGAGTATCTTGAGTATAATGCTTAAGTTTGCAGATGGTATCTGTTTATAGACATGTTACAAATAATTCAGTCCCTGGAGAGCCGATGGAATTTGATCACAATCTTGAACTGAATTATATGTTTTTAAAACATTATTTATTTTCAATTCCCTATTCTCACGATGGACTGGTGGACAAAGACACTGCCCAATATGGCACTAAGCCATGAAGACCAGAAGGTCTAATCTCATTTGGTGCTGAGTTAACTCCTTACAGTCAAGCCAACAGCTGATATGCTTATTGCCCTTGAACCAAGGAGGAGAGGGAATAAAGCAACTGCTCTTGACATACTGGTAAATATAGGTGTCTGGATATTGTGGTTTGTCCCCAGCCATACAAGCACAAATGTTCTAGGCTCAATTTCTGCTCTGTGTGAAGCAGGGATCGTCAACACGTCCATACAAAGACACCAGTGTCCGTGTTGAAAATTTTGAGGTCCATGACTGATAATATCAGGCATGAGAAATTTCCTATTGGCTTCTTCTCCCAGACCAGTCTGACTTTTAAAAAATTGCAGCCGTCAGTTTCACAGCTGACAGGTGCTTAGAGCAGAGACAGAGCTTCCAAACCTCGGACAAGTTCATGGTTTTCTGGCGGATTCCAATTTTTTTTACAAAGCCTGCCAAAATCCACAAGCTTCTCCAAAGTTCAGAAGTGCTGGCTCTGCTCTAAGCACTTGTCAACTGTGAAACTGATGGCTGCGATTTTTTGAAAAACTTTAAAAAGCCAGTGAGTTTGGACCAAAAATAGGCATTCTGTAATTTGATTCTGACCTACCTGGAAATCAGACCAAGACCCAGAAACTGGTTTACCTCTCTGTAAAGAATCCCTGCATCAAGAATGATACTGTTGCCTGCCACATTTTTAAGAAACCATGAATGCTTGCAGAAATCATGTCTCTTTAAAAAGGACTTTTGCATCGAATGTGTAACAGAGAACTAACACCTGTTGCTACACCCCTGATGGAAGATCTATATGAAGCCCGCTGCAATTGAATTTCCTTGAACACCTATCCATCACAGACTGTTCATCAACCTCACCTGGAAAGACTTTGAGTGGCATCCAACTATTCATCTTTGGGACACCTCATCTAACTGAAAATCTTCTTTCCAGATCATGACAGACTAAGTTTTTTTATTATTCCTTTCATTCCTATGAAACAGCTGTAAACCAAACTCCTTTTTTTTCCTGGTGAATAAGTTTTTGGATGTATGTGTATATGCATGAGGGCCAGGGAAAATAAGGAGCTTTAATATCGCAATTCATATATTGATTTGCTTCATTATTGGTGAAAGACTTGGTTTTATAATAAATAGTTAATTTTTTGTTGATTAAAGAAAACTGGTTTGTGTGCTTTATTCTGGGGACAAATCAAATATCTAATTGGCTGTTTTCGGTACGTGGGAAAATTTATTGATATGCTGTAACCTGTGGAGTAGTAGGACTGAATTAACAGTGCACTCCTCCCGCCTTGGTCGTAACACAAGCAATAAAGAAAAAGCAAGTCAGAGGTTTCAACAACCTTCCACAGCATTCCTGAAAGCTGTATCTTTAACCCTGCACAAATGCACCTGTTGATGGCTGACTTAAATTTGTTTGATGTGATTCCTGGCTTTGACAAGAACTGTAGGCTGGAGATTCCTACTTCTAAAAACATTGGAAAAGAAGCAGATCGTACTTTGCCTGTGCTGCAGTTTTGGAACTCTGTGGAATGCAGAATCCATCACCTTGCAAGGCTAGTACAACGCTATCTGACAATTCCAACTAACTCTGTGGACATGGAGAGAGCTGTGACTAAACACGGACAGGTGATCACAGCGCAGAGACAGGGAATGAAGAAAGAGTCAGTTGCAAGTTGCTCCATGCTCACATTCAAACACTGTCTTCAGTGAGTAAAGAATGTAACCTGTTTTTAGTCAGCTTTTTAAAATAGTTTTTGAGTATACAATAAATGGCACTTGAAACCAGAAACCTCCCTTGTATTTTTTTTGTTTTAAACTAGATCATTTTCATGGTTTGTTGCGACACTTTGAAATTTAAGATTTAAATACACGGAATTCATGATTCTTAAATTTCTGTGACCGTGAAATTTAGTAAAATTTGACAGTGAATTTGGTAGGGCCCTAAACATTATTACTACAATGCCTGAGAATAAACAATTATAGGAATGTACAATCAACACCTTACTTCATTATATTATCTGAAATTGCATTGACCCCCTGACAGTCTGCAGAATTTCAAATGCATTCTGAAGATGTTAGTTTCTCACGATAATTCCTAATTTCTGCAAACCACCAGGGATCGACATAGAGCAGAAGCCAGCTGCTTCTCCTAGCTGACAAGTGACATCTGGCAGCCTGCTTATCCTCTCAACCAGAGTATGGATGTGGCACAGGGAGACATTAAAGAAGGTGAAATAGTGCAAAGTCGAATTAGATTACTCAGAGAAGTTTCAAAGTTTAAAATCAGAATATTTACTATTTTTAATGCAAGAATTTCCCAGAAGACTCAAAGAAACGCAGTGGTTAGCACCGCAGCCTCACAGCTCCAGCGACCCGGGTTCAATTCTGGGTCCTGCCTGTGTGGAGTTTGCAAGTTCTCCCTGTGTCTGCGTGGGTTTCCTCCGGGTGCTCCGGTTTCCTCCCACATGCCAAAGACTTGCAGGTTGATAGGTAAATTGGCCATTAGCAATTGCCCCTAGTATAGGTAGGTGGTAGGGAAATATAGGGACAGGTGGGGATGTGGTAGGAATATGGAATTAGTGTAGGATTAGTATAAATGGGTGGTTGATGGTCGGCACAGACTTGGTGGGCCGAAGGGCCTGTTTCAGTGCTGTATCACTGAACTAAACTAAATTACTCTGGCCTTTTATCGTTAAGAGTCAGGCTCATTTTTCAAATAAAAAGAAACGTCCCATTCCATTTTCTTGGGCCACACTGCACCATACATATATCAAAACTTTCAAGACCCCTGACAATGTTGCTCTGAGAATGCCCAGCTGGAGGTGTACATTAGCCACAGCCCGATTTTTCTTTCTCTCCCCTTGGGAACTGTTTGGTCTCCCAATGGTTGTAAGGCTGAGATCAACAAGAGAACATGTGGCAGAAACAGAGCAAGATTCTCTAAAAATTACCTAAAATACTGATTAGCATTTCTGTGCAGTCAGCCCCATTAGTCTACTCTCAATCATCAGTAAAGTGATGGAAGGTGTTGTCAACAGCATCAAGCAACATTGGCTTAGCAATAACCTGCTCAGTGATGCTCCGTTTGGCTTCTGCCAAGACCACGCAGCTCCTGACCTCATTGCACCCTTGGTTCAAACATGGACACAAGAGCAGAACGCAAGAGGTGAGGTGAGAGTGACTGCCCTTGACATCAAGGCAGCATTTGACCAAGAATGGCATCAAGGAGCCCTAGCAAAACTGGAGTCAATGGGAATCAGGGGGGAAACTCTCTGCTGGTTGGAGTTGTACATAGCACAAAGAAAGGTTGTGGTTTTTGGTGGGTCAATCATCTCAGCTTCGGGACATCACTGCAGGAGTTCCTCAGGGTAGTGTCCTAGGTCCAACCATCTTCAGCTGCTTCATCAATGACCTTCCTTCAATCATGAGGTCAGAAGTGGGGATGTTCGCTGATGATTACACAATGTTCAGCACCATTCGTGACTCCTCAGATACTGAAGCAGTCCATGTAGAAATGCAGCAAGACCTGGACAATATTCAGGCTTGGTCTGATATGTGGCAAGTAACATTTGCACCACACAAGTGCCAGGCAATGACCATCTCCAACAAGAGAGAATCTAACCATCTCCCCTTGACATTCAATGGCAATACGATCGCTGAATCCTCCAGCATCAACATCCTTGGGGTTACCATTGACCAGAAACTGAACTGCAGTAGCCTTATAAATACCGTGGCTACAAGAGCAGGTCAGAGGCTAGGACTCCTGTGGCGAATAACTCACCTCCTGACTCCCCAAAGCCTGTCCACCATCTACAAGGCACGTCAGGAGTGTGATGGAACACTGTCCACTTGCCTGGATGGGTGCAACTCCAACAACACTCAAGAAGCTTGACACCATTCAGGACAACGCAGCCCACTTGATTGGCACCCCATCTACAAACATTCACTCCCTCCACCACCGATGCACACTGGCAGCAATGTGTACCATCTACAAGATGCAGTACAGCAACGCACCAAGGCTCCTTAGACAGCACCTTCCAAACCCACGACTTCTACCACCTAGAAGGATACAGGCAGCAGATACATGGGAACACCACCATCTGCAAGTTCCCCTTCAAGCCACACTCCATCCTGACTTGGAACTATATCGTCGTTCCTTCACTGTCGCCCAGTAAAATCCTGGAACTCCCTTCCTAACATCACTGTGGGTGCACATACCCAACATGGACTGCAGCAGTTCAAGAAGGCAGCTCACCACCACCTTCTCAAGGGCAATTAGGGACGGGCAATAATTGCTGGCCTAGCCAGCGATGCCCACATCCCATGAACAAACAATAAAAAAAACCTCGTGTCAAAAACCTGTTAGTTCAAGCCGTTGATTTTTTCTTAACTTGATCCCTGCATATTGGAGTTGAAATTTAAATAATCTGCCCATACTTTCACACTTCCAGTAGGGAATAGAAGCTTTAGTTAACTTTCCTTTCTCAGGATGCTGGTCAATTATGCAGCTTTAACAACATCCTGGCTGTGATTAGCTAACTCAGGACAAGAGATCAAACCTGGGATCTTCCTGGTCTGTATGGCTCAGGTGCTCAAAGCATTATCAAGTTAAGACAAGAGGTGTTGACAGCCTTTAATATTTAACCTCCATAATCAGCACAGTGATGTAATTACTCACAGGCCTGATACCAGGACTGAATTATCCAATGCTACAGATCATTGTCTGAGGAAATGAACAACAAACCTACCTATGTGTGCCGTTCGTCATGATTATACTGTTACCTGGTTCCTCTCTCCATGTGGGGCAGCTCTAAATTGGAAAGCTGCTCTTTAACATGTGCCTAGCTCTTTTGTGCCATAACTGTGACATTTTCTGTTCTATTCATGTGTCATAGCTCGACTATGGGTTTACTCTGAGGAATGCTCACATCCTGACACTATTATGCACAGGCCCAGCTCATGGCATTTAATAAGCTAAAGGGGCAATGGTAGCTCTAGGGGATGAATGGACAGTCCACAATAAAGCGAGCTGAAGCTGCTGTTGATCATGTCGAGGTAATAAGGCTACATTCACTAGTATCTTCGACTAAACAATACCTGGATATCACAGTTAGTCCATTTCAATCTGCTGATGCAAGTCCCTAGAAATATTAAGTCATGCTTTGACAGCAATTCATAAAGTAGGTTGGGAAGATACAGGGAAAAAAAGAGGAGAAATAAATCAAACCCAATAAAATCCAATGCTACCCTGCCTCCATTTCTCAATATTATGAGCTAGTGAGCAACCAGGCAACCAGCAATCTTCTGTTATTTTCATATAGGAATGTTTGTCTATAACATGATAATCTGCCATGTGGAAATTCTTCAATGCTGTGTGCAGTAACAGAATTATCTCATTCTTAAGTCCTTTTCCCCCAAGTTTTCAAGGAGGAATAAGGAGAGCGAGACAAACATAGTAACTCCAGGGTATAAACTCGGAAGGAAAAACTGCACTGAAAATCTTGTCATAGTACAGAATTCGAGACATCAATAGCTACATCCAATAAATGTCTCACTGATGTGAAATCCCTTGCCACTCATTTTATTTGAAACCATAAGACCTTTCCCCTTCAATATGAACTTATGAATTTAAACAATCACAAACACCACGATCCTTGGAATGATTAGCAGTTGAGAGATAGGCATGAAGGGTGGAATGGTATCATGAGAAAACCAGTAATCAACTACACAAAGCAGTTCCGGTCCATTTATAAATTGCAAGATGCACTCCCTATGAAGAAAACTGCATTTAATTCTATATTCAGTCAGGTATAGAAAGTGTAGGGGGGTACTAAAAAAAAGTAATAGGAGAGCGAAGAGGGGACATGAAAAAACACTGGCAGGCGAGATAAAGGAAAATCCTAAGGTGTTTTATATGTATATTAAGGGCAAGAGGATAAACAGGGAAAGAGTGGGGCCCATTAGGGACCAAAGTGGCAATCTGTGTGTGGAGCCGGAGGACACAGGTGAGGTTTTAAATGATTACTTTGCATCTGTTTTCACTATGGAGAAGGATGATGTAGGTGTAGAGATCAGGGAGGAGGATTGTGATATACTTGAACAGATTAGCATTGAAAGGGAGGAAGTATTAGCTGTTTGAGCAGGCTTAAAAGTGGATAACTCCCCAGGCCCAGATGAGATGCATCCCAGGCTGTTATGTGAGGCAAGGGAGGAGCTAGCAGGGGCTCTGACACAAATTTTCAAATCCTCTCTGGCCACAGGAGAGGTACCAGAGGATTGGCGGACTGAAAATGTGGTGCTATTATTCAAGAGGGGTAGCAGGGATAAACCAGGTAATTGCAGGCCTGTGAGTCCAACAACAGTGGTTGGGAAAATATTGGAAAAAATTCTGAGGGGCAGGATTAATCTCCATTTGGAGAGGCAAGGATTAATCAGGGATAGTCAGCATGGCTTTGTCAGGGGGAGATTGTGTCTAACTAACTTGATTGAATTTTTCGAGGCGGTGACTAGATGTGCAGATGAAGGTAAAGTAGTTGATGTAGTCTACATGGACTGCAGTAAGGCTTTTCATAAGGTACCGCATGGAAGATTGGTTAAGATTGTAAGAGCCCATGGGATCCAGGGCAATTTGGCAAAGTAGATCCAAAATTGGATTAGTGGCAGGAGGCAGAGGCTGATGGTCAAGGGTTGTTTTTGCGAGTGGAAGCCTGTGACAAGTGGTACACCGCAGGGATTGGTGCTGGGACCTTGCTGTTTGTAGTGTACATTAATGACTTAGACGTGAATATAGGAGGCATGATAAGTAAGTTCGCAGATGACATAAAAATTGGTGGTATCGTAAAAAGTGAGGAGGAAATCCTTAGATTACAGAACGATATAGTTGAGCTGGTAAGATGGGCGGAGCAGTAGCAAATGGAATTTAATCCTGAGAAGTGTGAGGTGATGCATTTTGGGAGGACTAACAAGGCAATGGAATATACAATGGATGGTAGGACCCTAGGAAGTACAGAAGGTCAGAGGGACCTTGGTGTACTTGTCCATAGATAACTGAAGGCAGCAGCACAGATAGATAAGGTGGTTAGGAAGGCATATGGGCTACTTGCCTTTATTAGCCGAGGCATAGAATATAAGAGCAGGGACGTTATGATGGAGCTGTATAAAACGCTAGTTAGGCCACAGCTGGAGTACTGTGTACAGTTCTGGTCACCACACTATAGGAAGGATGTGATCGCACTGGAGTAGGTGCAGAGAAGATTCATTAGGATGTTGCCTGGGCTGGAGCATTTCAGCTATGAAGAGAGACTGAAGAGGCTGGGGTTGTTTTCCTTAGAGCAGAGAAGGCTGAGGGGGGACATGATTGAGGTATACAAAATTATGATGGGCATTGATTGGTCAGATAGGAAGAAACTTTTTCCCCTTGCGGAGGGTCAATAACCAGGGGGCAAAGATTTAAGGTAAGGGACAGGAGGTTTAGAGGGGATTTGAGGAAAATAAATTTCACCCAGAGCATGGTTGGAATCTGGAACGCACTGCCTGAAGAGGTGGTAGAGGCAGGAACCCTCACAACATTTAAGAAGTATTTAGATGAGCACTTGAAATGCCATAGCATACAAGGCTACTGGCCAAGTGCTGGAAAATGGGATTAGAATAGTTAGGTGCTTGATGGCCGGCACAGACACGATGGGCCGAAGGGCCTATTTCTGTGCTGTATAACTCTATGACTTTATGAAGTGAAATCCTCCTGCACTGGAAAGCATTCTAATGTCATAGATCCCTGGGCATGTTGACGTTAGTGCAATTGGACTTGCTTCAAGCAAACAAACCTTAGTAAGTATAGGGCAGATTCTCCAATTATAATTCACAGGGTGCAGAAGATTTTATTCATTGCAAAATTGGGAGCCTGACCTTCACGTTCAATTATTTAATCCACGAGCCTCTTCAATAAAATTCCATGCCAGTATTCCTGTCTTGTAAATTTACCCTTTAAAATCTTGGTGGCGGTGTTGGGGGCAGACATTCCAAATGGTAAAAAAAGGTAGCAATAAAATGGCAATGCATTCTATAGACTGAAAGGTCGCAGGTTTAGTCCCCCTCTATGCTGAGCTAGCTGACCTCACTTTGGGTTGACAGTATGAAAGCTATGATTAGCTTCTGTGCCCCTGTGCTAGACTGTGAGAATATAGCAGGATCACTGCTCTTGATCACTCTTAATGACTCCTGCCGGAAGAGGCAGAGAGACATTGGGTGAAGGCAAGACTGTCTTGCTTCTTGCGGTCTAATACCTCACTGTTAACCACACTTTGTGCTCCCTCATGAGAATGAGTACTTTAATGAGGTAGGGGAGGGCAACCAGCAACTGTGGCACGTTATGCCCGTCACTGCCTTCAGGGGTGAGCAAATTGCCAAAAAATGATGTGAGAGCACAGCGAGCAAATTGATGGCATAAAGTGATAGGACATGACTCCAAACTGAAATTCCTTGAGTTGAATTTGATAGCTGTCAACAGAAAGTAGGCCAGATACTTCCCACTGAGAAGGAATTGAAATTGGAGAGAAGTCAGCTCAGGAAGGCCATGCATAGCTTCTACTGCATGGTTACTGAGTATCATTGAAACAGGCCTGTGAGCAAATTGTCTTCTGAGCCAGAGAATAATGCAGCCCAGTAGTCCTGACAAAAATTGTAAATAATTTAACAGAAAGACACATCCAGCCTGGCTTCTAGGCTACTGTAGCTTTCAACCCAGCTTTATAGCATAGCCGTAGAGCAGCACAGCTGGCTGGTTTTCCAGAAAAAATAGTTCTGACTAAAAAGACATGTAGCTTCAACAAATGATTTGCTGGTGCTGTTTCTCTTACCTCTCTTTAAGGCCTTCTTCTCCATTCCATCCTTGTATGTGCTCAAGACATCTGCTAGCTCTCTCAGATTAAGGTAGCCTGAGACATTATTATCCCATTTTTCAAACAATGCCTCCAGGACCAGCCTGCGCATGGCAACTAATGCCTCACGATTTGCCTGGAACAAAACCATGGGGCATTAAAGGTGAAGTTCAAAAAAGGACAATCCTTCTGTAAACTGCTTTTGCAGCTGTCTTCTATCCACCTGGTATAGATAAAGGGGGAAATCAGCACACCATAAATGATTTTTTGGTAACAAAAACAAGAAATGCTGGAAATACTCAGCAAATCTGGCAGCATCTGTGGAGAGAGAAGCAGAGTTAACGTTTCAGATTAGTGACCTTTCATCAAAACTGGCAGAGCTAGAAATGTAAGTAAAGCGGGGATGGGGCAAGAGATAACAAAAGAGAAGGTGCTGATAGGACAAGGTCTCAGAGAATAACTGATCAGAAGGTCATGAGCAAAGGCAATTGGTGTGGTGAAAGACAAAGCGTTAGTACAGAGATGGTTTTCATTGACAGAAAACTGAACAGCCTGGCCCCAAGAACAAATATGAAACAAACAGTGGGTAGGCACAGTAGAAACAAACTAAACAAACTAAAACAAAATAAACACATAAAAAATATAAAACATTTTAAAATGGGGGCCCGTCATGCTCTGAAATTATTGAACTCAATGTTCAGTCAGGCAGGCTGTAGCGTGCCGTATCAGTAAATGAGATGCTGTTCCTCGAGCTTGTGTTGATGTTCACTGGAACACTGCAGCAATCCCAGGATAGAGATGTGGGAGGAGAGCAGGGGGGAGTGTTGAAATGGCCAGCAACCGGAAACTCAGGGTCATGCTTTCGGACTGAGCGGAGGTCTCTCTGCGTTTGGTCTCCCCAATTAGAGGAGACCACATTGTGAGCAGCGAATACAGTATACTAAATTGAAAGAAGTACAAGTAAATCGCTGCTTCACCTGAAAGGAGTGTTTGGGTCTTGGATAGTGAGGAGACAGGAGGTAAATGGGCAGGTATTACACCTCCTGCGATTGCAGGGGAAGGTGCTGTGGGAAGGCGGAGGAGGTGGTGGGGGTAATGGAGGAGTGGATCAGGGTGTCGCAGAGGGAACGATCCCTTCGGAATGCTGACAGGGGAGGGGACGAAAGGGGAAGATGCGTTTGGTAGTGGCATCACACTGGAGGTGGCGGATATGGCGGAGGATGATCCTTGGGTGTGGAGGCTGGTGGGCTGGAAAGTGAGGACCAGGGGAACCCTGTTGTGGTTCTGGGAGGGAGGGGAAGGGGTGCAGGTAGAGGTGCGGGAAATGGGCCGGACACGGTTGAGGGCCCTGTCAACAACAGTGTGGGGGAATAAAAACAAGAAATGCTGGAACCACTCAGCAGGTCTAGCAGCATCTGTGAAAAGAGAAGCAGAGTTAACGTTTCGGGTCAGTGACCCTTCTTCGGGGGGAATCCTCGGTTGAGGAAAAAGGAAGACATATCAGAAGCGCTGTCGTGGAAGATTGCATCATCAGAGGAGATGCATCGGAGACGGAGAAACTGGGAGAATGGAATGGAGTCCTTACAGGAGGCAGGGTGCAAAGACGTATAGTCGAGTTAGCTGTGGGAGTCAGTGGGCTTATAATGAATATTAGTAGACAGCCTATCCCCAGAGATGGAGACAGAGAAGTCGAGGAAGGGAAGGGAAATGTCGGAGATGGACCATGTAAAGGTGAGAGAAGGGTGGAAATTAGTAAAGTTTATAAAGTTTTCCAGTTCCGGGCAGGAGCAGGAAACGGCATCGATATAGTCAGAAATCTGTAAAGAGTGCAGTGGAAGGACGAGGAAATAGGTTGAAACCCAGATATGCCAGGTGAAGCACTTTAGGGCATTTTTACAGTCTCACTCTCTCGGCAGTGTGACCAAACATGACTTTTTGGCAAGTTGGTCAGACGTCTGGTTAGCACAGCAGAGCTTGGCAAGAAAACCCTCCATGTTCAGTCTGCCAGTACTGACTATCTCAGCAACTACAACTTGCATTTATATAGGTCCCTTAACATTAAAAATTGTTCCAAGTAATGTCCTAAAGTGCTTCACCTGGCATATCTGGATTTCAACCTATTTCCTCGTCCTTCCACTGCACTCTTTACAGATTTATGGCAGGAGTGCACCAGAAAGCCTATGCATTTTTACAATCTCACTCTCTCGGCTGTGTGACCAAACATTTTGCTTTTGTGGTTCACTTAGAAGCATACCCTGGGGCCTCCAGGGCTACATATGAATTGTAATCAACTTATTTATATAGATATCGTAACCTGCCGATAATAATACATCTAAGTATTTCATACAGGATTTATCCAGCAATAAAGAATTTTCCAAACTTTCAGATTTATAAACATCCAAAAGGATCACCTACAAGCAAGAAATATGAGCACCAATAGAACTGAGTCACCTGGGCTTCATGAGCTGGACTGGCAAGGCTCAAGGGCCAGAAATGTCACATGGGCCAGTGTATGGCACATGGCTGCAGTTTGGACATCTTCTGATGAAGACTCACACATGAAAAATGGCCACTGAAGCCAAATGCTGAACGGAACAATGTTTTTTCAAAGTAAGGCATAAATATCAAACTGTAAAGGAGTCCATTACATAAATTGGCACACAAAAAATACATCAGTACTAGATGTTCATGGATTAGAACCAATTTTCCCATTAAGCTGTGCGTGTGCACCATCGTGCATGCCTAGTAGGTACTGCACAGGCCTTGTTCTGTGATAAATATTGCGAGTGTGTGGCTGCACAAAAAAATTTAAAAGGACCATGCACTGAGAAATCTGGCTGCTTACAACAACTAACTTTTAAAGGGAACATTGATTCGAATCCTGTTCACACATTATGTGTTGTGTGATTGCCTTTAAGCGTGATGTCCCTTTAAGATCTTAGTCTGCTCATGAGCTAAGTACCAGGATGTGGTCATGTGACCATTTACAGCTCTGCACTGTATATACTTGTTAGCTGTTAATAAATCTGTTTGAGATCTTTAATCAACTGAACACCACGCATCTCATTTATGTTGCATCAGACAACATAGAAAGCTTCTCATTCCATTATGAATGGGACAGAATTCATTGCTGGTGTTGAGTAATTATTGGCTTTCGCTTATAATTAATAAAATGTCTATGTTTATAAACTGAACCCAATAAAATCCCCTCTGAAGATATAACCAAATCAGTTCTAGGAAACAATACACTCAGAAGATTTCTTCTGTGTGTTATGTGCAGTGAAAATATAGAAACATTTACAAAGGTGCTAGAGGTTATTAAGCAAACCACTGTAAATTCTGTCAGTGTTATAGATGTGGACATCACAACTGTTTTACATGTAGTCTAATGGGTGATAGCGGCTGAATTTCAATGTTTGGACCTGCTCACAGCGGGGGAGGCCAGGAGCAGGTAGGGGACCTGAAAGTTTGTGAAACGGGTTTTTCCATGGTATTTTAACTGAGCCATTGCACAGACTGATCAGTTGGAGCAGGCGGGCATAATCATGACCCGCAGCTGACTGTTGAAGCCTCAGTATTTAAAGCTGGGGTCTCCAACCTTTTCTTTAGTGAAAGCTACTACTGACAAATGAAAAATATCACAAACTACTTAAACATATATTGAAAAATATGGATAGATAGATCTGCAAGAGCAACACAACTAGTCCTACTCCCCTAAATAAAAGCAAAATACTGCGGATGCTGGAAATCTGAAACAAAAACAAGAAATGCTGGATTCACTCAGCAGGTCTGGCAGCATCTGTGGAAAGAGAAGCAGAGTTAACGTTTCGGGTCAGTGTGTTCCGAAGAAGGGTCACTGACCCGAAACGTTAACTCTGCTTCTCTTTCCACAGATGCTGCCAGACCTGCTGAGCGAATCCAGCATTTCTTGTTTTTGTTGTAGTCCTACTCCCCTGCATTTTCCCCATAGCCCTGCAAATTTTTTTCCTTTAGATAATTATTCAATACCCTTTTGAAACTCACAATTGAATGTGCCTCCACAACACTCTCAGGCAGTGCATTCCAGATCCTAACCACTTGCTGCTTAAAGTTTTTCCTTTGGTTCTTTTGCCATTCACCTTAGCCTCTGGTTCTTGACCTTCCGCCAATGAGAACAGTTTCTCTCTATCTACTCTGTCCAGAACCCTCATGATTTTGAACACTCTATCAAATCTTCTTTCAACCTTCTCTTCTCTAAGGATAACAGCCACAGCTTCTCCAATCTATCCTCATAACTGAAGTCCTTCATCCCTGGAACCATTCTTGTAAATCTTTTCTGCACCCTCTCTAATGCCTTCCCATCCTTCCTGAAGTGTAGTGTCCAAAATTGGACAAACACGTTACATCAACCCTCTCTGTTCATTGTATTGTATGTGATATTTGTATTTCTATTGTTGGGGCCCTCACAACCTTCAAAACCCAGAGAATGTTAGCCATGAGAATTTCAGCATTCAGAGCACGGAAACGAACAGTCTACCTTGAGCTCTGCTGAAGTCACATGGGTAGCATCACTTAGAAGTAATAGGAAGAGAAAGACTTTGCTGCTTCACAAAGGAAATTACTTGGGAGTTTAACAGTTTGTTGAATTGTCACTTCTATTGTCAATGCTTATGCATCATAAACTTTATTTTAAAAGCTCCACTGTTCATCCCCATTGGTGTCTGTCTCCTGCCAAGTGACCTTCAGGCTTGAAGAAAATGCTATGACATGGATAGAATATAAGTAATGGGTGTCAGTGAGAGGGATGGATTGTTGATTATGGGATTATTTTGTCCTAGGGCTGGAGATGGGCACAGTGCATTCAGAATTGGTGTGCCAGATAGCTGCACTACCTTAGATTAGCTGAAGTGTGCCTGAATTAGTCCATCCAGGTGTTACTAGTTAAGCTAAGTTTGTGGCTGTAGGTACCCTGGCCACATCAGGCTCCTCCTTCTGCTCTTGCTCCTCCTCCTGTGAAGATGCAGAGCTGTCATCACTTTCCTCCTCATGCAGCTCCAGTACTCTCTGTTGCACTATGCTATGCAAGGCTTGGCAGACCATTATCATTCTGGACACCCTTGCTAGTGCCTACTGAAGGGCACCCCCAGATCTGCTCAGGTACCTGCTTTGCATCTTCAGCATCCCAATGGACACTCATGCTCATGTGGCATCAGTTGTATCTTTTCTGTCCGTCAGGGATAGGGATCCTCACGGGTGTCATCAGCCACGTCCTTACAGGGTAGCCCTTGTCTCCAAGGGGCCACCCGCTGACCCTGCTTGGAGGTGCAAAGATCTGTGGCAGACTTGACTAATGCAGAATGAAGGCATCATGGCAGCTTCCTGGATATCTTGTGCTGACATGCATGATAATCACTTGGTAGTTTCATACCAGCTGAACATTAATGGAGTGGAATCTCTTTCAATTGGTGTACACTGTTGGTTGATCTGAGGCTGCCTTGATTGTACATATGTGCAATCTATGACTCCCTGTATCTGTAAGAATCCAGTCAGAGCAGCAACTCTGAGGGCCCTCTCATTCTTTTGAGGTGAAATGGATGTAAGTCGCATCGGCCCCCTAGGAGATGCACTTGAGTACAGCAAACTGTGAGATTCCGCAGATGTCACCATGGAAGGAGCGGGAGGTGAAGAAATTCAGGGCTCCAGTGACCTTGACCACTACTGGCAAAGCATGCCCTCCAGTCCACTTGGAAGGAATCTTGTTCCACGAGGCTGCAAAAGTCAGCCTTCTAAGGCACTGCTGCTCAGTCATGGATCATTTCTCTGCCTGTATAGCCTATGTTGGGGTATTGCCTCCCGTGAGCTGGATCTGTCTGTTTATCTCCTCTGTCCTATGGAATGGCAGGTAGCTGAGGAGAAGGTAGCATTCAAGATGACTCTTGGGCAATCAGCTCCCTAGAAAGCTCCTCACTGTGCATATTATTCCAAGGCCATCTGTTGCACTTTCTCCCCCCTAAATCCTCTCTTCTGCAGTTTATGTTCCCCTGATTTTAACAGTGGGTGTATTTTAGCTCAAACTTCAAGTTAATTGTTAGTTTAAACAGTTTCAAAACCCAACCACGATCTTATCTTGTGAGTTCTGGTAAAGATCTGGATAAGAGCTGGATGTGGATTTTCTCTCAAATCTGGCTTCAAATTCCTGGCTTCACTGGACATCAATACCACGTTTCTGCACTGGAAAAACATGGAAGATTCTGCTTCCGTCTACAATCTGCTGCTATGTTTTGATCTGTGAGCAGTGCACAAGATCTGGAAAAAGTCTAGATCTAGATCTTCTTTCAAAATTGGCTTAAAATTGCTGGACTTCTCTCGACATCAAGAAAGCGATTCTGCTCTGGACTACACTGGTTATACCGTAAGACCCAACTTCTGTCTCTCATTTTCTGCTCTTTTGCGCTATTTAAAGTAACTTTGATCAATCTACTGTCTGCCCCCACCATTGCTGTGATTGATTGACCACAGTCTCCTGCTGAACCTGTGACTGGCCACTGGTTAGAGAGGTTTTTTAGCTTCAGTCTGCTCCTGGGCTGAAGAACAAACCTGCTGCTTCTGGATTTTATGGCACCCTCCAACGTCGTCATCATCTTTTGATCCTGCAACTGATTCTGCACACCTCCTGGATCTTCATTTCTATGAAAATACCTCCATCAGTGCATCCTCTGATACTCTACCTTCAAACAATTTCTGGACTTCACTCGCTACACCTATCTCCGTAGTCAGACAACGGCTCATTCGTGCTCCATGCTGATTCCACCCTACCTAAGTCAGCGTTATTCCACCACGGGGGATCTCCGACTTTAACTTTGGACACCTTTCTATTAACTCCATCTATTTCCTATTTCTCATTTATCGTGTTTTTATGTACCCTAATTTTTATTAACTAGACCTATGTAACTTGAGCTGTCACTGAGTACATTTGTGTGTGCATTTTGGCTGTCACTCCAGACACGAGCCCATCAATCTATTTCCACTTTTGCTCTTTCACTTTAACTTCTTTTCTTTACCCCTCCTAGATGCTCTTCTGTTGCCATGCCTCCTTTCACTTCTCTACTCTTGGGTATTCTGTCCTCCAAATTCCCTACCCTAAACCTCCAGCACTCCTTGAGCTTCATGACTCTCTATTAGATAAGTCTACAACTTCCCTCTGTGCCTTTCTTGGCATTCTCCGATGGGCTCATCAAGGCACACTGCGCTGACTCATTATGAGCAGCAACCCCAGTTGCTCCATCCCACTCACTCTCATCGACCTTCCTGCCCAGTGCACCCACTGGGAGCTAATCTCACCAATCTTCTTCCTGTCCAACTCACCCCTCCCACTGCTGACCCTGTGGATCCTGCCTGTGGGTCAACTCAACACCCCTCTACAAATCTCCCTCCAGAATGACCGTTCACTTGTGAACAAGACCCTTGCCATCCATGAACTTAATCTGGATGATTGCATCGACATCATGGCCTTAATGGAAACCTGGCTGTGAGGTGATGACGCCTTGCCACTTAACGAAGCCTCCCCGCCTGGCTACATCTTCCACCAATTCTCCCACCAAGACTGTTCTGGTGGCAGTGTAGTGCTTATCACCAGATCACACCTTGGCCTGACCCCCTACTCCTCTGGCACTTTCTTCTCCTTCGAGCATCTCACCTTGTTCCAAGCCTCTCATCTCTCTTTCAAAATGATCGTTCTCTAACGTCCTTCCAAGTCCGATGAAAATTATATTACCGAGATAGCTTCACTGCTTTCCTCCCTCAGCCTCCGCACCAAACGACTTCTTATCCTTGGTGATTTCAATCTCCATCTCAACTCACTGTGTTCTCTCTCCTCTGAATTCACTGCCTTCTTATCCTCCCTAAACCTTTCCCTGCATGTAAACTCCCCAACCCAAATTCACCGCCACCCCTTCAACCTGGCTAATGGTCTTGCTAGTCCTATTGCATCATTTACAGATAAGGCCATCTCTGATCATTTTGTTGTATCAATTTTCACCCACATTCCACTTCCAAGCCCCAACCCTACATCAGTCTGTATTCCATCCCTGGAAAAAACCATCCCCCTATTCACTTACAACTGCACTTTCAAAATCTCAACTATCTAGCCTTTAGTCCTCCGTTTAGCACAATATTTCTACAGCTTCTGATATACTCAATTGGATCATCACCTCCACCTTTGGTGCCCTAACCCCCAATAAAAAGATTAGTCTCTCTCACCCTGGCCGTTCCCCCGGTACGTCACTTATCTCCGTCCCTTAAGTCCAAGGGCCGCAGACCTGAAAGGATATGGCAGACAACTGCTCAAGCCATCCACCACCAGATGTGGCTGGTACACTTAAAACAGTATTGGGTCCTGTTCTTGTTTGCTAAAACTGTTTGCTATTCCAGGGTCATCCTGGAATGCAAAGATAACCCCTGGCTTCTTTTCTCTACTGCAAACCATCTTGTTAAACCCCTCTCCCTGTCCCCTTCACCCTCACCTCGAAGGATAAGTGCGAGGAGCTCAGGGACTTCTTTGTCACGAAGATCAAGATCATCCGATCAGCTGCCTCTACCGCACCCTCTCCCTTCCACTAGCCCGCCTGACCAAACTTCATATTATGCTCTCCCCGCCCTAGCTCTGAACTCGCATCGTTCTTTAGTTCTCTCCTATCTCCCCTCATGCCTTCTCTGAGTTCACCTTGTCCATGAGACCCACCTCTTGTTCCCTCAATCCTATTCCTATCAAACTGCTGATCACCCAACTTCCCTTCCTGGTCCCCATGTTAGCAGACATTGTAAACTGTTCTCTCTCTCCAGGTGTTGCCCCTCTCTCCTTTAAATCTGCCATCATCACCCCTCTCCTCAAAAAACTAAGCCTTGACCCCACTGCCATTGCAAACTACCGTCCCAGCTCCAACCTCCTTTTCCACTCCAAAGTCTTTGAACATGTTATCACATTCCAAATCCATTCCCATCTTTCCTGGAACTCCATGTTTGAATCCCTCCAATCAGGTTTCCATCCCTGCTATCGTACCGAAACAGCTCTTATCAAAATCACAAATGCCATCCTATGTGACTGTAACAAAGGTAAACTTTCCCTCCTCATCCTTCTCGACCTGTCTGTAGCCGTTGACACGGTTGACCACACCGTCCTCCTCCAACACCTCTCCACTGTTGTCCAGCTGGGTGAGACTGCTCTCGCCCGGTTTCATTCTTTTCTATCTAATCATAGCCAGAGAATCACCTGCAATGGCTTCTCTTCCTGCTCCCACACCATTACCTCTGGTATCCCTCTAGGATCTATTAATGGCCCCCTCCTAATTCTCATCTAGGTGATGCCTCTCGCGACATCGTCCGAAAGCACAGCATTAGTTTTCACATGTATGCTGATGACACCCAGCTCTATCTCACCACCACTTCTCTCGACTCCTCCACTGTTGCTAAATTATCAGACTGCTTATCTGACATCCAGTATTGAATGAACAGCAATTTTCTCCAATTAAATACTGGGAAGACTGAACCCATTGTTTCTGGTTCCTGCTGCAAACTCTGTTCCCTAGCAACCAACTCGATCCCGCTCCCTGGCAACAGTCTGACATTAAGCCAGTCTGTTCGCAACCTTAGTGTCACATTTTGACCCTGAGATGAGCTTCTGACCTCATATTTGTGCCATTACTAAGATTGCCTATTTCCACCTCCATAATTTCGCCTGATTTTGCCCGTCCCAGCTCATCTGCTGCTGAAACCCTCATTCATGCCTTCATTACCTCTAGACTTGACTATTCCAATGCACCCCTAGCTGGTCTCCCACATTATACTCTCTTCAAATTTGAGGTCATTCAAAACTCTGCTGCCCATGTTTTAACTTGCACCAAGTCTTGGTCCCCTATCACCCCTGTGCTCGCTGACCTATATTGACTCCCGGTCAAGCAATGTCTTGATTATAAAATTCTTATCCTTGTTTTCAAATCCATCCATGGCCTCGCCCCTCCCTATCTGTGTAATTCCTCCAGCCCCACAACCCTCCAAGATACCTGCGCTCATCTAAATTCTAGCCTCTTGTGCATCCCTGATTTTAATTGCTCAACCAGTGGTGGTTACGCCTTCAGTTGCCCAGGCCCTAAGCTCTGGAATACTCTCCTGACACCTCTCCACCTCGCTTTCCTCCTTTAAGACACTCCTAAAAACCTACTTCTTGACCAAGGTTTTGGTCATCTGACCTAATAGCTTCTTTTGTGGCTCGGTGTCATACTTTATTTTATACTGCTCCTGTGAAGGACGTTTTATTATGTTAAAGGCGCTATATAAATATAAGTTGTTGTTGCTGATGCTGCTCCTCTTGTTCCTCATCAGATATCAAAGGTAGAGCTGCATTAGTGGCTCCCATGTTGACTTGAAGATTGATAGCTGTGAAGCACAGATCAATGGAAAAAAGTCTAAAGTAGCAGAAATGACCTCCAAAATCTTGGAAATCACCTCCAAAGCAGTGAAAGCACACTCTCAGAACAAGTGTCCTTTGAGCAAATGCCTTTCATCTAGCCAAAGAAAGTGTTGTCAGATGTCAGTGTTTAAAGGCTTTCTAGCCTGTCAATTGCGCAGCCCCGTTAATCCCCACCATCCTTTCACCTTGTTCAACTTGGTGAGTTTCAGGCTGCCCAGGAAACCCATGCGCTGGCCGTCAAAGCCAGAATCCAAGGTTAAAGATCGCAGAACTGCCTGTCTCACGGGGGTTTCCCACATGATCATAAATGCGCTCCAGTCAAATGTGGAAGTCAGCGAGGTACTGCTGGCTTCCTGACACACCAGGAATTTTTGCTTCTTTAACCTCCTGCACGCACTGACACCCATCCATCCTGGCAGGTGAAAACTCCCCCTTGGAATTGATTAAAAGGTTGCAATCCAACACTGAGCACCTTCCAATTTTTACTTCAACATTATGATTTGATTACAGTTTTGAAATCACTCTGAGCCTGTTCAAAAGAAAACTGCTTCTGAGTTTCTGTATCTATGTGCATCATACATTCCACCCATCCTGCCCCATCATAAAGATACAGGCTTTCCTCAGCATAGTTTCACTGATAATGGCCACCTTGTCCAAGTGTCCATCCTTTATATGTGTCAAGATTGTGCCAGTAGATTATTTCATAGAGGGACCACATCAGAACCTATTCTCATCCATGTGTGCATTTTCCAGTAGATATCACATAAGTGCTTAGGAGTGTGAATCCCAGCTGAATTTTTCTCCTGTCCCAGGGATGTTAAGGCTAATTGTAGCCTAGTTGTCCTGGCTGAGATCAGTTAACTCAAAGTGGACTGGGGATCTGCTTGATCTGTGTGACAGTGTTGCTATTGTGGGAGGTAAAATATCACACAGGGAAGGGGTTTACTATTTTTGGCCAGGTTGAATTTTAGGTCTACTTCTTGGGGTCAACAGAGAGTTTCAGTTTGGATGTCAAATGTAGCTGCATGATTTCCCTTAAAGTGTAAGGATGACAATTATGCTTCATTACTTCAAGTTTATTGGGAAACAATCTGCTGTTGATTACTGGAAAAGTCTAAATCTGGTATGATTCCTGGACATTGTATCGCATACAACAGTTTCTGTAATCTATGACACTTGTTTCATGGCTTTATCCATCACTGTGCAAGTGTATGTTTAGAAACGTTATGTTCATTTTGGATCAATGACCAGTTACGAAGGAAGTGTTAAATTCACATAATCTGCAATCGTAAACTCACAAACTGACTTTTTTAAAAATCCCAACGTGATTCGCAGAATGACCCTACTTTGAAAACAAACTTTTTTAGTTGTCTTTATTACTGAGCTATGGCATTGTGCCCTTGTTGCATTTGTTTACAACCATGTTCAAATTTGTTTGAGCATAGGCCACTACTAAAATGACACTTGTACTTCTCACCATGCCTGCACAGTTAGGTAAAAAGTAATAAACTCTAAAAGTCATGGAAACACAACAAATGTAGCATTGTTAAATTAAAAGCAAAATACTGGAGATGCTAGAAATCTGAAATAAAAACAGAAAATGCTGGAAATACTCAGCAGGTCTGGCAGCATCTGTGGAGAGAAAAGCAGAATTAACGTTTCAGGTTTGTGACCTTTGATCAGCACTAGCAAAGGTTAGAAAAGAAATAGGTTTTAAGCAAGTGAAGGGGAGGGGGGCGGTGGGGAAAGAGAACAAAGGGGAAGGTGTTTGATAGGGCAGAGGGCAGGTGAGATTAAATAACAAATTTAACAAACAGTATTGTTAAAATTCAGCATTGTTATGGCTTTACAGTTTTTCTTCAATGTGTTGGACTGTTCTGGGAAGTGCTTGAAGATCAAATAGAGAAAATTTCATGGTTATGTAGTTATAAATATCTTATGAAAGCCAAATCTATAGATACCAAGTGCTACAGGCACTGACATAGGTCAGAAAAAGCACAGCTCAAATACATGAGCTAATCCACTATTTCTCCTTCTAAAATAATCTTACATTTGGCAAAAAAAACATTTAAATCTAAGCCCACACTTACAGCCTATTCTCAAACAACTGAACATTGCCTATAAGGTGAGTGTAGGAAGGAAGTGTGGGAAGGTTACAAGTAACTTAGCAGGTTGTGAAGAATGGATTGTAACAGAGCATGTTCAAAGTCTTAAAAATAATTTTTAACATATCAAATCTGTATACACTACCATGTTTCTAAAAATTGCAGACTTTGTGAACTTGAAGCCTTTCAAGGAGCCTCTGGTTCTGTTAGCACTGATTTTAATTGACCACATTATGCTCCACTGGCTGTTGTGCAGCTTTGGCATTCTGAAGGCTTCTGGACTAGGGCAATCTGTTATATGACAGCAGAACCTTCAGAAATGTCACAGTGAGCAATTTTTTCTACGATAGATGAGGATCGAATTGGAAAGTAAGTGTAACCATGTTATTGTCCTGGAGTCTCCAGGAATTGAAGATTAATCTCCAGGAGAACCTGCAGCTACCAGGGAGGAAAATCATAGGGCAGTAAAGAATTAGATTCTTTTTATTTTCTGTTTATATTTTCATTGACTTGTAATAAAAATGCTGCAAATGCAAGAAAAAAAGCTGTTTTAACTGAGAGTTAAGAATTATTCAACCAGGCAGCAATGTATCTGCTCGTTTCCCAATTAATGTGGGAAAGCAGTACACTTTGAGGACGGGCGTGGTAGGTGACCAATGACAGAAGTGTGGGGGTCAGGCAGTTGAAGGTCATGTGGTGAAGCCTCCAAGAACACGTCCAACCCTATTCTGACCCCACAACTTGGAATTGTGTTTACACAACTAATCAGTTACCTAAACCATTTTCTGATGAATAAACTCTGCACTTCCTGTGAATGCACCAATCATAAAGTTGCAGTTTACAGAGAACAGTAGCTGACAATGTGTTAGAAGGCTGCAAAATACAACTTAATTGACAGGCTCTGATGATAGCCCATAGGAAGCTGTTCTGTTTGATTTTCTTTAGTGATGTAGCCATAAATGATGTGTCCTGTATAGGATACTGTGGTTCTGAAATCATTCTATTGCAGTATATGGTCTGCAGGGCAGCTAAAAATGTGAAGAAATTAACATCCACCGTCATTGCAGCTCCATAGACAGACTAAAAGAATCATGTTTTACTTGTGATAAATTACATCATAGTTTTCTAACATACTCCCATTTATCAGGGATGGTACCTAGTTTAACATCCTAGCAAAAAACTAAAGAAAGTCACACAGCTGAAGCATGTAGATTCACGTGACAGTTCATCCATTCACTTCAATGCATTGTCATTACAAAACCAGCTTTTATCTCAGGTTGTTTTCAGGTTGGCAGCTGTTATTACTGGGGTGCCACAACGATCAGTGCAGGGGCCTCAGCTATTTACAATCTATATTAATGACTTAGATGAAGGGACTGAGTGTAATGCATTCAGGTTTGCCGACAATACAAAGCTAGGTGGAAAAGTAAGCTGTGAGGAGCATACAAAAGGTCTGCAAATGGATATAGACCGGTTAAGTGAGTGGGCAAGAAGGTGGCAGATGGACTACAATGAGGGGAAATGTGAGGATATTCGCTTTAGTAAGAGAATAAAAAATATATATTTTTAAATGGTGAGGAACTATTAAATTTGGTGTTTAGAGGGATTTGGGTGTTCTTGTACATGAAACACAGAAAGTTAACATGCAGGTAAGCAATTAGGAAACCAAATGGTATGTTGGTTTTTATTGCAAGGGGTTCAAGTACAAGAGTAAGGAAGTTTTGCTGCTGTTGTACAGGATTTTGGACTTACCGTACTGTATACTGTTTTGGTTTCTGTACCTAAGGAAGGTGTTACGACCAGGTGAGAAAGCGGTCTAGGGTTCCCTTTCAGCCTTCACCTGGTCTTACCATAACAGGGTTTTATTTTTAAACACACCGTGTTTTTAGCTCCCCCTTGGTGAATCTTTGTTCACCGCTTTCCAATTATAAGGCAAAGAAACCAGCACAAACAAGCTTTTTTAAATTTAAAGAAAAAAAGTTGAAATTTTATTAAACTTAAACTCTAATTCAGTTGACGCCTACGGATACACGACGTGCCCAAGCTAGCATGCATATGCGATACACACATGCAAATAGAGACAGAAAAGAGCAAAAGAAATAAAGTGGAAAAGTTTGAGGCAATATCTGAAGAGTTTTTGTTACAGTTCTTTGAGCTCATTGTAGAGTCCTTGATTGTAGGTACATCTTGCTTTTCATTGGGGCCCAGTATTCTTCTTAAACCTTGTTCGCTGTAGGAGACTTTTCTCTCTTGGGGTTTATATGTCTTCAATGGATTCAGAGGCTTGTGAGAAAGAGATGGGAGCAGACAGGAGAGGTCTTCCCAGTTCAGCAGTAAACAGACTTTCTGCTCAAACTGTTTGTACAAATTCAAAAAACTCAGGTTGCCCGGCAGGTTAGTCATGTGACTAGCTGGTTCGACCATGTCCATTTGTTTATTCGGCCATATTAGCAATCAACCTGGAATGCGAGCACCCCCACCTTTAACGTCTGGTGATCAAAGTCCATTGTGGGTTGAATGTGACAGGGAATGGTCCTTTGTCCTTTCCAAGCACTGTCTGTTAATATGCAAATGTCTTTCCAGCCAAGGGTCCATTGTGGGTTGAATGTGTCAGGGAATGGCTGCTTTGTCCTTCCAAACACTGTTGGTTAATATGCAAATGTCTTTCTAGCCAAGATCTGACAATTTTTTAAACCAAGTCCTTTCTTCACTTCAACAACAGTTTGAAATTTAATGTCCATGTGGCAAAATTAATATGCCTCATGCTTGACAGGTGGGGCCTGCATGACACCTCCACACCCAGCAGAATGAAATGCAATTTGAGAAAAGAGCACTACATTAAAAGGGTCGAGAGAAAAATGTAAGATAGTGAAAAAAACTATGCATTTCTCTCATTCATTACCATTCATTCATAAATCCTAAAACTTATTACAGCCTGTCTACTCTTGGCACCAGTGCTGCTTAAATTGTCCCTTTTTGGCATCCCAATAAATATGTGGTTCTTTTTTCTGGGAAGTTTCTCTTCTGTTAGTCCATTTCCATGGCTGCCTCAGGTCTTTGTTCCTGTTGCGATCTGAAAAGGGGGATGGGATGGTTTCTCTTTGGTTCTGACTGTGGGGGTGTATTCTTTGTGTCCCAGAGGACACTCCTGCCCGCAGGTATTTGTGCAGACTCTACTGCACGCCCCTGTGACACTTTGACTAGGTGAGGCACCACCCTCACAGTTTCTGTGCCCCCTAGAGGTCTTTCTTTGTCTCTGCAGGTTCCTGTAAATGCTACCAACTCTGGTGGGGTGCTTCTAGTGTCTGCATTTACATAGGAGGTTGTGCGGTCAAACTTTTCACATTTTTGGGGGTTGACTGACCAGACAATAGGGGTTTCATCCGGAATTCCTGCCGAACTTCCTTTAACCTGCCCTCTTGGAGACTTTTTCTCCTTCCCTTTCTAACCTTTTGCCAGCCATGTGCCTGCCTGTGCCTTTTTGTTCTCGATGGGGGTCCCTTACAGTTCACTAGCCCTCTGCTGGCGGGTCCTCCAAACACTGGTACAGAACTTAGGGGTGCAGGTTTCATTATAGGTTGGTGTTTTCCCTCAACCTGGCACATGTGGCAACTCCTGCAGTACTCCACCACATCTTTGTTGAGTTTTGGCCAGTCAAACTGCTGACTTCCGCAGGCTTTTTTCTTTCGTAAACGGGCATGTACAGCCACTGTAGTCTCATAGGCCCTTCTTAATATTTCTCTCCTGTACCTCTGTGGCACTACTAACTGGTGAACTACTGTCCACTCCTTGTTCTCAGGTCTGTGTGGAGAACTTCACTTCTCATCAGTACCTCATTCGTTAAATAGTAGCAATCAGCGACTCCCTCTGCTTCACTTTCAGACTGGGCAGCCTGTGCTAACTCTCACAATACTGGGCCAGCTCGCTGAACCTCAGCTAGGGAAAATCCATTTAATTCATTCCCTGGGTCTCCTAACTTTCCAAAGAAAGTCTTAGACAGGCAGACCTCATGGTCATTTGCCTGCAGTGCCAATGCAGTGTCCTCTGGGGGAGCTGGTTTGATCATGGCCTGATCCACTATACATTCAGGGAAACTGCAGGGGTCCGTCTCCCGCCACTGCCCTGTCTCTGACTTCCTGCGGTCTTTCTTTCACTACTGGGGGGACTACCACCTTCACCCCCGCCAGATGATTACCTAGGAGCAGTCAACCCCATCCACAGGCAAACTAGGGACAATCCCTATGGTCACCGGTCCCGAAACTAGGTCGCACACCAGGTACACCCAGTGTACAGGTACAAGCATACACTGCCCTCCAATACCATTCAGCACCATTCTGCTGTTCACTGAAATCTCAGGGGGAAAGGTCAGGCCTTTTCCCAGAAAAAGGGGTCTAGTGGCCCCTGCGTCCCTGGTAATTACTATGGGCTTGCTTACCCCACTCGAGGGGTATGGGGTTACTTTCCCTTCAGACACAAAACCCTGATAACCCTCAAGAATCCTATTAAACTTTGCTGAACTTGCAGCTGTAAGCTTCCTGGGTCTCACTCTTACTGCAGTTAAAGCAACAGCTTGTTCTGCTGTCCTTTCCATCAGGTTTGCTTCTTCACTGAATGGGTGTGCTCTGATTAACCCTACCAGTTTTCCCTTTAGTTTCCAGCAGTCAGCTTTTAAATGCCCTGCTTTATTACAATGGAAGCACACAGGTCTCTGGGTCTCACTCTTGTTCATAGCACCTCGCTTTTTGGCTGTAGGAGGACTTCCTGTGTCTCCTGCTTTCCTTTTTCTCCCAGGACTGCTTGGGCTCCGGTCACCTTCCCATCCTTTGTCCTTTTCGGATTTGTGGGGGTGACTAGGAAAGGTTCTCCCCTGGGAAACCGACTTAAAAATTAAAGAAAACATCAGTTAGAACAGCCGCTTTCCGGGCTCTCTGAACTCGCTGCTCCTCTATATGGGTTTTTGTGGAGAGTGGGACAGAGTACTTAAATTTCTCGAACAGAATTATTTCTCTGAGATTTGCATAGCTGAGCTGTACTTTAAGAGCCCTCAGCCACTGGTCAAAAGCCAGCTACTTACTTCTTTCAAACTCCAGTTAAGTTTGATTAGCTTACTTCTTGAGGGTTCTAAACTTTTGGCAATAGGCTTCCAGTACTAATTCATATACCCGAGGATAGCACTTTTAAATGTCATGGGCTTTTCCAGTTAGCTTGCTTTGCAGTATAAGAGGCCAGGTCTCAGCTGGCCATTTTAGCTGCCTTGCCAGTTTCTCAAAGGACACAAAAAATTCTGCTACATCTTTTCCATTGAATTTTGGAATTGAGATAGCTTTAACAATTCTGTACCCAGCCCTGAATTATACTCCTCCATATTGGCCATGCTTTCACTGGGCTTACTCAGTCGCCCCCTAGTTAACTCAAGCCGTCTTAGCTCCCTTTCTTTGCATTCCTTCTGGAATATTCTTTCTCTCTCTCTCTCATTCCTTCTCGTGCCTTTCTTTTTCTTCACATACCTTCAGAAAGGCTCTTTCTTTATCCCTCTCCTGCCTCTCTCTTTTTCCTGACTCTCCCTTTCTCTTTCTCATTCCCTGTCTTCTAATTCAAGTTTCCTTTGTTCCAATTGTATCTTTGCTAGCAGTACCCTGTCTGGTTCGACTTCTCACACTGCTTCTGCTTCTTCAGATTCAAGGGAAAAATGGTTGGCCACTAGCCTCAGGAGTTCAGACTTCCTAGACTTGCCATGTATAGTGATCCCACACTGCTCAGCCATTTTTATTTATTTATTTATTTAGAGATACAGCACTGAAACAGGCCCTTCGGCCCACCGAGCCTGTGTTGACCAACAACCACCCATTTATACTAATTCTACATTAATCCCATATTCCCTACCACATCCCCACCATTCTCCTACCACCTACCTACACTAGGGGCAATTTACCTATCAACCTGCAAGTCTTTGGCTGTGGGAGGAAACCTGAGCACCCGGCTGAAACCCACGCGGTCACAGGGAGAACTTGCAAACTCTGCACAGGCTTTTTCCTCAACTCCTCCATAGACAGCACTTTTAACTTATCCCAAGTTACTTCACCCTGGCTTGGAGAGCTACTAGCTTCAGTTGCAGACATGCTAGTATTCAATCACACAGAACCACCAGAAAATCTGTATTGAAATCTTACTCTGGTCTTACCGTAACAGGGTTTTATTTTTAAATACACTGTGTTTTTCGCTCCCCCTTGGTGAATCCTTGTTCACCATTTTCCAATTATAAGGCAAAGAAACCAGCACAAACAGGCTTTCTTAGGCTTAATGAAGAAAAGTTGAAATTTATTAAACTTAAACTCTAATTCGGTTAATGCCTATGGATACACGACGTGCCCGTGCTAGCATGCATACGCTATACACACATGCAAAGAGAGACTGAAAAGAGCAGAAGAAATAAAGTGGAAAAGCTTGAGGCAATATCTGAAGAGTTTTTGTTTCAGTTCTTCAAGCTCACTGTAGAGTCCTTGATTGTAGGTAGATCCTGATTTTCGCTGAGGCCCAGTATTCTTCTTAAACCTTGTTCGCTGTAGGACACTTTTCTCTCTTGGGGTTCATGTGTCTTCAGTGGATTCAGAGGCTTGAGAGAAAGAGATGGGAGCAGACAGGAGAGATCTTCTCAGATCAGGAGCAAACAGACTTACTGCCCAAACTGTTTGTAATTCCAATTCAAAAAACTCAGGTTGCCCAGCAGGTTAGCTATGTGACTAGCCGGTATGACCATGTCCGTTTGTGTATTCGCCCATCTTAGCAGTCAATCTAGAATGCGAGCTCCCCCATCTTCAATGTCCGATGGGCAAAAGTCCATTGTAGTTGAATGTGTCAGGGAATGGCTGCTTTGTCCTTCCAAACGTTGTCTGTTAATATGCAAATGTCTTTCCAGCCAAGATCTGGCAATATATTTAAAGCAAGTTCTTTCTTCACTTCAACAACAGTATGAAATTTAATGTCCATGTGGCAAAATGAATATGCCTCATGCTTGGCAGGCGGGGCCTACATGACAAAGGATATACTTGCCTTAGAGGGGGTACAATGAAGTTCACTAGATTAATTCTTGTGATGAGAGGTTTCTCCTATGAGGACATAACATGGGCCCTGACAACAGTCCGGCAATAGTATTGAAGACTTGTGCTCCAGAACTAGCTGCACCCCTAGTCAAGCTATTTCAGTACAGCTACAACACTGGCATCTACCCGACAATGTGGAAAATTGTCCAATTATGTCCTGTGCACAAAAAACAGGACAAATCTGACCTGGCCAATTACTGCCCCATCAGTCTACTCCCGATCATCAGTGATGGAAGGAGTCGTCAACAGTGCTATCAAGTGGTACTTGATCAGCAATAACCTGCTCACTGAGAGCCACTCAGCTCCTGACCTCATTACAGCCTTGGTCCAAACATGGACGCGAGCTAAATTCCAGAGGTAAGGTGAAAGTGACTGTCCTTGACATCAAGGCAACATTTGACTAAGTATGGCATCAAGGAGCCCTAACAAAACTGGAGTCAATGGGAATCAGAGGGAAAGCTCTGGCTGTCTGGAGTCATACCTAGCACAAAGGAAGATGGTTGCGGTTGTTGGAGGTCAATCATCTCAGTCCCAGGAGTTCATCAAGGTAGTGTCCTAGGCCCAACCATCTTCAGCTGCTTCATCAATGACCTTCCCTCCATCATAAGGTCAGAAGTGGGGATGTTCGTTGATGATTGCACAATGTTCAGCACCATTCGCGACTCCTCAGGTACTGAAGCAGCCCGTGTCTATATGCAGCAAGACCTGGACAACATCCAGGCTTGGACTGATTAGTGGCAAGTAACATTCGTGCCACACAGGTGCCAGGCAATGACCATCTTTAACAAGAGAGAACCTAACCATCTCCCCTTGACGTTCAATGACATTACCATCGCTGAATCCCCCACTATCAACCTCCTGGAGGTCACCATTGACCAGAAACTGAACTGGACCAGCCACACGCTGTAGCTACAAGCGCAGGTCAGAGGCTGGGAACTCTGTGGCGGGTAACTCACCTCCTGACTCCCCAATGCCTTTCCGCCATCTACAAGGCACAAGTCAGGAGTGTGATGGAATACTCTCCACTTGCCCGGATGGGTGCAGCTCCAACAACACTCAAGAAGCACATCACCATCCAGGACAAAGCAGCCCACTTGATTGGCACCCCATCTGCCACCTTCAAAATTCACTCCCTCCACCATCGATGGACAGTAGCAGCACTGTGTACTATCTACAAGATGCACTGCAGCAACTCACCAAGGCTCCTTCAGCAGCACCTTCCAAACCCATGACCTCTGCCACATAGAAGGACAAGGGTAGCAAATGCTGGGATAACCACCACCTAACACACCATCCTGACTTGAAACTATATCGCCATTCCTTCACTGTTGCTGTATCAAAATCCAGTAGCTCCCTTCCTAACAGCACTGTTGGTGTACCTACATCCTAAGGACTGCAGCGGTTCAAGAAGGCAGTTCACCACCACTTTCTCAAGGGCAATTAGGGATGGTCAATAAATGCTGGCATGGCCAGTGATGCCCAGATCCCCCGAATGAATAAAAAAAAGTAGGGATTGAGTAGAATGGGCCCATACTCTCTCGAATTTAAACAATTGAGAGGTGATCTCATTGAACATATAAGATTCTAAGAGGCTTGAAAGGGTCAGGAGACTGTTTCTCCTGGCTGGAAGGTCCAGAACTAGAGGGCAAGAGTCTCAGGATAAGGGGCCGGCCATTTAGGACTGAGATGAAGAGAAAATTCTTGACTTAGAGGGTTATGAGGTGTTGGAGATCTCTGTCCCAGAGGACTGTGGATGCTCAATCGTTGAGTATTTTCAAATTTGGCCTCAAAGGGCTTCTGTGACAACATGCACTACACTGTACAGTTTGATGTCTCCACTTCTGACAGTTTCAAAGTGAAGAATGGAATGAAACAGGATTGTGTCCTAGCCTCCACTCTGTTTGGCATCTTCTTCTCCATGCTCCTGAACTTCGCCTTCCCTGCGGACATGGAAGGAGTCTTCTTTCACACTAGGTCAGATGGCAAGCTCGACAATCTATCAAGGCTGAAAGCGAAGACAAAAACACATTGCATCCTGATCAGAGAACTCTTCTACACTGATGAAGCTGCGCTAGTCACTCACATGGAAACACAGTTACAAAGACTCATGGACTGTCTCTCCCATGCCTGTAACTTGTTCTCCTTGACCATCTTTCTTTTTTCTTTTGGGCCTCCTTATCTCGAGAGACAATGGATACGCGCCTGGAGGTGGTCAGTGGTTTGTGAAGCAGCGCCTGGAGTGGCTATAAAGGCCA
The DNA here is from genome assembly GCF_036365525.1 of Heterodontus francisci. Lineage (NCBI taxonomy): Eukaryota > Metazoa > Chordata > Chondrichthyes > Heterodontiformes > Heterodontidae > Heterodontus > Heterodontus francisci. The sequence goes on from NC_090400.1 coordinate 42,596,072, forward strand.
ATTCTGGAGTGACAGGCTCTTCCACAGGTGCTGCAGAGAAATTTGTTTGTTGGGGCTGTTGCACAGTTGGCTCTCCCCTTGCGCCTCTGTCTTTTTTCCTGCCAACTACTAAGTCTCTTCGACTCGCCACAATTTAGCCCTGTCTTTATGGCTGCCCGCCAGCTCTGGCGAATGCTGGCAACTGACTCCCACGACTTGTGATCAATGTCACACGATTTCATGTCGCGTTTGCAGACGTCTTTATAACGGAGACATGGACGGCCGGTGGGTCTGATACCAGTGGCGAGCTCGCTGTACAATGTGTCTTTGGGGATCCTGCCATCTTCCATGCGGCTCACATGGCCAAGCCATCTCAAGCGCCGCTGACTCAGTAGTGTGTATAAGCTGGGGATGTTGGCCGCTTCAAGGACTTCTGTGTTGGAGATATAGTCCTGCCACAGTTACAAAGACTCATGGACTGTCTCTCCCATGCCTGTAACTTGTTCTCCTTGACCATAAGCATCAAGAAAACCATGGTCATGAGACAAGGTGTTGCACCTCCGCCCCTGATCACATTAAATAATACCCCACTGGAAGTGCTTAGCAAATTCTGCTGCCTTGGGTCCACGGTGACAGACTATCTGTCCCTTGATGCAGAACTTGATACATGCATTGGGAAAGCAGCTACCACCTTTGGCCAACTCTTGAAACATGCATGGGATAACACCAAGCTTACCCCTAGGAACAAGCTGATGGTTTATAAGGGGTGTGTTCTCAGCACCTTGCTGTATGGTTGTGAAACATGGGCAATTTACAGCTATTAGGAAAAGAAGCTCAATAATTTCCTTCTTCACTGTCTGTATTATGGGTATATCCTGGCAAGACAAAATCACAAATGCGGCAGTCCTCTCAAAGGCAGAGCTGCCAAGTGTGTTGGCACTAATCAAACAGAGGCGGCTTCAGTGGATCGGACACATTCACAGGATGGAAGACGGTCATATATCCAAGGACCTTCTGTATGGTGAGGTAGCCAGGGCCAGATGACCAGTGACCAAAAGCTTTGCTTCTAAGATGCTTGCAAGTGTGACATGAAGGCTCTAAATATCAATTATCGCACCTGGGAGTCATTAGCTGGCAAAAGAGGGAAATAGCGACACATCCTGTGGACTGGTGTGCACTACCACGATGACTAGTGGTTACAGCAGCTTGGCAACAGGCGCCAACGTCAAAAACAACAATTCACAGCATCACCTGGCAGCTTCATGTGCAACACTTGTGGCAGAACCTGCCTCTCAAGGATTGGCCTTCACAGCCATCAGCAAAGGTGCACCAAGAGAAGATACCCCACCTCAAATGGATTGTTTGCTGAGTGTCCATCATCTTTTGTAAATGGAAGGATGCCAATGGGAATCAAGGCATATGGGGATTGGGCAGGAGAATGGAGTTTAGGTGGAAGATCAACCATGATCTTATTGAATGGTGAAAAAGGCTTGAGAGGCCGAATGGCTTACTCCTACTCCTATTTCTTATGTTCTTATATTTTTATATTCCATGAGTATCAGAATTAGTTTCAAAGCTTTGTTTAAATTTAGATTCATCCCGAGTTGTTCAGTTTCGGGATTTAGAACAAAAGTGAAAGTGGATCTAGAACTTTTTTTCTCATTCTTGGTATGCGGGCATCACTAACAAGGCTGGACTCATTGCCCACCTCTAGATGCTCTGAGAAGGTTTGGTAGATCATTTCAGAGGGAAGTTAAAAGTCAACCACGCAGGTTTGGGACCGGAGTAACAGCTAGGCAACACCAGGTAAGGTAGGTTTCTCTGACTTGATAAGGTGTCACATGTTCTGATTTAAAATTGGATTCCTCTCTCCTAGCTTATCAGTATCACTGGTCAGTGCACTAGTAGAACATAAAATAGCCACTTCCTTTGGTAGCATGGATTGCACTGGGGTATAAGATGGGAAATAAAAAATAAGGCCAGTGACAATATTTTGGCTACAAGGCCTTCTTGAGGTGGAATGTTGAAAGACAAGGAGAGGAAAATGAAGTGAGATGATTAACAGTTATTGGGTAATCATAGGAGTGGGTGAAAAGATAAGAATATGAAAGAGTCTGAAACAGGATAAATAATGAATACTAAAAAACAATAAGGTGATACAAGAGGTGACAAGAATAAGTACAGGAGGATACAACCATAAAGCTGTTGGTATGACATGAAACCATAGAGGGGAATGGATGAGGAGGCAAATCCATCTACTTAAATTAATAACTATACACACATTCATGTTGAAATCAATGCCACACCTACATTACCAGATGCAGAAACAGGAAGAGTCCCTGCGTGATTTACCTGATTTAATCTGTCTATCTTTTCTTCTTTGGTTTCTCTATATTCACCCTGAATATAGTTTATAAGGCTTTCAATAACTGAAAACTCAGTAGTGCTTCCCAAAAATGTCTCCATCAACTGGACAAACTGCTGCTTGTTTAGAGAACTCTTGTCAAAGGGACTTGTAATCAGAGTATGATCATGGGACTGGATGTCTGAGATAAAGCTTGCCAAATCTGTACAAAGACAAGCAAAAAAGAGGCTCTATTTATCTTTAAGCAATTTAATCCTTCCGTCTGAGTAGTATTTTCTCACAGATGATGTTTTACTGTTTAAATTCTTTTAGTGTTGCTACATAAAAGGAAGACCTTTTTGTATTTCAAGCTACTCTATGGAATGTAGCAAGGTTGTGATCTTAATAAGAAGGCTAAAGAAAACATCAGTTGGATATGCAAACTAAAGCAATTGTATAAAACTAAATCATTTACTTATATTTGTTAAATGTTTTTGCCTAAAAGGTTGACTGCATACATTATCCCAATGGCTCAGAACACACAGATCACAACTACCACCCCTCACATGCACTGAGTTAGCTGATCTCAGCCAGGGGACAGGAGAATATTGACAAGAGCGAAAAAAGATATATTCCAATGGCGAATTTTACATTTGTACAAAGTACCATAATTTATAGAATTTAAAGCTCAGGAAGAGGTCTTTTGGGCCAATACACTTACGCTCCTTCTATTATCAATGTAGGCAAATTAAATGGCCAAACAAGTGCAAATCTTCAGCTTTGTGCATCTCATTTCATCTTGGCCTGCCCAAATAAAACCACCATTTCTGATTCAAGATCCCAACATACATAACTGGGTGCTTCAATGAGTTAAGCGCCGGGTCCTCTTGCTTCAGTGATGGGTATATCTCACAATACTTGAAAACTATAGCAGGACAATAAATAAGCAGTGATCCAGCATCCATTTTACATGTGTTGATCAAGTGTAATGAATCAGAAAATTTATTCTTGGGTACCAAAAGTGAAAAGAATGTTCCTTTCCTTGGCACTAACATTCCTCACATTTTGTTGAATACAAAGAACTCATTTCATAAAGGCTGCAAAAATGGATGATAATACTTAATCTCTCGATCTATTTTTATTGCTATCAGTTTCTATGCATCCTTATTGTTTTTCAAGTTTTGTGACGAACCTATAAAATGGACAAAAATGCAGGGAGTACCTGGAAATTTAGATATTGCTGCAGTCTGCTCATCAGGAATGCTATGCTGAGAAACTTTATCAGAAATAAGGTCACCTGCAAGTAATTGTAAATGAAAATCCACAATTATGTTGGTACAACAGCTTTTGGAAAAATTCTAGATCAACAGCTTTCTCTGCGCCAGGATCAAATGTGAAGTTTACATTTATAAAGAAAAAGTTCTAAGAGCACTTTGGTCTCTTAATCAACAAGAAGTAATGTACAAACAAATCTCAAAGTAATTAATTAATGGAAATGGAGGAACAGAGCCTGAGTATTGGAGGGAGAGTTTGGAGACTGAGAAAAAATTTGTTTAAGAATGTGTTTTGAGTTGGCTTTTAAAGGTGAAGAGAATAATGGAGAAGCATGGGTAATTAATGAGAAAGTTTCAGAGTGTGAGGCTGAGGTACCTGAAGGTTTGCCATCAATGGTAGTGTCAACGGAGAGGTGGGGGCTGATACTCTGAATAGTCAATCTAAACATTGCATTTTATTGCCAAAATACTATTTCATGTGAATTTTCGATGGGTGATACTGTAAGTGGAGCAAATAAGGTAAAAATCTTTATCTGTTTCATTTCAGATTTCCAACTCTGCACTTTTCACTTCTTGTGAAAGACATTATATAAATGCAAATCTTTCTATTGAAACACAAAACAAGTTTTTTAAGTATTAAATTTAGTTCTCAAGCACATTTCAGGGAAGAGATGTTTTTGGCATCTGATTAATTTCTCTCTGCCTTTCACTATCAATTATTTCTGATGCTTTGCAGTTTTCTTTGATCTTACTCTGTGCTACGTTGTCTCCTTTAAGCCCTCATTCTACTGATAGCATATTTCCCGCTTTACTTCGGCTACCATATCAATTTTCTTTTGCTCATCCTTACCATCATTTGCTGTTAAACTGAATCGGGCCAACTTTTTTTGTGTACTCTCTCTACCTTCCACCACATGGTCTTCTTCAGAGTCTCCATTTTCTATCTCTCTTTGAAATGGTGTCTGGTCAGCCACTTCAGCTTGCTCCTGGTCAGCTGTTACCTCATTTTCAGTATCCAGATGTGCTTCAGCACTAATGTAGTCATTTCCAAAGTCAAGAATAAAGTCATCAAGTTCCATTTCATCAAGCTCAATTACTGGCCCTAGTGAAATGGCAAACACACAAAATTTAAACAGCATTCTAACAAACAAGTTTTGCACAGTTATTGTACCTATTTTTTACATTTACTGGTGTGTTTTTCCCATATTTCACTACTGCTTTGAAAGTTATATTTAAATTTGAGAATTGAATTATCTACTTAATTATCAATACTAACATTAGGTCAGAAAATTCACTTGCTGTAATCTTGTAAATTTACAATTCTGACCTACAAAGCAGCCCACTATATGGTAAGCATATGAAATCGGAACAGTAATAAATGTGAGTAGTTTGTAGGAGTGTCAGAAATTCAGTTAGTCAATCATTTGTCAAAGATAGTGTATGGATTCAAATGGAGTTGTGCCACAACTGTATTTATCTTGTCTGGAACCCTGAATTTTAATCCAGGCTATTAGCTAATAAAGATCAACTGGGGCCATTTTGAATATTACTTAGTTGTTAATAAAATCAGTTGTAAATCTAATGTATTTGGTATTCCAATTGCAAAAGGATGTTCAGAGGAAATCCTAATGAAGCTTTAATGAATGCTTTTGAGGTCATATCACATTTTAAGTTTTCAAAACATTACACAGAATTAGTGTACAGCACATAAAACAAGCCATTCAGACCAACTGTTGTCATTTGTGTGGTATTTATGCTCTACGCGAGCACCCGACTTGATGTAATCCGATCAACATATTCTTCTGTTCCTTTCTCCCATATGTACTTACCAGGCATCCATGCTACTTGCCTCAACTACTGCTTGTGGTCGCAACTGCCACACTCTAATCACTCTCTGGGTAAAGAATTTTCTTCTAAATTACCTAATGGAGTTATTAGTTACTATTGTATATTTATAACCCCTAGTTTTGTTGTCATCCGCAAGCAGAAACATCTTCTCTATGTCTACCTTACCAAACAATTTCATAATCGTAAGGACCTATTTCTCTATTCTATGATTCGTATAAATTATTCCCTCTAGAATATTAATAGTTGATCTTACAAAAAGATCAGATATGAACAGAGCTAAAGTCACAGGTTTGTTGAAAGAAAGGAATTATATCATTGAATTTGCCACGGAGATTTTCCACAATCTGCAAGAGACTCTGAGAATTTATCTTCTTTTTTCATTCTTTTCCTAATTACACTGGGGTTAAATTGGATAGCACTGAAAATGGGCATGGGGATCGCGATGCATGAGTAACCTGTTCAATGTAATGCAGGCAGCATGCCAACATCGTGCTGCCTGCTAATTTCAATGGCTGCTGCGTGCAGGCAGTGTTGTTCATTGTCTGCACACATCAGCAGGTGGCTCCAAAATCATAATTTGCCAGCACCATTTAAAGCTATATTGTGTCTGGAGCAGGTGCTGGCAGTCGTGCAGGAAGTGAATTTTGCCCAGGAAACGTGAGAAACGGTATAACATGCAAAATAATGGGCTCCAAGGTTTTCAAACGCTGCACTGAAAGCTTTGGTAGAGAAGGTAGAAGGTACAAGGAAGATGTTCTTTATTTGTAGGGGGCAGGAGTCCCTCCAGACACACAGTCAAAAGGCAGTGGGAGCAGTTGATCGTGGAGGTCAATGCCAGTAGCCAAGCCCCAAGGACCTGGATGCAGTGCCAGAAATTGTTCAATGACCTCACACAAGGGGTTGAATTTTATTGGGGTGCTGCCGTCTGCGTTGGCGCCCTTTGAACTCGGTGGTGAGTCCGCATTCGCTGGCCGCCGCCGAGCCCCCGCAATATTAATCACGGGGGCTCATTAGAATCACAGCGCCGAGCCACCCTCCCCATATTACGTGGGGAGAGGCGGGACATTCGGCACAGTAAGAGTTTTTGACAGTTGTGCAGCAAGTGCTGGGGCCCTGTTTTAAGCACCCCAGCACCTGCTTCCTGACAGCTGTCAAAGAAATACCTACCTCACTGCTGAAGAGTGGGGCTGCTGTCAATCTGGAAGCAAAGCAGAAAGTGCTGCAGAAATCCAGCAGATCAGGCAGCAACTGCGGAGAGAGAAGCAGAGTTAACTTGTCCAAGTTCACTGACCTGAAATTTAACTCTGCTTCTCTCTCCACAGATGCTGCCTGACCTGCTGAGTTACCCCAGCACTTTCCGTTTTGCTGCCACATACTTACCCTGCTGTATCCCAGTGTCCTGTGAAGTTGTGATCCTCTTCTCCCATACAAGTGTAACATTCCTTCTTGTAGGCGTGCCGCACCTGGGTGAATAATCTTAATTTTGCATATTCCACGATGTGAGACTTAAACAGACCATAAAAGGTATTACAGAGGTTTACAGAGAACACAGTGACACAAATGGGAATGCACGGGTGTCACAGCAATGTAAATACGTCTTTCACTAAATGTTCCTCACCAACATGTGTGTCCTTTTCTCCGTGTGAATGATGTGTGCCAGCATGTAGCGCCAATGTCACATCCCTTTGCACAGTTGGCTCTTCAGGACTCAGGACTCAGCAACATGGACATTGGCTCAGTCAGCTGCTGCCTCTAATGGTTTACACAGGGATGGTGCAGATGTAGACTGGTGCACAGCAGGTGAGCGAGGGTGATGTGTGGCTTACAGAGCCCTGTGGAGCAGACAGCCTTTGTCGGATAAGCCACTGCCATACATCCCTAGCTCACTGCTAGCCCTGCGTGCAGAGCCTGGGTGCCATCTGCCCTCCCATGCATCTTTCATGTTGTAGGTCCTCAGAGTCCTCATAGTCCGAGGAGGAATCCTGTTGACGCCTCTCCTCATCATGCCAGGCCTGGCCCCCACTGGGTGCGTAGTTGTGCAGAGCAGCAACGAAAGGAGCTGGCCTTTTCAGCCCGTAGTACAGGGCATCACCCTATCCGTCCAGGCATTGGAAGCGCTCTCAGCATGCCGATCTCCTGTTCAATAGTGGCTCATGTAACTCAGTGGCTGGCATTATCTCTCCTCTGCAGCAGTGGTGGAGTCTCTCACTGGTGTCGGGAGCCATGTCTGCAAAGGATAGCCCTTATCTCCTAGCAGCCATCCTTCCATCTGAGCCAGTTCAGTGAACAGCGGTGGCAGGCAGGACTGGCGCAAGACCCAGGTGTCATGGCAGCTGCCTGAGAAGCGGTCACACATTCTCTGCAAACATCTGCAGTGATCACATACCATCTTCATCTAGATTGAGAGGGCTCCTTTAATGGTGATGTCTGCAGGTGGTAGCCTGGCAGGAGGCCTGATGGCCACATGAGTGCAGTCTATGAACATTATAACCTATGGTTCTCCGGCAATGGTGCCAGAACCAATGGCACTCTGGGTCTGGCTGTGAGACTACATCCTGAAGCGGTGCTGCTGACTCTGGTGGGCCCCTAAAAGGCTGCAGAGGCGTCAGGCTTGAGAACCACTGCCATTATGAGGAACAAAGGCGTGGGATGTCCACCGGAGCCCATGGGCTGCAGGTCATCCTTCAGCAGGGCACAGAGACATGTCACCACCCTCTCTTTATGCGCAACCTACTCTGACACTGGCGCTCTGACATCCGATGGCATGTCATGTGGGGCATGTAGATGCACAGCAACCGTAATGGCGAGCTCCCCTTGGGGGCTGATGCTCATGACCGGGGGCCTCTACATGGATCGCACCTGCCTGTTGATATTGCCTCTGGAGCATACGGATCCTCACGTGCAGAGAATCACACAATGTAGGATGAGCCATACCTATTTCCATGTGAGATAAAGTTGAACACCGCATGTATTTGAAGGTTCCTAACAGGGCACGGATTGGTGTTGACGGGCACATCAGCTGCTTTCCTGGATCAAATATGTGGCGTGCCATGGCATTGCCCATCTTGGCCAACACAGTGTGGCACAGCATGACCACATCAAGATCCTACCTGCTGAAACGATTGCCCCCATCATCCATAAAACCTTAATGCTCCTGCCCTTTCTAGCACCCTCCCCACACACAGGGTGCCTAGTCTGCCATTGTCCCCTCACAAACACAGAGTACACTGTTAATGGAGGGATGGTCCATGGTACCTCCCTTCATGCCAGCACAGCTTTCCCTCCAGTAATCCCAAACCCCCTCCCTTTCAGAATGCAGAGCGAGACCCCTGCATATACCCCCCTCCCTCCTCCCTTTAAGAATGCAGAGTTAGACCCCTGAATATTCTCCCCCTCCCTTTAAGAATGCAGAGTTAGACCCCTGAATATTTCCTCCCCCCTCCTCCCTTTAAGAATGCAGTGTTAGACCCCTGAATATTCTCCCCCTCCCTTTAAGAATGCAGAGTTAGACCCCTGAATATTCCCTCCCCCTCCTCCCTTTAAGAATGCAGAGTTCGACCCCTGAATATATCCCCCCTCCCTCCTCCCTTCTGTAATGCAGAGTGAGGACCCGCTGGCTTTTCAGATCGAGAACGGGACGACATGTGACGGCTGCCCATTCAACGATAAATCCAGCAGTGTTGGTGGAGAGGCGGCGGGCTGCATAATCAGCAAAGGTAAGTAATTATTACCATATGTTGATTGTGGAGCTGCCTCCATACGGCAGGGGGCCGCACCGAAGTCCTGCTGCTGCCAGAAATATGCGGAGGGCCCTTCTCAATGTCGCGGGTCGAGGCGGGCCTCTCCCTGCAGCATTTTAATGCCCCCGCGCCACGACCTGCGGCATCGAGGGGCCAGTAAAATTCAGCCCAAAGGATCAAAGTAGATGAATTCATCTTCAAATGCCATATTCTGTCAATTGCACCACTAGTCTGCTCAGATCACCACACCCCATCACACACCTACTGAAAATATCTATCAGTTAGGGCTCACACCTCACCCTCACTTAGCAATGCTGCAAACCTTGCATTCACATCTCACAGCTTGCACACACTTCCAGCTATTCAACCATGACAGTCACATCAGCCAAACAGACTGTACAATACTCACTGATGCACTTTTCTCTCTCTTGCAGGACACGGTGACACACAACCAGAATCCCCATGGAAGAGACAGTGCTGGAGGGACAGCCATTGCTGAGGCCCTCGCCAGCGGTGGAGCTGAAACTGTTGAAGATGACAGTATCCTCCTACCTAATCCTCCTTCTCACATCTTCCTTTCCTCTCATACTACACTCTCTTCTGATTTACAAGCTGCAGATGGTGTAATCATGCACCTTATACATTTCCCCATCCCTCCCCACACCACAACCTTACCCTGTGCCTTTTTCCTTTCAGATATACAAGAGGTGCAACCTGTCCAGGCAGTGCAGGAACACCAAGAAGAGAGCGATGAAGAAGACACAGCACTGTCACTTGATTTCACATCCTGATGGCTGATATTACGACCTTCATTGCAGCATATGTAGCAGCCACCCAACATCTGAGTGCTGTAGTGGAAGCTCAGACTGAAGTTATTCAATGTCAATTTGTTGCAATGCAATTGGCCTCTTGGTAGAGGGGGAGTGGGGGGGGGTGCTGCTGTCTACTAGATTCCCTGCCGCTGGTAAAATGCCAGTGGTAGTGGGAAGGCAAGGGACATGCCATCCCCTGCCCTCCCACCCAATTTCTTTGGAACCCTACCTCATCCACTCCCTGAGGCTCTGTAAAATTCCAGGCACTATTTCTAACAGTACTGGGAAAAGAATCTATTATCAGATATCCAGAACCTTCCCTGTTCACTGTTGCTTACTCTCTACTATCTCTCTTCTTGTTTGTACTCACATTGTCTTGGGTTACGGAATTCAGCTCTATGGATGCCTGAATGACGATCATAGAACTGTTCAAGTAATAAGATAACCCTGTGTCTATAGAGAAATCCTGTCTGCAGAGAAGAAAGATGTTGAAAAAATATAACTTAATTATTTAGCCAAGCCAAATACACTATATTGCATAAATTAAAGCATTGTGATATTAAAATTAAATCATTCCTGGATTTTCCTTTTTTTATGTCAGCACTAATCAGTAATGGTTATCTATTATAGGTAAAATCATGAAACATTTCTCAACTCAGTATACAGTGATCCAACAGGAGACATTTTCTGTTCAATCCATTCTGTGCTACTGGTATTAGTTGAGGGTCAATATCTGTCACATCTGTATGTGTCTGGGTACAGGATTTGTATGTGCCTTTCATTATTATTCACTTAAAACATTTTTCATAGTCATATAACATAAAAGGAGACTAAATTTGGCCTATTGTACCTGTGTCGACTCTTTGAAAGTACTATCCAAATAGTTCCACTCTACAGCTTTTTCCCCACAGCCCTGCCAATTTTTCCTTATCAAGTATATATTCAGTTCCCTTGTAAAAGTTACTACTGAATCTACTTCCACCACCCTTTCAGGTAGTGTATTTCAGATCATAACTGGATGACTCTTAACTGCCCTCTGAAATGGCCGAGTAAGCCAGTCAGTTATCAAGGGCAATGAGGGATGGGTAACAAATGGTGGCCTTGCCAGCGACAGCCATATCCCATGAAAGAATTTTTTTTAAACTTGCAACTTAAAAATTTCTCCTCCTATCCCCCTGGATTTTTGCCAATTATCTTAAATCTGTGTTCTCTGGTTACCAAACCTCCTGCCAGTAGCTACTCTATCAAATCCCCTCCTAATTTTGAAGAATTCTATTAAATCCACCCTTAACCGTCTCTGCTCCAAGGAGAATAATTGTAGCTTCTCTCATCTCTCCACATAACTGAAGTGCATCATCCCTGGTCCATTCGAGTAAAGCTTCACTGCACTCTGTCCAAGGCCTTGACATCCTTCCTAAAGTGTGGTGCTCAGAATTGGACACAATACTCCAGTTGAAGACTAACTAATGATTAAAGGTTTACATAACTTCCTTGCTTTTGTACTCTATGGCTCTATTTATAAAGCAAAGGATCCTATAAGCATTTTAATAGCCTTCTCAAAGTTGTCCTGCCACCTTCAAAGATCTGTGTATGTGTATCTTCAGATCCCTTTCTTCTTGCAGCCACTTTAAAATTGAGGAATTTAATTTTTATTGCCTCTCCTCATTTTTCTTTGGAAAATGCTTTACTTCAAACACTTCTGCATGAAATTTCATTTACCGTGGCCCCAATATTTATTCGGGGCTGTGAATAGAGTTGATGAGGAGGGGTAAGTATATAATGATGAGAAACTCGGAAGTGAGGGTTTCAGACATCCTCTAAATTTAAATGCAGGCATCTTTAAACCTTTAACAGTAACTTCTCCACCCGACACAGCCTGATTAACAGGCTGACTCCCTGTTGGTCGGGAAAACTGCCGAGAAGCAGATGCCAAGTTAGTAGGAGATTGCAGGATTTTGCTGTGGGCCGGGAGTGGGGGTGGGGAGGCAGGGTGGTGGTGGCGTGGAGGGTCGGAGTTCCTGGGGACATGGGGGAGTCAGAGGTCATGGAAGTGTGCAGGGTGTTGGAAATTGTGGGGAGGTTGGGGATTCAGAGATTGCAGGGGCAAAAGGTAGTGTAGGTGCCAGCTCACTGGAGGGTGAGGTTGTACATGAATTCTGCTGCAGAGGACTCAGATGAGAACTTTGATGGGGAAGCCTAAAGAAAAAGTCTGATTGGTATGCACAATGAAATGCTGGGAGTATTGGAAGGCCTGTCAGAAAAAGCCTGCGTTCACTGCTAAGGAGCATGTAGGGGTCCGGCACCGTCCTTGCACAGAGCTTGATGTCCATTAATGTACATTGCAGACCCAAGCATTATGCAGCGTCTGATGGCTGATGTCTCAGATTCCAGTGCAGCACAAACAGAAGCTACCCAATTTCTGGGTGCTATAGTGGAAGATCAGACTGATGTCATGCAAAGTCAGCTTGCTGCCATGCACATTTAGATTGCTCAACATCCCTGGATATAAAGTTTCCAAGGCAGGATAGAGATGGGGATAAAAAAGGAGGGGGTGTAGCATTATTGGTTAAGGAATCAATAACAGCTGTGAGGAGGGATGATATGCTAAATGAATCATCAAATGAGGCCATTTGGGTTGAGCTCAGAAATAAAAAAGGGGCAGCCACACTACTAGGAGTGTACTACAGACCCCTAAATAGTGAGAGGGAGATAAAAGAACAAATATGTAGGCAAGTTTCTGAGTGCTAAAACAATAGGGCAATAATAGTTAGGGATTTCAGCTACCCCAATATCAAGTGGGATACAAACAGTGTGAAGGGCACAGAGGGCACAAAATTCTTGAACTGCATTCGAGAACTTTTTTAGCCAGCAGGTAACAAGCCCAACAAGAGGGGGTGCAATTCTAGATTTAGTCTTCAGAAATGAGCTGGACAAATGGATGAAGTAGCAGTGGGTGACCATTTTGAAGATAGTGACCATAATACAGTTAGTTTCAGCATAATCATAGAAAAGGACAAAGGTGGACCAGGAGTAAAAGTTCTAAATTGGGGGAAGGCAAATTTTACGAAGCTGAGAGGTGATCTGGCAAAAGTGGACTGGAAACAGCTACTTGAAGGAAAATCAGTGGCAAACCAGTGGGAAGCATTCAAAAGCAAGATTCTACGGGCACAGTGTAGACATGTCCCCACCAAGAAAAAGGGTGGTACTGCCAAATCTAGAGCCCCCTGGTTATCGAGAAGCATACAGAGAAAGATAAAGCAGATAAAAAAGCTTATGACGGTCACAAAAAACTTCAGAAAGCCAAGAAGAGCATAGAAAGTGCAAGGGTGAAGCAAAAAAGGAAATAAGGAAAGCAAAGAGAAGACATGAAAAATTATTGGCAGGTTAAATTAAGGCAAACTCAAAAATGTTTTAACAGTACATTAAGAGCAAGAGGATAACTAAGGAAAGGGTAGGGCCTATCAGAGATGTACAAGGGAGCTTATGCATGGATGCAGAAGATGTGGGCAGAGTTCTTAATGGGTTTTTTGGCTCTGTCTTTCACAAAGGAGAGGGATGATGCAGACATTGCAGTAAAAGAGGAGGACTGTGAAATATTAGATTCAATAAGCATAATGAGAGAGGAAGTACTAGAGGATCTGTCAACCTTGAAAGTGGTTAAATCACCAGGGCCAGATAGATTGGGCCCAAGTTGTTAAAGGAAGCCAGGGAGGAAACAGCGGATACTCTGAGGATCATCTTAAAATCCTCACTATATACAGGCAAGGGACTAGAGGATTGGAGGTCTGCAAACATTGTACCATTGTTTAAAAAGGGCCATGTAGTTAATAGTGAAGATTATAGCTGTAAACTTCAGAATGATATCAAATGGTTTGGTTCAGTGGGCAGAAAAGTGGCAAATGGAATTCAATCCGGAGAAGTGTGAGGTTATGCACTGGGGAGGGCAAACAAAGCAAGGGAATACACAATAAACGGGAGGATATTGAGAGGGGTAGAAGAAGTGAGAGAGCTTGGAGTGCACATCCACAGGTTCCTGAAGGTGGCAGGACAGGTAGATAGAGTGGTAAAGAAGGCATATGGAATGCTTTCCTTTATTGGCCGAGGTATAGAATACAAAAGCAGGGATGTAATGCTGGAAATGTATAAAACGCTGGTTAGGCCACAGCTGGAGTATTGTGTACAGAAAGGGCATAATTGCTCCGGAGAGAGTACAGAGGAGATTTACAGGAATGTTGCCAGGGCTTGAAAGTTGCAGCTTTGAGGAAAGATTGGAAAAGCTAGGGTTGTTTTCCTTAGAACAGAGGAGGCTGAGGGGTGACTTAATTGAGGTGTACAAAATTATGAGGGGCCTAGATAGAGTAGACAGGAAGGACCTGTTTCCCCTAGCAGAGAGGTCAGTTACCAGGGGGCACAGATTTAAGGTGATTGGTAGAAGGATTAGAGGGGACATGAGGAAAACTTTTTCACCCAGAGGATGGTGGGCATCTGGAATTCATTGCCCGGATCGGTGGTGGAGGCAGAAACCCTCAACTCATTTAAAATGTACCTGGACCTGCACTTGAAGTGTTGTAACCTGCAAGGCTACGGACCACGTGCTGAAAGGTGGGATTAGATTGGGTAGCTAGTTTTTTTCAGCCGGTGCAGACACAATTGGCTCTATGGCCTCCTTCTGTGCTCCAACTTTTCTATGGTTCTGTGGTTCTAAATGATGCACATTGCAGCTACTGATCTGTGACATACCTGTAAAACTTGTCTTTTAATCCAATTTGCAACAAAAAAACGTTAATGACTGTTGCCAACATGGTCACTGAGACATATTGGGCTGAATTTTATGAGCCCTCCGGCGCGGGGTCATGGCAGTGGGGGGGCCCAGAAAATTCTTCCGGGAGAGGTTTGCCACGACTTCCGACACTGAGAAAGCCCTGCCATATTTTACCGGCTTGGTGGCAGAGCAAAGAACAAAGAACAATGAACAGTACAGCACAGGAACAGGTCATTCGGCCCTCCAAGCCTGCGCCCATCTTGATGCCTGCCTAAACTAACACCTTCTGCACTTCCGGGGCCCATATCCCTCTATTCCCTTCCTATTCATGTATTTGTCAAGATGTCTCTTAAACGTCGCTATCGTATCTGCTTCCACCACCTCCCCTGGCAGCAACTTCCAGGCACTCACCACCCTCTGTGTAAAAAACTTGCCTCGCACATCCCCTCGAAACTTTGCCCCTCGCACCTTAAACCTATGTCCCCTAGTAACTGACTCTTCCACCCTGGGAAAAAGCTTCTGACTATCCACTCTGTCCATGCCGCTCATAACTTTGTAAACCTCTATCATGTCGCCCCTCCACCTCCGTCGTTCCAGTGAAAACAATCCGAGTTTTTCCAACCTCTCCTCATAGCTAATGCCCTCCAGACCAGGCAACATCCTGGTAAACCTCCTCTGTACCCTCTCCAAAGCCTCCACGTCCTTCTGGTAGTGTGGCGACCAGAATTGCACGCAATATTCTAAGTGTGGCCTAACTAAGGTTCTGTACAGCTGCAACATGATTTGCCAATTTCTATACTCTATGCCCCGACCGATGAAGGCATGCCTTCTTGACTACCTTATCCACCTGCGTTGCCACTTTCAGTGACCTGTGGACCTGTACGCCCAGATCTCTCTGCCTGTCAATACTCCTAAGGGTTCTGCCATTTACTGTATACCTCCCACCTGCATTAGACCTTCCAAAATGCATTACCTCACATTTGTCCGGATTAAACTCCATCTGCCATTTCTCCGCCCAAGTCTCCAACCGATCTATATCCTGCTGTATCCTCTGACAATCCTCATCATTATCCGCAACTCCACCAACCTTTGTGTCGTCCGCAAACTTACTAATCAGACCAGCTACATTTTCCTCCAAATCATTTATATATACTACAAACAGCAAAGGTCCCAGCACTGATCCCTGCGGAACGCCACTAGTCACATTCCTCCATTCAGAAAAACACCCATCCACTGATACCCTCTGTCTTCTATGACCGAGCCAGTTCTGTATCCATCTTGCCAGCTCCCCTCTGATCCCGTGTGACTTCACCTTTTGTACCAGTCTGCCATGCGGGACCTTGTCAAAGGCTTTACTAAAGTCCATATAGATAACATCCACTGCCCTTCCTTCATCAATCATCTTCGTCACTTCCTCAAAAAACTCAATCAAATTAGTAAGACACGACTTCCCCTTCACAAAACCATGCTGTCTCTCGCTAATAAGTTCGTTTGTTTCCAAATGGGAGTAAATCCTGTCCTGAATAATCCTCTCTAATAGTTTCCCTACCACTGACGTAAGGTTCACCGGCCTATAATTTCCTGGATTATCCTTGCCACCCTTCTTAAACAAAGGCACAACATTGGCTATTCCCCAGTCCTCTGGGACCTCACCTGTAGCCAATGAGGATGCAAAGACTTCTGTCAAGGCCCCAGCAATTTCTTCCCTTGCCTCCCTCAGTATTCTAGGGGAGATCCCATCAGGCCCTGGGGACTTATCTACCTTAATGCTTTGCAAGACACCCAACACCTCCTCCTTTTTGATAATGAGATGACTGAGACTATCTGCACTCCCTTCCCTAGGCTCATCATCCACCAAGTCCTTCTCTTTGTTGAATACTGATGCAATGTTCTCATTTAGCACCTCGCCCATTTCCTCTGGCTCCACACATAGATTCCCATCTCTGTCCTTGAGTTGGCCAACCCTTTCCCTGGTTACCCTCTTGCTCTTTATATATGTATAAAAAGCCTTGGGATTTTCCTTAATCCTGTTTGCCAATGACTTTTCATGACCCCTTTTAGCCCTCCTAACTCCTTGCTTAAGTTCCTTCCTACTGTCTTTATATTCCTCAAGTGCTTCAGCCTTCCAGCCCTTACAAATGCTTCCTTTTTCTTTTTGACTAGGCTCACAATATCCCATGTTATCCAAACTTCCCGAAACTTGCCAAACTTGTCCTTCATCCTCACAGGAACATGCTGGTCCTGGATTCTAATCAGCTGACGTTTGAAAGACTCCCACATGTCAGATGTTGATTTACCCTCAAACAGCCGCCACCAATCTAAATTCTTCAGTTCCTGCCTAATACTGTTATAATTAGCCTTCCCCCAATTTAGCACCTTCACCCGAGGACTACTCTTATCCTTATCCACAAGTACCTTAAAACCTACGGAATTATGGTCACTGTTCCCGAAATGCTCCCCCACTGAAACTTCGCCCACCTGGCCGGGCTCATTCCCCAATACCAGGTCCAGAATGGCCCCATCCCTCGTTGGACTATCTACATACTGTTTCAAGAAGTATGCCTGGATGCTCCTCACAAATTCTGCCCCATCCAAGCCCCTAGCACTAAGTGAGTCCCAGTCAATATAGGGGAAGTTAAAATTACCCACCACCACAACCCTGTTACCTTTACATCTTTCCAAAATCTGTCTACATATCTGCTCCTCTACCTCCCACTGGCTGTTGGGAGGCCTGTAGTAAACCCCCAACATCGTGACTGCACCCTTCCTATTCCTGAGCTCCACCCATATTGCCTCGCTGCATGACCTATCTGAGGTGTCCTCCCGCAGTACAGCTGTGATATTCTCCTTAACCAGTCATGCAACTCCCCCACCCCTTTTACATCCCCCTCTATCCCGCCTGAAGCTTCTAAAGCCTGGAACATTTAGCTGCCAATCCTGCCCTTCCCTAAACCAAGTCTCTGTAATCGCAACAACATCATATTTCCAAGTACTAATCCAAGCTCTAAGTTCATTTGCCTTACCTGTTATACTTCTCGCATTGAAACAAATGCACTTCAGGCCACCAGTCCCGCTGTGCTCAGCAACATCTCCCTGCCTGCTCCTCTTAGTCCTACTGGCCTTATTTACTATGTCCTCCTCATTTATTTCACTAGCTGTCCTACTGCTCTGGTTCCCACCCCCCTGCCACACTAGTTTAAACCCTCCCGAGTGACGCTAGCAAACCTTGCAGCCAGGATATTAGTGCCCCTCCAGTTTAGATGCAACCCGTCCTTCTTGTACAGGTCCCATCTGTCCCTGAAGAGAGCCCAATGGTCCAGATATCTGAAACCCTCCCTTCTACACCAGCTGCTCAGCCACGTGTTTAGCTGCACTATCTTCCTATTTAATATGCAAATGAGATGTCGTCCCACGCCTATATTCCGGCCACCAGCCGGAATTCCCACGCCTTCAGAACTCTGTTCGGAGTTCCGGGGTGTGACAGAGGTGGGGAGGGGAGAGGAATGAAAATTTCAGTGCGGGAGGGAGGGGGGAATTATTGTAATTGGTTGTGGGGATGATGGGAAGGGGTTGAAGGGCAAAGGTTCGGTGGGGGGGGGAACTGTTCTGGTTGGGAATTAACATTATTTTGGATGGGATAGGCCAAAAAACGAACATTGGATTGAGGGGGGGTGGGAGGGCGGGGAGAGGGAATTCCAGCTTTTATTTAGTTTTTCACACAAATTTCCAAATAATGTCCCTCTAAAATTTAAATTGTTACTGCAGGGTTTGAAGCCCTTTAAAAATGCCACAGGTACCTGCGCGGTGGCGCCGGAAGCTGTTGCTGGGGACAGAGTGGCTGACCCCACTACGTCATCAGGGATGGCTGTTCTGCCTCCTCCATTTAGATGAGCCCCCACGTGAAATGTCGCGGGGGCTCAGCAACAGCGCATCCGCGCCTGAAGGCCACTGACAGCAGAGCGCACTGCCGCAATTTGCAGCATGCTCATAAATTTCAGCCAATAAATTTTTACTGTCTTCCCCAATGGTTTTTAAAACTGCAAATGCAGCATGGATATTGTTAAGGAGTGGAAACAGTTCATCACAGATTAAAATTTAATAAAGCTATCTGTTACATTGTATTTACTAACTACTGTATATGGGTCAGCAGCATCCTGTTTTAGCAATATCACTCAGCCCTATGACACCGTACTCTTGTATTCATGAGGATCTTACAGTACTGACTTCTGGAGATCCTTGGATCTTCTTGCCTGTTTTCCCCTCAATACAAGTTCTGGAACAATGTAATTCCAAATGGATAGCAGTAGAATTGTGGCATACATATAGAAGTTAAAGTCCAGCAAATTTCAACATGTCACTGAGTTTGTGTCCCAAGTGAAGATAATGTGTGCCAGAATGTAGAAATCGGGCCATTCCCTAAATGACTTTTGCCATTTTAAAATGAATTTACATACACAAGCTAGGTTATTTTAAACCACAACATTAAAGGCTTGGAGCAGGGGTGTCCAACATTTTCGTGTGGCGGGGGCACATTACAATCTTTGTCTTTTGTAGGGGGCCGGTGAGACAATTTCAGAAAGATAAAGGGATTAAAAAGTTATCTTACTATTAATCAAAACAACAAATGTGCATTTTTATGAAGAACCTTTCTGAAGATTAATTAATTGACTTACTTTCTCGTCACTATGTTGGACACTGATTTAGTGAGATACCTAGCAGTTTTTTGCTTGCACAAGTAGTCATTTGTTGTATCAATGTAGAGTATTCCAGACAGATGTCCATCTGTCAGGAGAGAGAGGGAGACAGAGAGAGAGGGTAGAGAGAGTGGGGGAGGCAGAGAGAGAGAGGGGCAGAGAGAGGGCGGGGAGAGGGAGTATTCCAGACAGATGCCCATCTGTCAGGAGTGATCTTGATTGCTCTCCCTCCTCTCTCTGTCTGTGTCTATCTCTCTGTCCCCCTCTCTGTGTTCCCCCTGCATTTCTCCCCCCCAGTGTCGTCCCCCTTCTCTGTGTCGTCCCCCTCTCTCTCTGTGCCCTCCTCTCTCTCTCTGCCTCTCCCTCTTTCCCTTTTTCTCTCTCTCTGTCCCCCTCTCTATTTGCTCCCCCTCTTCCTCTGCCCCCCTCTCTCTGTTCCCCTCCCTCTTTCTACCCCCTATTTCTCTCTGCCCCTCTCTCTCTCTGCCCCCTCTCTCTCCCTGCCCCCTCTCTCTTCCTGCCCCCTATTTCTCTCTGCCCCTCTCTCTCTCTGCCCCCTCTCTCTCCCTGCCCCCTATTCTCTCTCCTCCTCCCATCTCTCTCTGTCCCCCCTCTTTCTCTCTGTCCCCCCCACTCTGCCCCTGCCCTCTCTCTCTGTTCCCCCCTCTCTCTTTCTTTCTCTCTGACCACTGCTGAGAGTGGGAACAGTGTTTTCCAAACTTTGGACAGCTTTGTGGTTTTCCAGAGGCTTTTAAAAAATTGGAACACGCTGGAATCCCCAGATCTGTCCAAAGTTCGGAAAACACTGTTCTTGCTCTCAGCACCTGTCAGCTGTGAATATGGAAAGAAGTGTTAATGAGCATTAGATAAAGATCTGAGCTTAGAAATTCCAATTCAGCTGTGAAACAGATAATACGATTTTTTTTTAAAAAGCACCGTCAGTTCGTAAGGAAGAAGCCAATGGGAAATTTCTCATCCCTGAAATTACCAGTCATGGACCTCAAAATGTTTTACCATAGACACTGGTGTCTGTGTACGGACACGTTACCAAACACTGGTACAGTGGACCTGCGCAGAATAAAGGCATTATGACTGCTGGAAGAATACAGGGCAGTGACAAGCATGATGAACTGAGCATGGGCACATACCAGCTACACACTGAGGGAGCGGAACCCTCTGTAGATACATCTCTGAACTTAAATGCTGAGCCCACAAAGCCACCTGTGTGTAGTCAGTTGCATACTGCACCGTGGGGAAGCCCACTCTTCTGGAGAAGGCACATGCACGCTCCACCTGCTTCTCGCCGGAACAAGCAAAGGCAATGTATTTGCCTCTCTTTGCATGCATTGCTTCAGTCATCTCCCTTATACACCAGTGGATGGTGAACTGCGAAACATTGGAGATGCCCCCTGCTTGAACCTGGAAGGAGCCCAACGCAAAGAAGTTCATGGCCAAGATCAACTTTGCCACCACTGGCAATGCCATCCTTGCCCTGCTCAGAGGGTTGCAGGTCCGGCTGCAACAGGTGGCAGATTTCAGTGAGCATCTCCTTCGTGAAACTGAAATGTCATGCACACTGTTCCTGGCTTAGATTGAGGTAGGAGAAATGCTCCCTGATGCGCTGGGTGGATCTGGCCTCCTGCTGATAGTCCTTCTCCCTCTCCAAGTAGCTTGTCTTCCTCTGTCTCACCTCTGCTCATTCTCCCTGTCATGCTGCAGGTCAAGGGGATAGAAACTACAGCACCTATATCTGGGCAGTTCTGAGCAGAACCTTTGAAGTAATGACACAACTCCCTGTAGACTTCACCAACTTTAAATAACAGTACAAACCACCAAACACTAATTCAGCAACAGCTAAAAGAAATCAATCAACAACTAACTTGAAAGAGTTGATGATATCTTTAAAAAGCACTGGTGGGTGGGGGAGGCGGTGGTGGCGGGGGGGGGGTTCCTTCTAGCTGCTGAACGCATGTTCAGCTGCATGGTTAAAAAAGACCGCTAGCTGGAGGTCAAAAATGACACTGCTGGCTTCAAATCAGAGTTACATGCTGACTGACGTCACAATCTTCCTGCTCTGCATACTTCTGATACACACTCCCAATGCCCATGCTAACACCTCACTAAAGTGGTGTCCAGCTCAGCCCACACCAAAAGTCTGTGTGCACAGCACAGATCACCATTTTGGACTTGCAACAGCACCCATAGCACCAAAAATACGGGCATTACGCATCCGAATTCTGCGGCCACACTATCTTTAGCACAATTTGGAGACGGCAAGTGTATGCCTTTCAGATATATGTATCCCAACAATAATTCTTCAGTCTTTGACATTATTAACAACTTTAACAGAGGAAAATGGCATAATCAGAAATAAATGGAGAAGCTAAAAGGGGACATTATGAAGGGCAGCCAAAAGCTCAGTCGAAGAGGGGTTTTAAGAAAGTTCCTAAAGGTGGAGAAGTGGGGAGGCTTAAGCAGGCTATTCCAAAGCATGGGTCCTAGGCAGCTGAAGGCATGGCTGAAGGTACAAGAGGAGGAAGGGATGGAAAAAAGGCCAGAGTTGGAGATATGAAGGGCAGGATTTTCTCTTCAAGCTTCTGAAACCTTCCCAATAGGCTCAAACGGGTAGAAGAAGCCTGCACTGGGTCGGATCCTGTTCTCCCCTCGACATCGGGTTCCATGGTGGGGGGCAGGCTTGAAAATCAGAGCGGCAGCGGCCCGCCATGGAACTTGTCGCCGGGATTGCAAGGCCCGATCTTCCTGGCAGTGGGGAAGCTCCGTGGAGGCCCCTCCGCCACTCTGCAACAAGACCCGAGCTTGCATATTTAAATTACATCTTTGCATTAATTAAAATGTAATCCGCAGCGATCTTTCCTTCAGTTCCTGATCTTCAGTGTGATGTGCGGCACTCACACGCCTTCACTTTCCCGTCCAGGGAAAGCTGGTGCCACCGAGGTGGGGAAGGGGTCAACTCTGCACTATATACAGTATATAGGGGAGTAGGGGGCAACTCTGTGTTCTATTGTGTATGGGGGAAAGGGGTCAACTCTGCACTATGTATTATATGGGGGGGAGGGAGAAACTCTGCACGATGTACTGTATGGGGGGGGAGGGGGAAACTCTACATTCTGTTGTGCTGTTTGCAGGGCTGGCAGCCTTTCAAAAATGGTGCCAGCACTTGCTCCTTCAACAGGTGACGCCATGAACAACGTCACCGAGGCCGCCCCCACCTCGTGATTTGCGGAGGTGGGGGGGGGGGGGGGGGTGGCGGCCGCGATGCATATGCAAAGTGCCCGCCACCTGCAAGATCACGGCGGTGCAGCGACGCGGGGCCCATGTGTGGTGGCCACCATTCTCTGCATCTGCCACCGCTCACAGCAGCGGGAGAACAAGAACCAGCCCAAGATCTGTGTGGGAAATAGTCATTCAATGTGATTTTCTCTGGAATGGCCAATTGTTGGCGAGAGGACAGGCTCACCCTCCAATTAAGAAAGGAGGGCGCGGTGTTGAAGCAGGAGGTCCAATCAGAGGCCTTCCATTTTGAACACAGCAGCAGGAAGCAATGGAAGGGAGAAGGCACCCCAAAATGGCAGCACTCTGTCTCCATCATTTTTAAAGTTTAAATTTAAAAATGGCTTATGCAGCCAGGCCCCCACAGGGGGAGGGTCCCTTCTGTAGGGTGCCCTGTGGCTGCTGCGGCACCCAGGCCTGGAGAGCTAGCTCCCCAGTTTGCTGCCGGGAGGCCGCTTCCAGGCAGCTAAACTAGCCCCTGCCACCTCCAAGGACAGCGAGGCTGACTGGAAAATCTCAGTTGGCCTCTGTTAACAGGCCGTAAATAGGCCTTTAATTGTTTTCATTGGCTACCTGTCACATGCGGGTGGGTAGCCCTACCAAACCCCATTCCTCCTCCTGGAACATGGCATGGGGATGGGATGGAGCTAGGGAACTGGCACACAGCCAGCGGCGCTATTTTTAGCGCCAGCCCATCCGCCTCCGTTCCTACCCCCAGCGCGGGCTATAAATCAAGTCCGAAATGTTTAGGGAGAGGATTGTAGGCTAAATGAGGTTCCAAATAGGGAGAGGTGAGGCCATGAAAGAATTTAAACATGAGGATGATGATCTTCAGTTGAAGGCGTTGGGGAACTGGGAGCTGTTGTAAGGACAGGAGTCAGCAGGACCTGCTGTTCAATATCTCAAACTACCAGGGTTTCTGTCTGTTTCTGGTGGTGAGGGTGAACTTTATTCCTTTGGCCTTGGGGTGGGAGCAATGTGGCAACTATTATTCAATGGATGCTTAGAAGAGTTACTCATGATAAACCTTTTACTGGAAGTTATCCACCTGTTTTTTTTCCAGCTTTGTTAGGAAAAAGCCATTTACAATCAAAATTGCATATTATGGGAATGCTGTGCTGTTGGGAATAATCTGGACTTGTCAGACTTTCTTACTCCACATCTGCATACTTGCAGATTTGACTCTACATAAATATGGAAATTCCCAGTCATGCCTCATCAAGCACTTGGTTAAATGGAATTAATTCTACTTATCTTTCTGTCTATCAATATGTCATTCTCTCAGGCAGTATTTTCTCTAATCACTGACCTTTCCAATGTCACATGCCAGGAACAAGTCTGCAAACTGCTCCCTCCACCAATCTTTTTGTCCTTTATCACAGAAAAATTCTGAGCTGTGGGAAAGATATACGAGGAAATCCTGGAAAGGATCATCAGACAGACTCTTGACGTAAGAGTACATATACTGGTGGGAAGAAGAGAAAACAAACTCTCATGATTCATTGAGACTCTGAAAGGCTTCCTGAGTGCACATCAGGAGAGATTCATGATTCCTGTGATGTGGCTTTTGGTAGGCTACTCACAGCATCACACTGCCAACAGATTAAAATTGACAAGACTTCCTTTCCCATTTACTT
The DNA here is from genome assembly GCF_036365525.1 of Heterodontus francisci. Classification (NCBI taxonomy): domain Eukaryota; kingdom Metazoa; phylum Chordata; class Chondrichthyes; order Heterodontiformes; family Heterodontidae; genus Heterodontus; species Heterodontus francisci. The sequence goes on from NC_090400.1 coordinate 42,620,453, forward strand.
TACTGGATAGTGGAAATATTCTCAGAGCAAACAGCTGCTTATCAACATAACTGCTTCTACATGAATGCATAAATCCACTGTAAGGAACAATATGAAATCTGGTAAAGATCTGCTTGCTGTGGGAATTGCCAGAACTTTTCTTATTCCAGATCTTTAGTATTACTGTAGTACCTAATACTCTGCAAAGCCGACATAGAATATTTTCACAGTGACATGATTCATAATTAATGTAAAACATGTCAGTTCTACTGGCATGATTGAAATAATGGCATCATTGACGTATACAGGTCTGCTGCTTCAGGTAGCAAGAATCACCATCTGTTACACATTTGAACAGCTCCAACAGTTAGGAAGTCCAGAATCAAATCAGTACATGGATTTAAAATAACAATCAATTCAGTGAACCCTTTTCTATTTTAGGCTCATTTTCATTGCAGATTCCTGCTAATTTTCTTTCATTTGACCAGAAACACTTTGCTTCCATTGCTGCTTCCATTGAAGCACATGGGAAAAGATAAAGCAAATGGGATTAGGGTAAGTAGACCCTTCGTGGAACTAGCAATGGGGCTTTGTTCAATGGACCACTTTCCACACTGAATCCAAATCACTTGTTGATGAGGATTCCATTGAGGCTAACCCAGTAAAGCAAACTCAATTCAGATTAAACAGCTCCATGTTGCAGTCATGGCCTGTTTCCATCACCTACTCAGAAGGTCATGTGTTCAAGCTCCATTCTGGAATTTGAGCACTAGTCTGCCACTTCAGTGGGATCCTGCATTATTGGAGGTGCCATTGTTTGGACAGCATGTTAAACCAATTTGTCTACCTGTTACAGTGGTTAAGTTGGAGGTTAAAGGTCTCATAGCTCTATTCAATAAGAACAGGGAGTTCTCCTCAACTGACACCACCAAAAATAGATTCTTAGGTCATTCTGTCATTGCTGTTGTGCAGTAATGCTGTGCAAAATAGCTGCTCTATTTGCCTACATAGGAATAATGACTGCACTTCAAAATAATTTACCACACGGCAAACACTATGCGATGCTTCCAAGAAATTTTTAAGGCTCTATGTAGGTGCAAGTTCTTTCTTCATTCTTACTTATCTGGTGTTAATGAAACCTCTAACCTTACAATTCTCAACAAAGTACCAAAATGAATACGCTACCATGTTAAAAGTGTTACCTCCTATATTTCAAAGAGAAAACTTAAGGCTATTTAATATAGCACAGAACATATAAACATTTTCCATTAATTTACACTCTAATGCACTGAAAACTTCAGGACTACTGATATGCAATTGACTATAATCTTCCGTTTCAGCACAATTTTAGGAATGTAACTGGAATGCCTTGTGACAATGCTTTCCATTGTGGTTTTATAAACTCAGCCAAATTCTCCTTAATGAGGACACAATGCTGGTAGGTGTGGGGGAAGTGGGAGGTGGGGAGGCTGCACTCATGGTGTTGGCCTATTTTTTTCTCATTTTGGGACTGGCAGACATTGTAGTTTTTAACTCTGTTCGACAGTGTAAAATGGATAGCGCACCAGCAGCCTAGTTTACTTTTCTCCTGATTTTTTATTTCTATGTCTTCATTTTGCACAAAGTCAAGATCTACCACACTTTGCCAGAATTTCTTTTTGAACTCCTGCATTTGCTGTTTTTCCTCTTTCGCTATTTCCCCTCATTTTCTCACCTGTTTGTGCAGCTTCTTTCATGGCTTTGCAACTCTCTATTTGTGCCTTCTTTTAATATCACGGATGATGGTTTATATCATCGACCGTTTTCTATTAAGCATTCAACAAATGAACTCCTTCTCTGTGACTGGCATATCTTGTTTCTCGCTTCTTCCTTTCTTTCTTTTTTCCCCAACATTAATAAACCACTTTTCGTCTTCTGTAACGATGAGGGGTAAACAAACCTATTTACTGAAGGAATGCTGCTTTGTTCGAGATGCCATGTCTCAGATGATATGTTAAACTGAGGCCCATGTCTGCTCTCTCAGGTGAAGATGAAGTATCCCATGGCACTATTCAAGGAAGTGCAGGGAGCTCTCCCCAATGTCCTGACCAACTTTACCTTGCAACTAACCACCAAAACAGATTATTTGGTCATTTATCTCATTTTGGTTTGTGGGTTTGGCTGCGTGCCAACTGGATGCTGTGTTTACATTTCAAAAATCATTTATTAGTTGTGAATTGCTGACTGTAAGTATGTGAAAGGCACTATATAGATTGAAGTTAACTCTTTCACTTTGAGTGCATCAAATAAACCAGTCCGATCCCATGCATTTAAATTGCTTCCACTGTGGAGAATCAATAGTATCACAAAGATATTACTTTTATTGTCAGGAGGAAGTAATCCTAGCCTTGTATGTATCAGCTAATGAGAATTCATCACTCTCTGGGACTATTTAATATTCAATTTGAATTGCTTTCTGTCTCTAATCCTCAGCAACACCAAGCTTCAGCAAAGAGATTACAGAGCTTTGCAGCAGTTTTCAAGGATAAAGCAATGGATCAAAAAATATTCCTGACAGAACACAATGTTATCAACAGTTTAAGATGTCTCCATATTTTGCATCATTTAATGCATACATATCTATGTTAGGTTTTTTCTCCCCTTGCGTTTTAAACTCTGATGAAAATGTGGTGTAAGGACTTCCATTACATTTTGAGAAAGACACTACCACCCATCCCCCATCCCCACCCTTTTTATTTCCTTCCATGATTTATTGCAATAATATTTTTCCCTTTGCTTTACAGCGGAGGGGAGTGGGCAGCTGGGTGCCACTAAGTCTCTGCGACTACTGCTAATGTTGCTCGATGTTGAGCAAGAAAGCTGCACAGGCCACAAGCCAAAACTGAGTTCCAACTATTCTTACTCTCACAGTGATGAGCGCCTCATCTCGGGGCTTTTTCAATTACTCTCTTCATTTTGTACCTCGATTTAACTGAAATATACAATTCCTGATAAATAGGATTAGAGATTTAAAAAATAAAAATGTAATGCCATACATAGGTAGAAATGATCACACTGAGTATCAGCAAGAATCTACATAACTGAAGTTTTTTATATTTGTGATGATAAGCAAATGTATTCTAGCTGTTTATTTCAGAAGCTAGTCAAGATTGAAGTGACAACAGTCAGGGCCAATAATGTTTGCTAAAACAAACCTTGACAAATTTCTCCATAAAGAAGCAATATCAACCTAAATGTGGCTTAAATTTGTTAATGTAATACAATAAGACAAAGGCAAAATACTGCAGATGCGGGAAATATGAAATAAAAATAGAAAATGGCAGAAACATTCAGCAAGTTAGGCAGCATCTGTGGAAAGAGAAACAGAAATATTGGGCTGAATTTTATTAGAACACTGCAAATCGCGGCGGCGCACTTTGAAATTCATGGTCCTCTGGCATGGATGTGCTGTCGCCGAGCACTCGCGAAATTTCGCGCAGGGGCACGTTTAAATGGAGGGGGTGGAGTGGCCGCTCCCGGTGTCGTAGAGGGGGCAGCAGCTCAGTCTCCAGCAATGGTGTCCGGCGCCACCGCGCAGGCGCCATTTTTAAAGGGCTTCAGGCCCTTCACTTTCATTTGCATGCTTTGGTCACCCTCTTCTTCCCTCCCCCCCAACTGAGTTCTCATTTCATATATTGACATTTACTCCCCCCAAAAACCACTTTGGAAAATGCCGACCTTTAACCCCCTACCTTCAGAACATTTGACCCTCAACCCCTTCCCACCATCCCCACAACCAAATGGAGCGGTTTTCCCTGCTCCCACACTCCTCCTGACCTGAAAATTAAACTCCTTCCCCCTCCCCACCAGTGTCTGGCCTTGAATCCTCAAACAGGGATCCGAAGGCACAGGACTTCCACCCACTGTCTGGAATATCGGCGTGGGACGGCCGCCCAGTCCAGGTAAGGTAATTAACATGTATTTGCATAAGTTTATTCGGCCAATGAAAGTCCCGCCGCTGCTGCACCAAAGCCTCGCCGCTGCCAGTTAAATGCGGCGAGCCTTCTCACCGTCGGGTGTCGTGGCGGGCCTCTCCCAGAAGAATTTTCTGGGCCCCTTCGCCACGACCCCCGACGCTGGAGGGCTCATAAAATTCAGCCCATTGTTTTGGTACAATTTTAAAGGGGGTGCAGGAATAGAGAGGTGTACGTGCACAAACCTTTGAAGGTGCCAGGGCAAGATGATAGGGTTGCTAAAAAAAGCATATGGGATCCTTGGCTTTATAAACATAGGTATATAGAGTACAAAAGCAAGGAAGTTTTTCTAAATAAAAACCAAATATGCTGGAAACATTCAGCAGGTCTGGCAGCATCTGTGGAAACAGAAGCAGAGTTAAGGTTTCATGTCCGTGGTTTCATACATCGCTTTTATGTGAAGTTATTCTAAATCTTTATACATCACTGTTAGCCACCAGCTACAGTATTGTGTCCAATCCTGGGCACCACACTTTAGGAAGGTTGTCCACGCCTTGGAAAGGGTGCAGAAGAAATTTATTAGAATGGTAGCAGGGATGAGTGAATTCAGTTATGTGGAGAGACTGGAGAAGCTGAGGTTGTTCTCCTTAGAGCAAGGAAGGTTTAGGGGAGATTTAATAGAGGAGTTAAAAATCTATCATGAAGGTTTCTGATGGTGTAAATAAGGAGAAACTGTTCCCAGTGGCAGAAAGGTCAGCAACCAAAGGATACAGATTTTAGATAATTGGCAAAAGAACCAAAGATGAGATGAGGAGAATTATTTTTATGCAGCAATCTGATATGCACTCCCTGAAAGGGTGGTGGAAGGAGCTTCAATAATAACTTTCAAAAGAGAATTGGATAAATACTTGAAGTGGGGAAATTTGCAATGGGGAAAGGGCAGGGGAATAAGAGTAATCAGATAGCCCTTTCAAAGAGCCAGCATAGGCACTGTGGATCAACTAGCGTCCTTTTCTGCTGCATCATTCTATGATTCTATGACCTATCAACAGAACTGGTATAAGTTTGTCTCTTTTTCAATCCCCACATTCCTTATCCTTGGTCCCCAGGGAGGCTGGCTATTTCAACAATACTAAAATTCTGGTACTTGAATCACAAACATCCCAGGATGACTGAAGTGCTGAACAAAGTTCATCTGATATGGTCACTGTGCAGAGGAGTTGCAGCCAGATAGGGTCACACAGGGAGAGCAGATGAGTGGAGAAGAAAAGCTTGTGAGAGTGAAAGAAACTAGTGATAGACAGGAGTAGTCAGAATTTAAGATATTGCATGGTAAGAGCCACAGGTAAGAGAGATTAACTAGGGCAATTCAAACAAAGAAACACTAGTGTATGCGGGAGCAATGAATAGAGTAGCTGGAGCTCGAGTACCTGATAACAGTTGATAAGTGTGAGCAACAGCCAGTCAACATTAAATACCTTCAGAAGCAAGAAAAACAGGTTATCAGAGTGATTAGTTAAAATACTTCAAACAAAAACAAGAAATGCTGGAATCACTCAGCAGGTCTGGCAGCATCTGTGGAAAGAGAAGCAGAGTTAACGTTTCGGGTCAGTGACCCTTCTTCGGAACAGAAGGGTCACTGACCCGAAACGTTAACTCTGCTTCTCTTTCCACAGATGCTGCCAGACCTGCTGAGTGATTCCAGCATTTCTTGTTTTTGTTTCAGATTTCCAGCATCCGCAGTATTTTGCTTTTATTTTAGTTAAAATACTTGTTCGATTGTACTGGATCAATATCGTAGATAGATCTGCTACATCTAGTTATTAAGTTAGAAGCCTGTAAGTACTAAAGCAGGAGATGATAAAGGAGAGAGATCTTACTCGCAGTATGAAAGTTCCGACATGGGATCTCAAGGTTGATTCTGGAAATCTCAACAGACATCTACGATAGCAAAATCTATTTGTCTTCAATGGGAAGACTTCAGTGGCAAATAAAATATTTAGTTATTGCTGTGATAATCAGATATGCTGATCACATGTGGCAGCAATACATCAGTTCTCAGGAACTCATGTCATTCCAACTCCCCCAAAAGCAGATTTATATTCAGTGATTAAAGGGTGTAAAGTTGACTGTTCAAGCTTCATTAGACTGGGCCAATTGTACGTCAATAGCAAGCGCTTATCCAAAGGCTGCTCAATCATTTTAACTGTCTATGCAATCCCTAATTCCATAGGGTCCTAGCACCCAATTAACAAGACGCAAATTAAACTCTTGCTATTACGCCTTGTTTATCACACCAGAATTACATTTGCTAATCCAGTTATAGATGGTGTTATAGTTATAGTTCATCCCAAAGAGCCACATTTTTAGCCCTAGCATTGTGTCAGGCAGTGGATTTATTTAGAGATACAGCACTGAAACAGGCCCTTCGGCCCACCGAGTCTGTGCCGACCAACAATCACCCATTTATACTAATCCTTCATTAATCCCACCATTCTCCTACCACCTACCTACACTAGAGGCAATTTACAATGGCCAATTTACCTATCAACCTGCAAGTCTTTGGAGATGGGAGGAAACCGGAGCACCCGGCGGAAACCCACGCAGACACAGGGAGAACTTGCAAACTCCACACAGGCAGTACCCAGAACTGAACCCGGGTCGCTGGAGCTGTGAGGCTGCAGTGCTAACCACTGCGCCACTGTGTTTTAAGTTGAATAGCAATGACATTTTTTTCTTAATGCATCCAACAACAGCGCCAAGCACTCCTAGGTCAGGTATTGCATGGCTCACATGCTTGGTTAATATACCTGGAAACACCAAAAAATAGCCTTGAACCCCAAAAACGAATGCTGCTTATGGTGTCGGTGCATCATTTGCTTTTCCCACATTAGTCAGCTGGTTGCTGTCTCTTCCTATTTGCCCAGCATGTGCTGATGGCAGAAACATATTGTGAGCTACATTTATGGGGAACTGGGATGATGCACCAACAAGAGAAATAAGGGGCTGGACTTTTTGGAGGTGGCAGAGGTCCCACCCCAGGGGCTGAAAGTAGGGCTTGAACCCACTTCAGCAGTCAGAGGGACCCAGGGCTACATCTTGTCACTTATTTGGCTGCCACTGGGGCTGCCAGCCCTATTAAGGACAGTGGTCTGACCCCAAGAGCTGCCAGCCAATCAAAGGGCCAGCTAGCGGTGGCACTGCTGAGCTGCACCTGGAAGATGAGGGCGCATAAATGACCGTGTGCCCTCAAATCAGGTAAGTGGGGTTTGGAGGCGCTGCGGCCAGTCAGGTAGGCCCCGGCGTCAGGTGGGGGTTTTGAAGGCAGGCGGCGCCATTGCCACAGGGGCAGCCATTGCCACGGGGGGGGGGCCCTTTGTGGGTCAAAGAGTGCCCTAAAAGGAGCCCCCGCCCCCAAACCTGCTGGGGGGCAGCGAGGGTTTGGCTGGCGGTCTCTCCATACAGCAGAGGGCCCCCTCCCCCAAAAGCAGTGGTAAAAAGCCAGCGGAGGCAGGTAAACACCCTTAATTGAACTCAAAAGTGGCTCAATTGGGCTCCAGGTAGGTGGGCCGTCTGCCACCTCTCCCACTGCTGGTAGGACGGCATAGTGACGGGAACAATGGCAGGCATGCCATGCACTGCCTTCCCATGACATTTTACCAAACTATCTGCCTCCTAGCCCATCCCCAAAGGTTGATAAAATCTAGCCCAAGAACACCAACCTCATCAGTCTAGACTGGATTTACACTTAGGTCATGGGGGAAGAGCAGTATAAGAACCTACTAAATTAACTACTGTCCAATAATGAATCCACCCATAGCAATAGAAAGCTTCACAGGACATAAAATATTGGAAGTATATGAATAAATACCTTCCAGGAGAGTAGCAGAGAGGAGTCTAGGCGTGCTGGAGTTTGAAAACAAAGTGAGCAGTAACATCACAGGAAAGCTACAAGGTGATTGGTTGGTGAGTAACTGCTGTTAGGGAATAACGCTAAATAGCTGGGTAAGTAACTAAAAGTAAAGGGAAAGGTCTACAGTTTTTTTAAATATAGTATGTAGTTTTTTTTTTAGGGAATCAAGGTCCCTAGTGTAAATAATCTAATTTTTGGATAATTTAAGGGGATAAATTAAGGGTTAGTCATGGTAGGGCAGCTCCACAATGTGGAGAGCCCCTTCTGTGCAATGTGGGAAGTCAGGGACACTTCCAGTGTCCAGGGTGAACACGTGTGCAGGAAGTGTCTCCAGCTGCAACTACTCGAAATCCGCGTTTTGAATCTGGAGCAGCGGCTGGAGACACTGTGGAGCATCCGTGAGGCTGAGATCATCGTGGATAGCATGTTCAGGGAGGTGGTCACACCGCAGGTAAAGACTGCTGAAGCAGAAATGGAATGGGTGACCGCCAGGCAGAGTAGAAGAACTAGGCAGGTAGTGCAGGAGTCCCCTGGGTCCATCTCCCTCTCTTACAGATTTTCCACTTTGGATACTGTTGGGGGAGAAAAAGCTACTCAGGGGAATGCAGCAAGAGCCAAGTCTGTGGCATCACGGGTGGCTCAGCTGCACAGGAGGGGAGGAAAAGGAGTGGGAGAGCTATAGTGATTGGGGATTCTATCGTAAGGGGTACAGATAGGCATTTCTGTGGCCGCAAACGTGACTCCAGGATGGTATGTTGCCTCCCTAGTGCTAGGGTCAAGGATGTCACGGAGCGGCTGCAGGACATTCTGAAGGGGGAGGGTGAACAGTCAGAGGTTGTGGTACACATTGGTACCAATGACATAGGTGAAAAGAGGGATGAGGTCCTGCAACAAGAATTTAGGGAGCTAGGTAGCAGATTAAAAAACAGAACCTCAAAGGTTGTAATCTCTGGATTACTCCTGGTGCCACGTGCGAGTGAGTATAGGAATAGGAGGAAAGAGCAGATGAATGGGTGGCTGAGGAGATGGTGCAGGAGGGAGGGCTTTAGTTTCCTGGATTACTGGGTCTGTTTCTGGCAAAGGTGGGACCTGTACATGTTGGACGGGTTGCACCTGAACTGGGACGGGTTGCACCTGAACTGGAACGGGTCCAACATCCTTGCTGGGAGGTTTGCTAGTGCTGTTGGGGAGGCTTTAAACTAATTTGGCAGGGGGATGGGATACAAAGCAGAGGTACAGTAGGGGGTGATGCACAGTCAAATATAGAAGAGAAACTGAGTCAGTCTGGAAGGCAGAGCAAATATAGACTTGTTAAGGCACAAGTGAAAAAGGCAAGGCTGGATTGCATCTATTTTAATGCAAGGAGTCTTACTAGTAAGGCAGATGAATTGACAGCGTTGATTAGCACATGGGAATATGATATCGCTATCACAGAGACATGGTTGAGGGAGGGGTAGGACTGGCAGCTCAATATTCCAGGGTATAGAAGCCTCAGGCGTGATAGGGGAGGGGGTAAAAGAGGAAGTGGCATTGCACTGTTGATCAAGGAGTCAATTACTGCAGTAAGGAGGGGTGATATCTTAGAAGGTTCCTCAAATGTGGCCATACAAAAATGGGGCAATAACTTGGCTGGGAGTGTACTACAGGCCTCCAAACAGTCAGGGAGAGATAGAGGAGCAGATATGTAGGCAAATCTCTGAGAGGTGTAAAAATAATAGGGTAATAATAGTAGGGGATTTCAACTTCCCCAATATCAACTGGGACAGTCTTAGTACAAAGGCTTTAAGGGGGCAGAATTCTTAAAATGCATACAGGAGAGCTTTTTGAGCCAGCACGTAGAAAGTCCTACAAGAGAAAGGGCAGTACTGGACCTGATCCTCGGGAATGAAGCCGGACAAGTGGTAGAAGTGTCAGTTGGACAGCATTTTGGGGATAGTGACCATAACTCTGTAAGATTTAAGGTAGTTATTGGAAAAGGACAAAGATGGACTGGAAATAAAAGTACAGAATTCGGGGAAGGCCGATTTCAATATGATAAAACAGGACCTGGCCAAAGTGGACTGGGAGCAGCTACTTGTAGTAAAGTCTACAATGGACCAGTGGGAGTCATTCAAAGAGGAAATAGTGAGAGTTCAGAGCCAACCTGTTAAGGTGAAGGGTAGGACCAACAAGTCGAGGGAACCCTGGATGTCAAGGGATATAGAGGATTGGATCGGGAAAAAAAGGAGGCTTATGGCAGATTCAGAGTGCTGAAAACACCGTAGGCACTAGAGGAGTATAGAAAGTGTAGGGGGGTACTTAAAAAAGTAATTAGGAGAGCGAAGAGGGGACATGAAAAAACACTGGTGGGCAAGATAAAGGAAAATCCCAGGGCGTTTTATAAGTATAATAAGGGCAAGAGGATATCCATGGAAAGAGTAGGGCCCATTAGGGACCAAAGTGGCAATCTGTGTGTGGAACCGGAAGATATAGGTGAGGTTTTAAATGATTACTTTTCATCTGTGTTCACTATGGAGAAGGACAATGTAGGTGTAGATATCAGGGAGGGGGATTGTGATATACCTGAACATATTAGCATTGAAAGGAAGTATTAGCGTTTTATTGGGCTTAAAAGTGGATAAATCCCCAGGCCCAGATGAGATGTATCCCAGGCTGTTATGTGAGGCAAGGGAGGAGATTGCAGGGGCTCTGACAAAATTCTCAAATCCTCTCTAGCCACAAGAGAGGTACCAGAGGATTGGAGGACAGCGAATGTGATACTATTATTCAAGAAGGGTAGCAGGGATAAACCAGGTAATTACAGGCCGGTGAGTCTAACATCAGTGGTTGGGACAGGATTAATCTCCACTTGGAGAGGCAGGGATTAATCAGGGATAGCATGGCTTTCTCAGGGGGAGATCATGTCTAACTAACTTGATTGAATTTTTCGAGGCAGTGACTAGATGCATAAGATTAGATTAGATTAGATTAGAGATACAGCACTGAAACAGGCCCTTCGGCCCACTGAGTCTGTGCCGACCATCAACTACCCATTTATACTAATCCTACACTAATCCCATATTCCTACCAAACATCCCCACCTGTCCCTATATTTCCCTACCACGTACCTATACTAGTGACAATTTATAATGGCCAATTTACCTACCAACCTGCAAGTCTTTTGGCTTGTGGGAGGAAACCGGAGCACCCGGAGAAAACCCACGCAGACACAGGGAGAACTTGCAAACTCCACACAGGCAGTACCCAGAATCGAACCCGGGTCCCTGCAGCTGTGAGGCTGCAGTGCTAACCACTGCGCCACTATGCCGCCCTAGATGAGGGTAAAGCAGTTGATGTAGTCTACATGGACTGCAGTTGGGCTTTTGATAAGGTCCCGTATGGGAGATTGGTTAAGAAGGTAAGAATCCTGGAATTTTCAACCTAGCACTAGGACAACAGAACAAAATGAAAAAAAGAAACAAGGAAAAATTCTAAATTATTTAAGAAAAAGATAAGCTAAATATAGAATTAAAAACTTGTGTACCAGCAATTACAGCCCTTAGGGGAAACATCAGTTCATACCGCAGATTTGTCAATGAGGAGACAATGAGAAATGTGAAACAAAAGGGAAGGGGAAGTAGCCATGAATGAGGGTGGCTTTCTATGCAGTCAGAAGAGGAAGTTGCTCCTCCATCACATGCCCCACATTCCCCATCCCCCAATAAATTCCAACAGACTGGCTGAACTCAAGAAGCCCTGAGAGAAAATAAGTGTGACAAATAAAAATACAGGATGTCTGGACTGCCACAGTGACAAAGATATCAGGCTGGTCGTAAAAAGCTCAGAGCTATTGAGGAAATGAGACAAACCACAGTGAAACCAGCAACTAACACATTTAGAACTGTGCTGGTTTCTAACGTGCAGCAGCCGAACTAAAAGAAAATCAGAAGAAAGCAATTGCAGGAATTCACAGAGACATTGTGTACCCTGTCCTCATTATAGACTTCCAGAATATTGATTCATTTATAAATCGATTCAACCTTGAAATCCACTGTTAAAATGGTACATTTCCAGCATTCATTACAATACATGAAAGGGAAAATTCTAGCACCTTTGGCTGGAGGCAAAACGAATTGGTGTTTTGTCCTGTTGTTGCAAATGCATTTTGTTGAGAGGCAAATGATTTTTGTAATTTTGCCTGTCGTGTTTTGTAGTAAATTAACTGAGATCATACCCTATTCATTTTTTTCTGTCACCAATTTCTCCTCACTCCTATTCTTCTGAAGATGGAGATGCCTTGATTGGGAATGATTCCAAGGGTGCCAGGCACACCCCTCCCCCCCTCCCGATACCTCAGCTAAGTGGCCCAATATTCATGTGTGAGCCCATTGAGCGTAAGCAGACCATTCATGTGCAGCATGTATCATAGCCAAGCCTAATCCTGTCCTCGCAATTATATTTTTTAACTTCTTTCACAAATCAGTTCGAGTGTATTGCAAGAGCTGATTAAAAGCCATGTTTTTGGTCTCTCTCTATCGTTGGTGGTAAACTGACATGAAATGATCCAATATATTTGTAGATTCTGCAGCATGTAAAATCACTTTTTTCTTACTATAAACTCCCACAAAATAATTTGGCAATAAAAATATCTACAAGGAGCTGGGACAATCTATCTCAGTAGTCAAATTTGCAGGGAATTGGCTTTGACATTAGTAGTGAGATTAGTTCTATCTATATTTTGATAAAATCATTCAAGTACTTAATTATAATGCATGGTACAGTTCTTTTTCAAAAAAAGTTGCAGCCATCACAATGTTCACCATTTAATTTCACTCCGATTCCATGATTATGTCATTTTACAGATGAATGGCTGATTGGATGAATAGTTCGCTGAAAGATTGCATATGATGTAGCAGGTGATATGAGTAGATAATATTTACCCCCATGGCCCAATGACATCATCAACACCATGGCTTAAACTTAACAGTAAGTGGGAGGGAGGTCCGAGCTGCTGGCTGCCCGCCGGCAGATCTGAGGTGGAAGGAGCCAACTGTCTGAGGTATGTGCTAAAGATCTGCAAAACAAAACTCAATGAGCTTCATTTGCAAACACGTCTGTGATGATTTAAGTGTGTTATGATGTCACATTAGCTCACCTGTGCACAGCAATATTTTTATTTAATATAAAGATTTTTTTGAAGCACAAGTCAGAGAAAGGGTCAGACGGCATAAGACAGAACACCTGCTTCAGCGTGCTCTTTAGTCAGACTGCCAGCCTCCAGGCTGATCCAAGGGCTCAGTCTCCATATACAGTTCAGGCCTCTTTAAATATTGGCAGAATTTTGTTGTTATATAGGAGTTAATTAACAGCCCAGTTAATTATGAAAGACTTGAAATATGTAAGTAGGTGCCGATTTTCCTGTTTCTGAGATATTGGCCACAATGACAACAGGAAAATCAGGTGGGGAGGGGCACTCACCTGTGAGGAAGCCTGCCCCATTTTCCATCTACTTAAATTATGGATGGAAAATTTGGGGGGTGGGGGGAGGAACTGTGCCAGGAATATGTGCTCCTACCTGTCTGATTTTCTTGTGTTCACTGTGTAGTACAAGGGTTTGAAAAGGTTAATGTCTGGGACAGTGTAACACCTCCCACTATGATGATCTAAGAGATCACATGTGAAGGAAAATTGAGAAGAAGAAGCATCATGACCATCAGAGGAGTTAGACATGTTGTAAGTAAAGTGTATATAGTTACTTAAATGTAATAAATGGTTATACTTCAACCTTACCAAAGACTCTGTAATCTCTGCTGGATGGTGTAACCAAACATACAACAAACTGCGCCCAGACGATCCAATTGCCGAGGAGCTAGAACAGGTAAATGTGCCCCAAAATCTTTTTGCACATGAAAATAGCATTATATATATATTTTTAGAGTCTGTTTGTCCAGGTAACACTAAATCAGAATGCATCATCCTTCCCTTGGATAGACTGTAAGGAAAACTGCCTGGCAACTATGAGGCACCACACCCCTCCACACAAATACATATCTCAGTCACTATCCTAATCCCCGATTACAGTTGATGCTTGGTTTCCTGATCACTGCTTGCAGCCACCAATCAAAACTCAATTCACTACTCCTGTCTTATAATACAGCCTGCAACATCAAAGTGAATATAAAATAAGTGCAATAAATAGGCCTAGTGAAATAAGCTAAAGAACAATAAAAACAATTTGTAGCTCTGAGGGCCACGGACTTATCAATAATGGTCCAGATGTCTGCAGATATCAGAACTGCTCAAATTAAAAAAATTGTCCCATGCAATTCTCTTTATTGTTTGCCAGCTGTGGCTCAGTTGGTAGCACTCTCGCCCCTGAGTCACAAGGTTCAAGTCCCACTCCAGGGCTTGACCACAAAATCCAAGCTAACACACCAGTGCAGTACTGAGGGAGGCGTTGTCTTTTGGGTGAGATGCTAACCGAGGCCTCGAGTGGATATCAAAGTTTTGTTTATTCTTTTGTGGGATGTGAGTGTTGCTGGCAAGGTCAGAATTTGTTGCCCATCCCTAATTGCCCTTGAGAAGGTGGTGGTGAGCCGTCTTCTTGAACTGCTGCAGTCCATCTGGTGTAGGTACACCCACAGTGCTGTTTGGAAGAGAGTTCCAGGTTTTTGACCCAGCGACAGTGTACGAACGGAAATATAGGTCTAAGTCAGGATGACTCCTAGCACTATTTCAAAACAGAGCAGGCGAGTGTCCTGGCCAATATTTATCTCTCAATCAACAACACAAAAAATAAATTATCTGGTCAGCATCACATTGCTGTTTGTGGGTGTTTGCTATGCACACACTGGCTGCCCCATTTCCTGCATTACAACAGTGACTGCACTTCAATAAGTACTTCTTTGGTTGTAAAGCGCTTTGAGACGTCCGGCGGTCATGAAAGGTGCTATATAAATGCATGTATTTTTTTTCTGTGAAAATATAAATGATTCCCAAAGTATTTCTTAAACAATGGAATATGTCCCTGATGTACAATTGACTGTCCTTTTATTTCTCAATCATTTACAATTATTATATCAAAATTGCAATTTCTGGATAATGAATGCCATCAGGTGTTAAACACACAGCAGTCTGGCTGACAGCACCTGAACCATTAGGATATAAAAGGAAACCCAAAAGTGAATTTTTCATCTCGCAAAGCTTTTTGTAAAGAGTTGAAATTGCAGTCCATGGGATCTCCCTGGGTACAAGCTGGGTCAGGCTTTGGTTGCAACTTTGTAGTCCCAATTTTACATCCATACATGTGTCAAAAGCAGAGCCTCACACTTGCTTCCCTTATACAGAAATTGCAGCTACTCTGAATTAACCAGTAATATAATATCAAGGTTTGAAAGATAATTATAAACCACTTGCTTTCGCAGTCACAATCTTTGTCATTATCTGAATGTCGAGATTAGATTGCAGCTATTTATTCTTTAATTCTCCAACATTCAGTAGACAAACCAAATTATCAATGTGTTAAATGATAAACTTTAAAGATCTCAAAAGTCTTGTTCCTTACAACCCTTCTATTGTGCTCACACTGCTGTCCAAATACAGTGGGTACTAGAAAAACTCGAAGATAATTCTTGTGTAATGTTTGTGCAAAGGCCTTGGGTACAGCACAAGATTAATCTCGATGAATCAGAAAATGGAATATGAGATTCTGATGGCAGTAACAGTCTCCTGGGTTTCCAAGAGTTTCTGAACATCTGTTGCAGAAATACTTCCTGTTTCTTGTCGCTGTGAAAATCCTCTTTTATTTTACACTGTTCAAAACAAAAAACTGAGATGAAAAGGGAGATTTTGTTCAATTGACTGGCCCACAAAAACAGGATTTGTTTCCCCATAAAATGCATGGTACTATATTTGGGGAAGTAAAAAAAAACTTGTCTGGTAAAGATTTTGAGCTTTAAAAGCAGTTACTAGCTGAAGTTAGTCGGGAGGACTGTTGCCCTGGTGCCAGATGATTACTTAGTTGCTGTTTTGGGTATGGTGCTAAAGCTACAAACAAATTATATGTTGAGGTGGATTGCGACTGGTCAATAAAACGGCTATTGTGCTCACCATGCATCCATTTACAGAACTAATATTTATCTGTATGTTATTAAAAATCTGTCACTTCCTGTCCAGTTTCCTGTTGTCATGATTTTTAATCATGCTTTTGTCAACATTTAACACTGAAACGACTACCATTGGACAATTTTAACTCGACGTGGGAATCAGGAGGTGCTGACTGCAGTATATGGCAAGAGATAATTAGATTGTAATACTGCCCTCTCTGTTGGGAGGATATATGAATAAAGGAGTGAGACAACATGGCCGATTAAGTAGAGTCTCCATGTAAGTTATTTCCAATCCAAACACTGGGGTTGAAATGGATGGTGAACAGTTTGGCCCGCTCGCCCCCACCCACCCTCCCACCACCCCGGAGCATGAAGCCTGGGGGATTTAAACTACTGTGCCTCATTTGCATACCCCAAAGCTTGTGGGAGTCAAAAATGGTGGGTGTGGGATCAAAGGGCGGAGGATCAGGTTGTGCGGGCTTGGGGTGTGGGAGGAATGGAGCCCATGTCAGGAGGGGCTCATAGTATCCTTGTGGAACCAAGAGGAGCGGTCCTACTGGTCCTGGGCCACAAGAAACCTATATAAAAAATGTAAAATGCATTTACCTGGGCCTCCAGTGGCCAAGATCTTCCTGCAGCAGCTTTTGGTGGTACATAGAAACATAGAAGCAGGAGTAGGCCATTCGGCCCTTCCTGCTCCGCTATTCATTATGATCATGGCTGATCATCCAACTCAGTAACCTGTTCCCGCTTTCTCCCCATACCCTTTGATCCCTTTAGATCCAAGAGCTATATCTAACTCCTTCTTGAAAACATACAATGCTTTGGCCTCAACTGCTTTCTGTGGTAGCGAATTCCACAGGCTCACCACTCTCTGGGTGAAGAAATTTCTCCTCATCTCAGTCCTGAAAGGTTTACCCCGTATCCTTAGACTATGACCCCTAGTTCTGGGCTCTCCCACCATCGGGTACATCCTTCCTGCATCTACCCTGTCAAGTCCTGTTCGAATTTTATAGGTTTCTATGCGATCCCCCCCTCACTCCAGCGAACATAATCCTAACCGACTCAATCTCTCCTCATACGTCAGTCCTGCCATCCCAGGAATCAGTCTGGTAAACCTTTGCTGCACTCCCTCTATAGCAAGAACATCCTTCCTCAGATAAGGAGACCAAAACTGCACACAATATTCCAGGTGTGGCCTCACCAAGGTCCTGTATAATTGCAGCAAGACATCCCTGCTCCTGTACTCGAATCCTCTCGCTATGAAGGCCAACATACCATTTGCCTTTATTACCACCTGTTGGACCTGCATGCTTACCTTCAGTGACTGGTGTACGAGAACACCCAGGTCTCGCTGCATATTCCCCTCTCTCAGTTTATAGCCGTTCAGATAATAATCTGCCTTCCTGTTTTTTGCTACCAAAGTGGATAACCTCACATTTATCCACATTATACTGCATCTGCCATGCATTAGCCCAGTCACTCAACTTGTCCAAATCACCCTGAAGCCTCTCTGCATCCTCCTCACAACTCACCCTCCCACCCAGTTTTGTGTCATCTGCAAATTTGGAGATATTACATTTAATTCCCTCATCTAAATCATTAATATATATTGTGAATAGCTGCGGTCCTAGCACTGATCCCTACGGTACCCCACTAGTCACTGCCGGCCATTCGGAAAAAGACCCATTTATCCCTACTTTTTGTTTCCTGTCCGCCAACCAATTTTCTAACCATCGCAATACACTACCCCCATCCCATGCGCTTTAATTTTACACGCTAATCTCTTATGTGGGACTTTGTCGAAAGCCTTCTGAAAGTCCAAATAAACCACATCCACTGGCTCCCCTTCATCAACTCTACTAGTTAAATCCTCGAAGAATTCTAGTAGATATGTCAAGCATAATTTCCCTTTCGTAAATCCATGCTGACTCTGCCCGTTTCTACCACTGTTCTCTAAGTGCTCTGCTATAAAATCTTTGATAATGGACTCTAGAATTGTCCCCACTAGCGACGTCAGGCTGACAGGTCTATAATTCCCTGCTTTCTCTCTACGTTGGAGACTGTGGGCTTTAGTTGGACTCGTGGTTAAAATAGTTTGCGCGTCTCCAATAACGTCATTGGCTGTGACACTGCCATTCAAGTTTGGCCCCTGCTCATTTGCGCCGCACTATATACCTGTGCCTGAATTCAAAAAAGTAAAAATCGTGGTTGGGGGGATGGGGGTGGGGGTGATGGTAGGGTGAGGAGTAGGGCATTGGGAACACTTTGGGAACACAGCACAAACTCTCACTCTTGCCATCTTAAGCCCCTTCCAGCATCATCATAATTTGCATGACTGTTCTCATATCTCTTTATATTGTTTCCTTCAACCACCGATGTAACCCATTCTTAACATTTACATTGGTTCTGCTTCTTATTTACTCTGGTAGAGTAATTGCACAGCCTTTACGTAGCCTTATAGCAGGGAAGTGTCAACTGGAACTTTGCATGACAGCATAGCTGAGGTTGGGAAGCCCATTCCTGAGCACCCCTTTGTTGCAGAATGTTGCTGCTGCAATGCACTGTTTTTAGACTAAAGTAACAAGCATGAAGCACATATACACACAACCTGCAATCTTGTTACATTTCTTTGAAGGCACATGTTATCCTGAAAGCGTTCAAATAATTACTTGAAAGGTCAGATTTAACAACACTGATATTAATACATTTCATTGCAGTAATGCAGATCTACAATAATATCTTTTATTTCATTGCCTTAAAAAAGACTTGAGAGTACTCATGTTAATCCATCTGCTTTAGTGTCGAAATAATAAGATGCAGTAAATCTCTTTTAGAAGTCTAGTTATTATGCTTGTAAAAGGACCATTATGCAAAGTTGAGCTTTGTATTTTGACATTTTATATTGAGGTATCATTACTATTGAGGTGCGCTTTCAATTTAAAGTGCTTCCACTTTTGAATTTTAAGACGGGAATGGATACCAGGCCTCTATATTAAGCCCACATGACAGGTCAGAAGAGGGTTGTTGGGGGGGAGGGGGGTAATTAAAAATTTAAAATCATGGAACGTTTCCCCAACTTGCTGCAAAAGTATATGCCACCATTTTGACAGCTGGCATGCTTCATTACATATTTAAATCAGGCTCCCTCAGTGTAATTGTGAGCCTGGTTTAAATTTAACAGTTGCAATGCAGATTTCCCAGGACTAGAAACCCAGAAGTAAAAGGGAGGCGGGAGCCGCCGGCTCCAGAAATTAAGTACCTTTTACAGCACTCCTACTGGGCCAGGAGGCTCCAGCCCCTCAAGGGAGCCTTCAGCCTCCCCTGTGCATGATCATGGCTTCTCTCTTACCTCTGCTGCAATCGCTGACCTTCCAACCATCCTTCAGCTCAAATCTCCCGCTCCCTCCATCCTGTAATTCTCTCTTCCACCTTCTCTCACCCCTCCAGTCCTGATCAGTTACTCCCTTCACACTCCGGATTGCAAGGGGCTGTCTTCAAGGATCCCTGTCTGTGGCCTCCTGCTGCTGGTTTCGTGCCCTGCACACCTCCAGCTAATGGTTCAACAGCAGGATTGCCAGGTGTCTGGCAGTAGATTACATGTCACTATTACGACCAGGTGAGAAAGGTATCTAGGCGTCCCTCTCAGCCTTCACCTGGTCTTACCATAACAGTGTTTAATTTTAAACAAACCGTGTCTTTAGCTCCCTCTTAGTGAATCCTTGTTCACCGCTTTCCAATTATAAGGTAAAGAAACCAGCAGAAACAGGCTTTCTTAGGTTTAAAGAAGAAAAGTTGACATTTATTAAACTTAAATTCTAATTCGGTTAATGCCTACAGATAAATGACGTGCCCGCGCTAGCGTGCATACGCTATACACACATGCAAATAGAGACAGAAAAGAGCAGAAGAAATAAAGTGGAAAAGTTTGAGGCAATATCTGTTATGGTTCTTGGAGCTCACTGTAGAGACCTTGATTGTAGGTAGATCTTGCTTTTCGTTGGGGCCCAGTATTCTTCTTAAACCTTGTTCACTGTAGGAGACTTTTCTCTCTTGGGGTTCATGTGTCTTCAGTGGATTCAGAGGCTTGTGAGAAAGAGATCGGAGCAGACAGGAGAGATCTTCTCAGTCCAGGAGCAAACAGACTTTTTGCCTTCAAACTCTCTGTGGCCAGTTCAAAAGAAAACATTGGAACAGTCAAGTAGTCATGTGACCAGCTGGTTTAACCAGTCCTGGCCCTTGTGGATTGTATCCTCCTTAGCAGGCCCTGGAATGCGCTTCCTCACTTTCGAAGTCTGTTAGTATGTAAATTTTTTTTCCAGCCATGGCTGATCTGTTTAACAAGTCATTTCCTTACTCCAACAGCAGTTAAAAATCAATGTTCATTGTTATGACTGACCGCTCCTGTCAAAGCCCCCAATCAAAATATACGATTCTGATTGTGGTGGGACCAACACATGGTAATTCAATCCTGCCGCTCCACAGATCAGCTAACATATCATTTAAAGCTTTCCAAATTAAACAAAGACCCAGCCAAATTGTACCATCTATTAACCCCCCGAATGAGGCTAATGAAACCAGGTGTCTTTAAATCAACAAATTAACTCTTTAATTAGAACTAAATTCTTAAACACTATGAAGCTATAAACAACATTTAAAATAGAAAAAATTACAGTCCTTGCAAATTTACAGTCCAAAGTTGCTTGAAGACCTCACAGTCGTCCAATGCAGGAAAAAAGGTTCATCCACAGTAGAACAGTACGTAGTCTAACTTCAGTAGGTGATGCTTTCCTTCTCCAGCGAATTTCAACAATTAAGGACTTGCAAACACTTTCAGTGGAATCAAGCTGTCTTTAGAGTTTTTGAGGGATAAAAGGTTGTCACAGTCTAACTTCCCTTTCTTCAATTTAAATTACCAGAGATCTCTGTTTTAGCTTGACTTTTTTTTAGAATTTTGAGAGATAATAATAAACAGACTAAAATCCTCTTCCTTCAGTTTAAGTGGTTGAGAGCTGTTTTTCAGGTGTGCTCATCACAGTTGTGTCCTCTGTGTCAGTGTGTTCTGTTAGAACAAACTGTCTTCAACTCAAAGCCAGTTCAAAACTGAATTGTAACAAATGTATCGCATGAGACTCACTCCCAGTGGCTGTTTCCATGGTAATGAGAATGCACCCTTTGAATCGCAGTCTCCAAATGGCTGTTTCTAAGGCAACAAAATGCACCTTGCTATAACTCCTGAGGCTTGCTGGTTCTTAAAGCGATACTGATCCCTTGCAAACCTTAAAGGCAAATCACATATTCCTGAAAAAAACCTACAGGACCATGACATCATGACAAAATTGATGTGCCTCATTCTTGGCAGGTGGGGGTCTAGCATGACACCACTTTCTCATGCAAGGGATGGAGCATCTGGATGAAAAAAAACTACATAAAAAAGAAAAACAGATTCCATTGAAAATTGGAGCATGCTTAAATATTTTCCTATGCACGCCCTTACAACTAGTCGTCCCTAAGATCACGACTAGATGTTGCTTCCCCTCATACAGATAAAAACAAATGACAATGAAAATTAATATGAAGTTTCCACATCCAACAAATATGAAAGCTTTGATTTTGTTTGTAACAAAACTTTTAATTTGAAATACCATTGATGAAAATGTGCTCCTACATTTAAACTTTCATTTTCAGTCCCTTTTGTGTTTGCACCAGATGGTGCTTTGTTGTGCTTTGTGATTGTTAACTGTTGCATGGAGCAGCTGCAGGCAAGTCTACATTCCTAGCTCAAGGAGGTGCAAGGCTACAGGGTCAGGGAGGGGTGGGAGGGAGACAAAAGAAGAAAACTGGGAGAGGATATCAAGTTGAACAAAGCTTCACTGTAAAACGCACAGCGTTACTCTCAGATCTTTCCACTTTGCTGAGAAAATGGTATTTCATCAATCTTATAGGGAAAAAAAGTGGCTGGGTTTTGAACTGCTGCTCCTGATAAACTAGCCATTACCATAATGGGCAGTGTGTCAGAACTTCTGTTCTTTGGGGAGCAGCAACATTTATTTTCCCCTGCCAACCTTTTCAGAATTAACGGGAGTCATTAATAGATTGCTATTTCCAAAGGTAAAAGATTAAGGGCTGGATTTTGTACTGAAGGCAGGATTCCCGGTGCCAGGCAGAAAAGGCAGGGGAAACCCTGCCTCTGCCTTTTCCTTCCACCCACCTGCCCCGTCCCCAGCCGGAGCGATCCTCCGGTCTTTTTTTGTCAAAGTTTTAGGAGGCGGGATCCCCATCTCTTTGAAGTCTTTAAAGGCTCCAAGAGCTGCCTGTAAATTAGAGGGTCGGCAATTTAGCGGAGGCCCAGCACCGGAACCCCAGAGAAAAGGTTGGCGGGCGTGGTCGGCGGGGTCAGTCCAGAAGGCCCCAGCGAGGGGGGCTGGAGGGGTGTTCTTGCGGTCCAGCGGGAGGGGGCTCCTTGCCCACGAAGGAGGAAGCCCCCTCCAAAGCCTGCAAGGAGGGCATCTCGTGCAGCGCCCCCTCCCCTCCACCGCCGCTGGTAAGATCCCAGCAGCGGTGGGAAGAGGCCTTTAATTGGCCACTTAAGGGCCTCAATTTGCCGCTGGGCGGGAAGGCCATCGTCAGCCTATCCCGCCCCCAGGAAGATCGCTGGGCGATATGGAGGCGATGGGCTCTCCCCCGCTGCGATTTTCTGTGTCCTCCCACCTCTGATCCCGCCTCAGGGTGGCCCATTAGATCCCAGCCTAAGTAATCTGCAATCTGTATTCCCAACCATACTCTGGAGACTTTATGGCTCTATACTGTACAGTCAAACACTTGAGGACGCACAAATTCAAAAAGAACATTTTAAAAATTCCATCACAAGCAAAATGCTGTTGTACTCAATGAGAACTTTATGAATGTACTTCAATCCAGTAAATCATTTCTAACACTTTTCCCTTACCACATACAGTGGAATTC
Organism: Heterodontus francisci; assembly: GCF_036365525.1. Taxonomy (NCBI): domain Eukaryota; kingdom Metazoa; phylum Chordata; class Chondrichthyes; order Heterodontiformes; family Heterodontidae; genus Heterodontus; species Heterodontus francisci. The sequence continues at coordinate 42,643,351 of NC_090400.1, forward strand.
CACCATAATGTAGGCACAAATGAGGATTCTTTCTTAAGTATTGACAGCCTTTGTTGGGTAAATTTACTTATGCATATATAAGTTGTGCCAGAGAATTTGAAAGATGTCATTGGGACAAATTAGCTAAGAGTATACATTCCAATGTGCTAACTGATGGCCGGAACAGGCAGTCCTGATTAGTCAGGAGCAACTTTTAATACATAAACAATCCCCCAGAATATGCAAAAATAGGTTGCAGAAAGCCAGACTTGGTTACATTTATTTCTGACTGTGGAAGGATTGATGCTGGGCTCCTGAATTATGGTCACACTCTGCAATATTAGCATATAACTGCTAAGCACGTAAGAAATCCCTTTGTTTTCTATTTTAGCAGTGCTATTATCCTGTTTAAAACAAAGATATTTCATATGCATGCATTACGTGTTTGTACAGTAATAGCAACCATTCATTCCGTAATAATTTACACATGTTAGGGCAGAGACAGAAATGTAAGTTTTTTGAGTTAATTGATCATGAAGTCAGAACACACAGCATTCTAAGATTCTTTTGGGCCTCCTTATCAGAGAATCTTACAGCATAGAAGACCATTCAATCCATCATGCCTGTGCCAGTTCTCTGAAAGAACTTTCTAATTAGCCCCACTCACCCGTATTCATTTGGAATTTGCACTGAACAAATTATCAGCATTCCAGAGTTCAATGCAATTTCAGAATCAATGCAATTTTCCGTTAATTGAGAAACTGAGGTGAGGGGCCAAAGCTCAAAATATGTCAGGGTTAGAAAGAGTATAAGAGTAGACGATATAAATCAGGATGAAATGGTTCCATGACACCAAGCTCTGGTTGTAAAAAAAATTGCAAGAGGAAGTAACAGGGAGATAAAGAATTGCACAGTTTCAAGGTCCTGGAAAATGAGGAGTTTATGCAGGAATCTGTGATAAATCCTGCAGACATGTAACACTGGCAACCTAAATGGAGCTCCTAAACAGCTGCAGTTTTATATTCATTGTGACTATTTTAGTTACACTCTTATTTGTCAAAATATGATGGCATAATGGTTGCAGTGTAGCAATTTTTATCTGTAAAATGGATTGAAGGTCAGTGTTGACAAGTACATTTGAGGTTTCATGTACAATATTAATTCTTAAAAGCAGAAACCCCTTTTTCAAACCCCCAGTGGCCTATTTGTCAATTTCAGTAGCAATATTCCTTTTGAAATTAATGATTTTCAGTTACTGACACCATTCATAAACACTAGGTGACTAGGACTGTTAACCCAGCAGACTACTGTCATACAGTAGGTCCTCTTTCTGTGGCACAGCATGCTGTTGGATCAATGTTCGCAATGAATATGAATACATTAGTTTCTTGATTGTACCACCTCAGTCTTACACACAATATTAAACATGTTCAGCCATAAATATGAAAGATACCGTATAAATGATACATTAGCTACAGAGAGCTAGACAGCTGTCATCTAATCTCACAGTTCTGATGCTGTCATAAATCACCTGAGTTTATCTTTAAGATACTATTTGTTTCCCCTTAATTGAATTCAGTCTTGTAACTTGCTCGCAGGCCTATTTTGTCCTAAGAAGCTTAGGGTATACCATACTTCCATGATAAAAGTCATTACCCTATGTTACTGCGGCTGCAAACACGTACCCTACAAGAATCAAACCATATGACCATCTGAGTTAGTTTCATTCCCACTGGTAAAATATGTTTAATCTTTATCTTTAAATCAACGTTTCTGAAAAAGAAACTGCAAACACCCATAAACATAATCTTTTCATCTTTTAATTGTTCCAAGAACTCACCGCTGACCCAAGCAATTTTGGATGTACTGGGCTGAATTTTCAGGTCCACTGAGGGTGGGGGACAAAAATACCAGTGTTGGCTGGCATGCCAGTTTCATGCTATTCCTGCTGCCGGCGAGTTTCAATAGAGTGGGGGGAGGGTGGCCCTGAGATCCTGCCCAAACCATTAAAAGGGCCAATTAACATTGTTTAAAAAAAACTCTGACAGCTCGTTAAGGGGTTATGTTCTGATTTTGATGGGGCGCACGGGCTGCATGTACTGTCTGGGGAAGACCACATGAATGGAAGCAGACACACAGTTGGGAGCCAGTCATAGCTGCCCCAGGGAATTAGGTGGGCCCCATGAAAGGGTGACTGGCGCAGAGGAGGACTCGGCCATTGGCACACAGGTTCCATTGGGTCAGTGGAGGTTGAGGGAAGCGTAGGGGGTTGTCCCCCTCCTGCCATCATGGAGCCATAAGAGGAGGGAGCAAGGCTGCCAAACATAATAGGAGGCTGCCTGAGCACAAGGAAGACAGCAGCTGACAACTGAGGCACGACTCAGATTTTAGGTCCAGTGGTGATAAGGAGCAACACCCTTCACAGGAAAGGCAGAGTTCTGAGCATCAGGAGGGCAGAGGAGAGGAATGAAGGGTAGAAAGGACAGGGAGGCCATACCCTCAGCATACTGCTGAAGGCAGAGCTACCTTGAGATGACCAAGAATCAGTGCTGTAGGGGACTGTAATCTCTAGGCAGATGGTCATAGAGATCTGTGCTCTCGTCGCCAAAGGCCACACACCTCACAGCACTGCTTGCCATGTCCTGGCACTAGCCATCAAAGTCACTGTGGCCTTGAAAGTCGCTTTTGGCTCCTTCCAAGGATCAGCTGCGGACCTTAGTGGCATCTCGCAAATGGTTGCACGCTACTGCATTTTGCAGGGCACTGGTGCTCCATTTGTGACAGCTGGGCAGTATATTCAATTCCAGACAGACACGGCCTTTCAGGCACAGAGGACAGTGTGCTTTACCTCCATCGCTAGATTTCTTCAGGCGTAGGATATCATCGATTGTACCCAAGTGGCCATCAAGGCACCCAGTGACTGGCCAGTTAGATTCATCAAGGAAGGGCTTCCAGTCCTTCAAAGCTCAGCTGCTCTGTGACCACAACAAGAACTTCCTCCATGTGTGCATTCACTTTCCTGGCAGCTGCCATAGCCCCTTCATCCTCTGCTAGTCCAGGCTGCTGCAACTCTTCACTCCATCCCCCAAACTCCATGGGTGGAATCTAGGGGACAAGGGATATCCCTTGAAGAGAACTCCTCTATGAGAACCAGGGACAGAAGAATTGAGGCGATACAACTGAAGTCATCTGCTCACTAGGACAACCATTGAGCAAGCTATCGGGCTTCTGAAAATATAGTTCCCATACCTGGACCAGTCTGGTGGTGCCCTGCAGAACACTCCTGCAAAGGTCTTGTTCATTATGGTGGTCTGCTGCGCTCTCCATAACATGGCCCTCTAGAGTGGACCTTGAAGAGGGTGAGGCCCTGGAGGACGCTCGGGAGGAAGAGGAAGAGCAGGACTTGGAAGAGGAGGAGAAAGAGGAGGCAGAAGGGCAGCAGGGGAGAGGTGGCCAGGCTTGGTGTGGGACTCGAGGGTCTCGTCAGGGATCATCTGATCCAGGCACGTTTGAGTAAAGCCCCTCTGACCCAGCAGAGGCATGGTATGGAACTCACTTTGAGCTCTCTGTGCTAACACTTCCATTGAAGATGCAGCCTGGAGCATGTAAACGTTTACTGCCAATAAAGGATGCACATCTGCCCAGAGGTTTCACTGTCACTGTAGATAGACCCTTGCTCACTTTCACCACTTCATACTTCTTTTCTTGTCCTGCCATTAATAAAAGGAGGCTCACACGTCTGGCTTTGTGTGTCAATATTTACACGGTGCTCATAAAGGAATACACAGTGTTCCTCTTATGGCCTTGGAAGAGGTGGGGGCAGCCTTCTCATTTGTCTTTGCCTGCGGCTGAGATGCATGGGGTGGTCGTCCTTGTCGAGGAGACACCTCCTGAGGCTGCTGCACCTGCATCATTGCAGGAACACTGATGCTCCCTCCATCAGAGTGGCCAAGGAGGCCAATTATGATGGTGCCCCGTGAAGGGTGGCACTCCCATCCTCCTTGGTGACTGCCTCAGCCTGTGACTAGCGCTCCAGTTGTCTGGAAGGGAGGATCAACTCGGGTGCAAATAGCATCCCCTCCAGACTTCCCTGCGCCATTAGCACCACTGATCAATCAAGGCTACATAGTATGGAATGCATCCTTTGAACATCATTATGCAGTTCCTGCATGCACTCCAAGTCCTGCCACATATGCCTCTCTAAGAGATTGGCCACTTTCTCAATGGAGGAGTTCATGCACTCAAATCCCTGAGCCATGATGGCGCACATAAGCTGGATGGACTCCTCCATACTCAGCCCATGACCCTGCAATGCTTCAGAGAACTTTGACATATAGGAGCACATCTGTTGCTGCTGGTCTAGGTAGAGCCTCCTTACCTGTGACTCCTGTACCCAGCTAAGCAGGGCTGTGTCTGTTCTCCATCCTGCCTATGGCACCTCCTCCTGCACACTAGTGGCGTGCGCATCACCAAGTGCCACCATATCTAACTACATGCGAGGACCCACCGAGGTGGCTGTATCTGTGCTGGTGGAGGGTGTGCTTGTAAGATGTGATGGTGCCTCTTCTGAGCTTTGCTGTTGCTGTGCTTGGCCCAGTGATGGTGAGGGAGTTGGTCTCCTTGTCTCGAAGTCTGCACCTGTGGAAGACACAAGAAGGGATCAAGAGAACTAGCCTTGACAAGCAGAAGCATCTGCTGTGTTTCTCAATGCAACTCAAGTCTTCAGTATGCTGCCGAATGGGATGCAGTGCATTGCGCCCCGTTAATGAACGCATTCCACTCTCCAATCACCATCTCCATTGCGGATGCCCAATTTGGCTTGCACGGCTCCCTCGCTAAGGTAGGCAACATCTCCTCCCGTCAGGGCCCTCTTGCGGGCATTATGAGCCTTTTTCTCCTGCAAGAACAAAAGGGAACATGATGCACTGCTGCTCCTATTCATTAGAAGCTGCATGTTTCACTGATTACAGGTCCTCAGACTCTGAGCCATTCTGAGGAGTCAGTAAGTGCCCTGAGCACACACTCCTCCCATGTTCAGCAGTATGTGGCCTCGGGCTCCTCTGCTGGTGTATCTGCTGGAGGGTGAACACCCAGAGGCCTGACCTGAGGGTTGGGGTAGCACTCACCTTGCCAAAGCATTTACGGTTATTAAACCTTTTCCCACACTGTGTCAGCCATCTCCATCCATGCCTGCTTAGTCTGGGTGGGTGGCCTCCTCCTGCCACCCTCTGGGAAAAGGACCTCCCTCCTCTCCTTTATGGCTTCGAGGAGGACTTCCAGGTCCACATCTGCGAATCGAGAGGCTGCCCTGCCCCATATTCTAGGCCTCTGCCTCTCCTGAGACATTTAATGATTTATGCTTTTCCAACTGAAGATGAAACAATGAAAGGGTGGCCACAGTAAAGACTGCCATGGTCTGTTTAAATTGGGCCTGCACTTGAATAGCCCCGCCTCCTTCCTGCCCCACAGCCACTAATTGTCTGCCAAACCCGGCTCCAGGCCAATTAAGGAGACACCCCGTGAAAGTCGGGGCTTGTGACCATCTCCTACAACCACCCCCCCCCACCCCCACCCCCGAGGCAGGTTTGGGATCCAGAAACAGTCCCAACTTCCATTTCCTGCCCCCGGCCTCATGAATATTCCTGACCTTCTCTATATTCTCCCTTAAAACTTTACAGCTCAGTCTACCCAACTGAGGCCTGTCATTCTGAGCCAAAAGACCACACAATAACAGGGGTGAGCTAGCAGGCACTCTAGTGTCCATCACAATGCATACACAAAGCATCTGATTGTTCTGTGAGGCTGTTGCAACATAGAATCATGGCATCATACAGCACAGAAGGAGGTCATTCAGTCCATTGTGTCTGTTCCAGCTCTTTGAAAGAGCTATCCAATTAGTCTCACTCCCCTGCTGTTCCTCCATAGTGTTAATTATATATTAATTGTGTTTAATTATATGCAGGTGGTGGGTGTTGAGTGTGGATTCACTTGAGCTCCTATAAATAGACACAGACTAAAACTGTGGTTGTTGGGTTAGGAGGTGTATGCTCTGTAAATAAATATAAAAGTGTGTAAAGATTGGCTGCAGTTCTATCCTTCACCAACTGGCTTTCTGGAATAGAACACATAGTCTTGCAAATTTCTCCTTTCAAGTGTATATCCAATTCCCCTTTGAAAATTACCAATGAATCTGCTTCCACCATCCTTTCAGATAGTGCATTCCTGATTGTAATGATTGTAACAAAAAAAATTCTCCTAATTTCTCCCCTGGATTATTTGCCAATGACTTTAAATCTGTGCTCTCTCATTACCAACCCTTCTGCCAGCGGACATAGTTTATCCTGATCTACTCTCATAAACTTCCTCATAATTTTGAACACCTCTTTTAATCTTATATCAAGCTTCACTGCTTCAAAGAGAACAATCTCAGCGTCTCTTGTCTCTCCACATAATTGAAGTCCCTCATCTCCAGTGCCCATAACAAAGAAAACAACCAGAATACATTTTTGGAAGCCATCAGGCTGCCACATGTCTCTCTAGCCCTTCGCACCCAATCCAGAGCAGCCCCAAGCCCCATACTTCAACAGACCTTCATAACTTCAACTCTGATTTGATTGCCTGCTGTTCCCAAGCCTGCTGGATTGATTTACAGGCTTTACTCAATTCCCTCTCATTCCCATTGAAGCCCTGTTCCTAGGACTCTCACTCCTGATTTGGAGCATGCTTTATTGCTGTCACCGAGCTGCTGTTTGCTCTAATCTCTGATCTACAGCTATGCCTGTCTCAATGGCACTTGTTCTCTAGCCTGAGGTTCTTTTCTAGGTCAGAACCTGAAAGCATATTCCTTTCTATCCTTTGTAATCTAAAGTATACCACAGGTATACTCCCTTCCCTTCCTTTTACATTTTTGGAGGACACAATGCTTGCTTCAGAAAAGAACTGAAATTTTATAAAGGCCAGTTAGAGAAGAGAGGAAACCCGAAAAATCAAATGGGCTTTAAAATGGCACAAAAGAGGAAACATTTTGTTAGCTGTCTCCTTGCAGGGACATAGCAGACCCATGCCTGTCATTTACCTGGTGTGTACCTGGAGAGGAAAAGCTACGCTATACTGAAGAGAGCTGAGAGAAAGAGGGAAGAAGTTAAGCAAAAGAGAGAGTTACAAAAGACACATGGACAGGGATTCAAAGAAAATGTGTGAGAGGCAGGCAGACAAAGGGAAAGTGGGAAACAGAATGAATTAGAAGAAGGGACAAACGGAGACAGCTCAAGACTTGGTAGCTTTATCTCTATTCTGTGCAAAATAAAGGAATTTATTTTCAGCAGTAAACCTGAGGAACTTATGTGGGGATGCTCTGATCCTACTTCACTGTAAATTCATTGGAAGATCTGCTGAAACCCCAGAGAAATGACATAAGCGGTCAGTTTTCCTGGGTTTCTGCCCGTTACAGTGGATATTTGGGGAACCCCATGGAAATTTTACACCACTGCTTTTCAAAATTTTTGACCATGTGCAATACCACAAGAAACTAAACAGTGTTTTCTAATTTTTAAATAGAAATCATCATCACCTATACTGGCAAAAGGAATGATGTTTTCAATAACCAAGAAGCCACTAATCAGATGTTCATTCTACATTGTTCATATACAAAAATGAAACTGGTAGGATCAACAAAATACAGCTATCTTAATCATTTATCTTTGAAAATCCTTCCTTAGTTGCTAGCGTAAGTCAAGAAGCCATATCAATCATGTATAAATATTTTTCAATTAGATATATTGTAAGAAAGAATAAATGTTGAGGATGATTTACGAACAATTCTTCATATATGTTGGGAAATCACTGCAGAGCAGTGCTGTAAATATGCAACTAAAAAGCCGAGCATGCATATAAAATTATAAGTAATTTTCTTAAAAACACTTTCACTCTATTACTATTTTCAAGTTCATAAATTTGGAAACCGTTCCAGTGTTCCAATTGCACTTAGTTTGTCAACATGAATTGACCAAATGCCCGCTGTTGAAAATTAAAATATACTGCACCAAAAAGAATGGACTCAAATTGGTTTTATTTAGTCGACTGAGAGATCTATTTCTCACCTCTACAAACTGCTCTTCATTTAATGTTTGTCCTGTTGTATCTATCTCGTCCAGTTCCTTGTCATATCTCACGTCTTTATGGAAATACACAGAAACATACAAGCACACTGTTACAGAAGTATGGAATGAATCACATGAAGATGAAGGAAATGTGACACAACATTGATTGTTGAATAAAATGCTAAAAACCACAGACACTATTTTTATGTCCATATTAGAATAAATTAAGATGTAAATATTTCTGAAGAACTAGGTAATGTACTCAATATGAACAGCTTCAACTCTGGGACTTGGCTTTGAATCTACCACAGGTGGACAGGCTGAACTTTTGATAGATGTTAGACTTCTAAATGAACTTCTCAAGGTAATCTCTAGCCTTTTTTTTGACATCATGAGTTCACAGTACCAAACTGCTCTGAACACACTGTTAAATTGGCCAATCTCCCACCAAAAAGTGAAAGATTTGACAAGTGGAAACATCACATGTAAAACTGTGGATGTGGCATTGCGTTAAACTGACTGAGCTGAAACTTGAAAATACATCTTTATGGTTGTCTATATTTTTAAAACCATATATAACTAAAATTAAAATATTCCAGTCATTTTTCCATGGAATTCAGATGACTGACAGTCCATTTGCCTGATGCTTTGACCTGGTATTTACATAAGAGATAAAATATAAATTTATGCGAACATAGTGTCAGAGATAACTTATATGTGTATAACTGTTGGTTGTTAAAGCTGAATAAACAAACTGGAGTTCAGCATTAGCATTCTGTAGTGTTTTGGGAATATTGTATTTTAATTTTAGAGTACTATTAGGAAGGACAACATAATTGTTACTTTTCAAAGTATTGGTTCTTTTATTTGCAATCATGGCGTCAAAGAATTTGAGCTTCAAAGCTGCCAAGTTTGGCTGACAGACAAGAGATCATTTTGAATCGGAGCACTGAAATTTGAACTATGAGATTACTGTAGATGGAGTCTTGGAGACACCTTTCAAAAATCAAATTAATTCTTGAGTAAAGCAGTCATAGCACTTTGCAGCTTTAGAGGTCACTCTGTTGTATGTATGGGAATATTGTTCTGTCCTGTCCAGTTATTGCTTATTTCACCTTGTTATTAGTTTACTGTAAGTATTTTAACCAATACATTCCGGTCTTAGATCTGTATTCTGCCACTTGGAGAAGACTAAAGATATGACGTGAGGCTACGTATAGTCCAGTACGCAATTTACTAGAATTGTTTAACTCTTTGACCGGGTCAAGTAACCTCCAGAATGGCAGAATACCTAAGATGTACTCTTACTTATAACAGGCATTGAGAACAACTCATGGGAAGAGCTGTCTAAACTGTTGAATGTGAAATGGTGTGAACCACACCCAGTTATAGCTGTCACTGGAACCTTTGATATTGATGGCAAAAAAAAACTGAGAATGTACATTTGTCCAGCTTAAAGTTCAACATGGATGAGCACACATAAACTTGTTAAGCACTTTAGTTTACATTCATTCGTAGGATGTGAGGTCACTAGTAAGGCCAGCATTTATTGTCCATCCCTGTACAACTGAGCGGCTTGCTAGGCCATTTCAGAGGGCAATTAAGAGGCAATTATGTTACTGTGGGTCTGGAGTCACATATAGGCCAAACCAGGTAAGGATGACAGCTTTCCTTCCCTAAAGGACATTAGCGAACTGGATGGATTTTGATGACAATTCGGTAGTTTCATGGTCACCATTACTGATATTAGCTTTTTATTCCAGATTAATTTGATTAACTGAATTTAAATTCAGTGGTCGCATCGCTGGATCATTAGTCCAGGTCTAGGAACATAGACTAGAGATAGGATAGGTTAGGGCCAATCAAGGATAGTAGTGGGAAGTTGTGTGTGGAATCGGAGGAGATAGGGGAAGTGTTAAATGAATATTTTTCGTCAGTATTTACAGTGGAGAAAGAAAATGTTGTCGAGGAGAATACTGAGATTCAGGCTACTAGGCCAGATGGGATTGAGGTTCACAAGGAGGAGGTGTTAGCAATTTTGGAAAGTGTGAAAATAGATAAGTCCCCTGGGCCAGATGGGATTTATCCTAGGATTCTCTGGGAAGCCAGGGAGGAGATTGCAGAGCCTTTGTCCTTGATTTTTATGTCGTCATTGTCGACAGGAATAGTGCTGGAAGACTGGGGGATAGCAAATGTTGTCCCCTTGTTCAAGAAGGGGAGTAGAGACAGCCCTGGTAATTATAGACCTGTGAGCCTTACTTCGGTTGTGGGTAAAATGTTAGAAAAGGTTATAAGAGATAGGATTTATAATCATCTTGAAAATAATAAGTTCATTAGAGATAGTCAGCACGGTTTTGTGAAGGGTAGGTCGTGCACCACAAACCTTATTGAGTTTTTTGACAAGGTGACCAAACAGGTGGATGAGGGTAAAGCCGTGGATGTGGTCTATATGGATTTCAGTAAGGCGTTTGATAAAGTTCCCCACGGTAGGCTATTGCAGAAAATACAGAAGTATGGGATTGAAGGTGAATTAGTGCTTTGGATCAGAAATTGGCTAGCTGAAAGAAGACAGAGGGTGGTGGTTGATGGTAAATGTTCATCCTGGAGTATAGTTTCTAGTGGTGTACCGCAAGGATCTGTTTTGGGGCCACTGCTGTTTGTCATTTTTATAAATGACCTGGATGAGGGTGTAGAAAGGTGGGTTAGTAAATTTGTGGATGACACGAAGGTCGGTGGAGTTGTGGATAGTGCCGAAGGATGTCGTAGGTTACAGAGGGACATAGATAGGCTGCAGAGCTGGGCTGAGAGATGGCAAATGGAGTTTAATGCGGAAAAGTGTGAGGTGATTCATTTCGGAAGGAGTAACAGGATTGCAGAATACTGGGCTAATGGGAAGATTCTTGGTAGTGTAGATGAGCAGAGAGATCTTGGTGTCCAGGTACATAAATCCCTGAAAGTTGCCACCCAGGTTAATAGAGCTGTTAAGAAGGCATATGGTGTGTTAGCTTTTATTAGTAGGGGGATCGAGTTTAGGAGCCACGGGGTCATGCTGCAGCTGTACAGAACTCTGGTGCGGCCGCACCTGGAGTATTGCGTGCAGTTCTGGTCACCGCATTATAGGAAGGATGTGGAAGCTTTGGAAAAGGTGCAGAGGAGATTTACTAGGATGTTGCCTGGTATGGAGGGAAGGTCTTACGAGGAAAGGCTGAGGGACTTGAGGTTGTTTTCGTTAGAGAGAAGGAGGAGAAGAGGTGACTTAATAGAGACATATAAGATAATCAGAGGGTTGCACAGGGTGGATAGTGAGAGCCTTTTTCCTCGGATGGTGATGGCAAACACGAGGGGACATAGCTTTAAGTTGAGGGGTGATAGATATAGGACAGATGTCAGAGGTAGTTTCTTTACACAGAGAGTAGTAGGGGCGTGGAACGCCCTGCCTGCAACAGTAGTAGACTCGCCAACTTTAAGGGCATTTAAGTGGTCATTGGATAGACATATGGATGAAAATGGAATAGTGTAGGTCAGATGGTTTCACAGGTCGGCGCAACATCGAGGGCTGAAGGGCCTGTACTGCGCTGTAATGTTCTATGTTCTAGGAGCAGAAGTAGGCCATTCAGCCCATCGAGCCTGCTCCGCCATTCAATACAATCATGGCTGATCATTCACTTCAATGCCCTTTTCCCACACTATCCCCATATCCCTTTATGTCATTGATATTTAGCAATCTGTCAATATCTAAATATACTCAATGACTGAGGTTCCATAGCCCTCTATGGTAGAGAATTCCAAAGACTCACAACCCTCTGAGTAAAGAAATTTCTCCTCAACTCTCTCCTAGATGACACAAAATTGGGTGGGAGGGTGAGTTGTGAGGAGGATGCAGAGAGGCTTCAGGGTGATTTGGACAAGTTGAGTGAGTGGACTAATGCATGGCAGATGCAGTATAATGTGGATAAATGTGAGGTTATCCACTTTGGTAGCAAAAACAGGAAGGCAGATTATTATCTGAATGGCTGTAAACTGAGAGAGGGGAATATGCAACGAAACCTGGGTGTTCTCGTACACCAGTCGCTGAAGGTAAGCATGCAGGTGCAACAGGCGGTAAAAAGGGCAAATGGTATGTTGGCCTTCATAGCGAAAGGATTCAATACAGGAACAGGGATGTCTTGCTGCAATTGTACAGGGTCTTGGTGAGGCCACACCTGGAATATTGTGTGCAGTTTTGGTCTCCTTATCTGAGGAAGGATGTTCTTGCTATAGAGGGAGTGCAGCGAAGGTTTACCAGACTGATTCCTGGGATGGCGGGACTGACATATGAGGAGAGATTGAGTCGGTTAGGATTATATTAGCTGGAGTTCAGAAGAGTGACAGGGGATCTCATAGAAACCTATAAGATTCTAACAGGACTTGACAGGGTAGATGCAGGATGTGCCCGATGGTGGGGGAGTCCAGAACCAGAGGTTCTGAGGATACGAGGTAAACCTTTCAGGACTGAGATGAGGAGAAATTTCTTCATCCAGAGAGTAGTGAGCCTGTGGAATTCGGTACCACAGGAAGCAGTTGAGGCCAAAACATTGTATGTTTTCAAGAAGGAGTTAGATTTCACTCTTGGGGCAAAAGGGATCAAAGGATATGGGGGGGCGGAAGCGGGAACAGGTTACTGAGTTGGATGATCAGCCATGATCATAATGAATGGCGGGGCAGGCTCGAAGGGCCGAATGGCCTACTCCTGCTCCTATTTTCTATGTTTCTAAATGGCTTCCCCCTTATTTTCATATTGTGTCTCTTGGTTCTAGACTCCCCAATCAGGGGAAACATCTCATCTGCATCTACCCTGTCTATCCCTTTAAGTATTTTGTAGGTTTCAATGAGATCACCTCTCATTCTTCAAAACTCTAGAGAATACAGGTCCATTTTCCCCAATCTCTCTTCATGGGACAGTCCCGCCAAACTGGGAACAAGTCTGGTAAACCTTTGTTGCACTCCCTCGATGACAATAATATCCTTCCTAAGGTAAGGGGACCAAAACTGCACACAGTACTCCAGGTGCGGTCTAACCAAGGTTCTATACAATTGAACAGACTTCACTATTCATGTACTCAAATCCTCTTGTGATAAAGGCTAACATGCCATTAGCCTTCCTAAATGCTTGCTGCACCTGCATGTTAGCTTTCAGTGACTTATTGACCAGGATACCCAGGTCCCTTTGTACATCTATACTTGCTAATCTCTTACCATTTAAGAAATACTCTGCACATCTGTTTCTCCTACTAAAATGGATAACCTCACATTTTTCCACATTATATTCCAACTGCCACATTCTTCCCCACTCACTAAGTCTGTCCAAATCCGTTTGAAGCAGCTTTGCATCTTCTTCACAACACACATTGCCCCTAGTTTTGTGTTATCTACGAACTTAATATTACATTTGGTCCCCACATCCAAATCATTGATATATATTGTGAACAGCTGGGGCCCAAGTATTGATCCTTGTGGTACCCAACTAGTCACAGCCTGCCAAAGCGAGAATGGCCCGTTTATTCCTACTCTCTGATTTTTGCCTGTTAACCAATCCTTGATCCATGCCAGTATATTACCTCCTATCCCATGTGCTTTAATTTTGCCAACCAACTTCCTGTGGGGGACTTTATCAAAAGCCTTCTGAAAATCCAAGTATACCACGTCCACCGACTCCTCTTTATCAATTCTGTTAGTAACATCCTCAAAAAACTCCAACAGGTTCGTCAAACATGATTTCCCATTCATAAATCCATGTTGACTATGCTCAATCAGATCATTATTATCTAAGTGTCCATTTATCACATTTTAACATTTTTCCTACTACTGATGTAAGGCTAACAGGTCTGTAGGTCCCTGTTTTCTCTCTCCCTCCCTTCTTAAATAGTGAGGTGACATTTGCTACCTTCCAATCTGCAGGAACCATTCCAGTATCTATAGAACTTTGGAAGATGATCACCAATGCATCCACTTTCTCCATAGTTACCTCTTTCAACATTCTGGGATGTAGAATATCAGGTCCTGGGGATTTATCAACCTTCAGACCCATTAATTTCTCCAATACAACCTTCTTACTAATACTAATTTCCTTCAATTCCTCATTCTCCCTACTCCCTTGGATCTCTAATTCTGGGAGATTTCTTCTATCATCCTCAGTGAAGACAGACACAAGGTAATCATTTAGCTTCTCTGCCACTTCTCTATTCCCCATTACAAATTCTCCTGACTCTGACTGTAATGTACCCACATTTGTCTTAGCCAAATATTTCCTTATTGTGTACCTATAGAAACTTTTACAGTCCGTTTTTATGTTTTTTGCTAGTTTACATCCATATTCTATTCTCTCTTTCTTTATCAGTTTCTTGGTTCCCCTTTGCTGTATTCTAAAATCCTCCCAATCCTCAGGTTTACTACTATTTCTGGCAACATTATAGGCCTTTTCTTTTAATCTTATACAATCCTTAACTTCCTTTGTTAGCCATGGTTGACTGCCTTTACTTTTGGGGTTTTTGTGCCTTGGAGGAACGTATCGTTGCTGTAAACTATGTAATAATTCTTTAAAGACTATCCATTGTCTATGCACTGTCATACCTTTTAATGTATTTTCCCAATCCACCTCAGCCAATTTGCCCCTCATAACTTCATAATTTCCTTTGTTCAAATATAGCTTCAGATTGAACTACCTCACTTTCAAACATAATGTAAAATTCTATCATTTTATGGTCTCTGATCCCTAAAGGTTCTTTTACAACAAGATTATTAATTAGCCCATTCTCGTTACATAATACTAGATCTAAAATAGCCTGTTCTCTTGTCAATTCCTCAACATACTGCTCCAGAAAACCATCCCTAAAACACTCCAGAAACTCGTCCTCCACAGTATTAGTGCTCATTAGGTTTACCCAGCATATGTGCAGATTGAAGTCACCCATAATGACCATATTACCCATGCTACATACTTCTCTAATCTCCTGATTAATTCCATGCCCCTCACTACCACTACTGTTTAGTGGTCGATAAACAATTCCGACCAATGTTTGCTGCCCCATGCTGTTTCTCAGCTCGACCCAAACAGATTCCACATTTTGTTCTTCCAATCTGAGATCCTCCCTTACAAAAGTACTGATCCCATCCCTTATTATCAGCGCAATACCACCTCCTTTTCCTTTTTTTCCTGTCCTTCCTAAATGTTGAATATTGGTTACTGGCCCAGTACCATAAACCACTATGCTACCATAGCCATTATTAAAAGGAGTAGGCCTAGATTTCTTGCCAAAACTCTGAATCTTAAGTACTTCAACATCTAAAATATGGTGTTTATGCCTCTTGTGAATGTGATACAAATGTTACATTGAAACATGCAGATATATCACAGAACAGAGGACCTGTTCTTTCACAATGTGCTATTTGTGTCTTATTCAAAGTGGTTGCTAGCACCAGACTGTACATTATCTGATTATTTTGGATATTTCTGTTCATAATTCCTTCAGTGTTCCTTTGGTGTTTTTCACCAGCCTAGTGCTGTATTTTAACACATCCATTTAAGAAGTGTTTTATCTATCTCTTTGTCCCATTTTATCCATTGACCTCCAACCCGTGCTACCTTTGTTTATTAATTCGTGGGATTGTGCATTGCTGGCAGGGCCAACATTTATTGTCCTTCCCTAATTGCCCGTCAGAAGGTGGTGGTGAGCTGCTTTCTTGAACCCCTGCAGTCCATGTGGTATAGGTACACCCTAGTGCTGCTAGGGAGGGAGTTCTCGGATTTTGACCTAGCAACAGTGAAGGAGTGCTGATATAGTTTCAAGTCAGGATAGTGTGTGACTTGGAGGGAAACTTGCAGATGGTTCCCATGCATCTGCTGCCCTTGTTCTTCTAGGTGATAGAGGTTGTGGGTTTGCAAGGTGCTATTGAAGGATCCTTGGTGAGTTGCTGCAGTGCATCTTCCAGATGGTACACACTGCTGCCACTGTGCGCTGGTGGTGGAGGGAGTGAATGTTTAAGGTGGTGGGTGGAGTGCTGATCAAGTGGGCCGCTTTATCCTGTATGGTGTCAAGCTTCTTGAGTGTTGTTGGAGCTGCATTCATCTAGGTAAGTGGAGACTAGTGATCCCCTGACTTTTCATCATTTCTCTCTTCCCATACTCTAAACTTTCTCCTCCTCTCCTGAAGTAGCATTTTGGCCTTCCCAATGTGAGTTTGTTGATCACTATCCCATTTAATTCTACAGGAATTGGGAAGATGCGGCCATCAAAACAGGGCATTTACTTGCGTGAGGAACAGTGACTAAGAAATAAAACAAGTTGTGCAAGCAGGGACCAGACAGTGAAATAAGTGTTGCAGTGGAGCTGGTTAATTAATACATGAGGGGTGGGAAATTCCTTCACTACAATAAAATTCAGTGAGGCTGTGCTTCTAGAACAACACATCATTGGACAGGAGTGTGGGTCAGAGAACTGAGGCTGTCAAGTAACAGCCCTATCTCCAGCATATACTCCCATCTTGAAAGACTCTTCTCTGAAAATGCAGCATTACCTAATTTTCCCTCAATTGTACTGAAGTTGTAAATGTGCTTATGATTTCACCACACACAAAGCAAATCTGGCCATAGTGGTTGGGATGCAAGTTTGGTTTGTCACTCTGGTTAGCAATACGAAGGTATGATTCAGAATGGCATCGGCAGCAGATTTGGAGCAGGTTGCCTGCTCAGCACAACGACCAGAATTCATCTCGAACACCAATAGAGAATGCAGAGGTGCAAGCCCTTGCCTCCTAACCAGTAAAAAGAATCGAATGGAGTAAAATATTCTATAAACGCACATCTGTCACTGATTTATTCCTAGTTTCGGTCACACCCAAATATTCTAAACACATGTAAATTTATTTGCACTAACCTCCTAAAAGCCTAATTTCATACCCCAGAGAACTAATGGTGGACGTTTCTGAATGGAATGAGGGATTGATGCAAAAGGTCTATTTTCTTAAGAGAGGACAGTCTGGTCAGCTCAGAAAATGTAGATGATTTATACCATGGTGCCTTTTCCAGCATTTTGTAATATACATGTTTTATGATAAAATAAGAGCCAGTATTTCAATAAACTGGGCACTGATATGTGACTCAGCGTGCTAAAGTGCTTCAACAACAACAACTTGCATTTATATAGTGCCTTTAGCACATTGGCACCAACGACGTAGGAAGGAAGGGTGGCACAGATGTTAGAAGTGAGTTTAGGGAGTTAGGCTGGAAGCTGAAAGCTCGGACGGACAGAGTTGTTATCTCTGGTTTGTTGCCGGCGCCACGTGATAGTGAGGCTAGGAATAGGGAGAGAGCACAGCTGAACACGTGGCTGCAGGAATGGTGTAGGAGGGAGGGCTTCCAGTTCTTGGATAATTGGACTGCATTCTGGGGAAGATGGGACCTGTTCAAACAGGACGGGCTGCATCTGAACCAGAGGGGCACCAATATCCTGGGAGGGAGGTTTGCTAGTACTGTTCGGGAGGGTTTAAACTAGTTTGGGAGGGGGATGGGAACCGGACTTGTAGTCCAGGGACCAGTGGGTCCACTCAGAAAGACAAAGAGTGTAGTGAGGTATTGGGGAAGGTAGCACTGTCGCAGAGGACAGATGGGCACGGAGAAGGGTTAAAGTGCGTATACTTCAACGCAAGAAGCATCAGGAATAAGGTGAGTGAATTGAAGACGTGGATGGGCACTTGGGACTACGATGTTGTGGCCATCACTGAAACGTGGATAGGTGAGGGGGAGGAATGGTTCTTGGAGGTACCTGGTTATAGATGTTTTCATAAGATTAGGAATGGTGGTAAAAGAGGTGGGGGGGTGGCATTGTTAGTTAGAAATAGTGTAACAACTGCTGAAAGAATTTTCGAGGAGGATCTGCCGACTGAGGCACTGTGGGTTGAGGTCAGGAACAGGAAAGGAGCAGTCACCTTGATGGGAGTTTTCTATCGGCCCCCCAATAGCAGCAGGGAGGTGGAAGAGCAGATTGGGAAACAGATTTTGGAAAGGAGCAGAAGTCACAGGGTAGTAATTATGGGGGATTTCAACTTCCCAAATATTGATTGGCAACTCTTTAGATCGAATAGTTTGGATGGGGTAGTGTTTGTGCAGTATGTCCAGGAAGCTTTTCTGACTCAGTATGTAGACTGCCCGACCAGAGGGGAGGCAATATTGGATTTGGTACTAGGTAATGAACCAGGGCAAGTGATAGAGCTGTTGGTGGGCGAGCACTTTGGAGATAGTGATCACAATTCTGTAGCATTCACTGTGGTAATGGAGAGGGATAGGTATGTGCAACAGGGCAAGGTTTACAATTGGGGGAAGGGTAGATATGATGCTGTCAGGCAGGAACTGAGGAGCATAAGTTGGGAGCATATGCTGGCAGGGAAGGGCACGGTCGAAATGTGGAACTTTTTCAAGGAGCAGATAGTAGGGGCCATTGATAAGCATGTCCCTGTCAGACAGGGAAGGGATGGTCATGTGAGGGAACCGTGGTTGACAAGAGAGGTTGAGAGTCTTGTTAGGAAGAAGAAGGATGCGTATATAAGGTTGAGGAAAAAGGGCACAGGCATAGCTCTGGAGGGATACAAGATGGCCAGGAAGGATCTGAAGAAAGGGATTAGGAGAGCTAAGAGAGGGCATGAAAAATGCTTGGCGGGTAGGATAAAAGAAAACCCCAAGGCCTTTTACGCGTATGTCAGAAATATGAGGATGACTAGGGGGACCGTAGGTCCGGTCAAGGACAATAGCGGGAGACTGTGTGTTGAGCCGGAAGAGATAAGTGAGGTTTTGAATGAGTACTTCTCTTCGGTATTTACGAATGAGAAGGGGTGTATTACTGAAGAGGACGGTGTGAAACAGACTGGTAAGCTCGAGGAAGTGCTCGTTAGGAGGGAAGATGTGTTGGGGTTTTTGAATAACTTGAAGATAGACAAGTCTCCCGGGCCTGACGGGGTATATCCAAGGATGTTATGGGAAGCAAGGGATGAAATTGCAGAGCCGCTGGCAATGATCTTTTCATCTTCTCTGTTGACGGGGGTGGTACCAGGTGATTGGAGGGTGGCAAATGTTGTGCCCCTGTTCAAGAAAGGGAATAGGAACAACCCTGGGAATTACAGGCCAGTTAGTCTTACTTCGGTGGTAGGCAAGTTGATGGAAAAGGTGCTGAGGGATAGGATTTCTGAGCATCTGGAAAGACACTGCTTGATTCGGGACAGTCAGCACGGTTTTGTGAGGGGTAGGTCTTGCCTCACAAGCCTGATTGAATTCTTTGAGCAGGTGACCAAGCAAGTGGATGAGGGTAAACCAGTGGATGTGGTGTACATGGATTTTAGTAAGGCATTTGATAAGGTCCCCCATGGTAGACTTATGGAGAAAGTCAGGAGGCATGGGATAATGGGGAATGTGGCCAGTTGGATTAAGAATTGGCTAACTGATAGAAGGCAGAGAGTGGTCTTAGATGGTAAATACTCAGCCTGGAGCCCAGTTACCAGTGGCGTGCCACAGGGATCAGTTCTGGGTCCTCTCCTGTTTGTGATTTTTATTAACAACTTGGATGAGGAAGTCGAAGGGTGGGTCAGTAAATTTGCAGATGATACAAAGGTTGGTGGAGTTGTGGATACCGAGGAGGGCTATTGTCGTCTGCAAAGGGACTTGGATAGGTTGCAGTGCTGGGCTGAAAAGTGGCAGATGGAGTTTAACCCTGAAAAGTGTGAGGTCGTCCATTTTGGAAGGACAAACACGAATGCAAAATACTGGGTTAACGGTAGGGTTCTTGGGCATGTGGAGGAGCAGAGAGACCTTGGGGTCTATGTGCATAGATCGTTGAAAGTTGCAACTCAAGTGGATAGGGCTGTGAAGAAGGCATATGGGGTGTTAGCGTTCATTAGCAGAGGGATTGAATTTAAGAGCCGTGAGGTGATGATGCAGCTGTACAGGACCTTGGTAAGGCCTCATTTGGAGTACTGTGTGCAGTTCTGGTCGCCTCATTTTAGGAAGGATGTGGAAGCCTTGGAGAGGGTGCAGAGGAGATTTACCAGGATGTTGCCTGGAATGGAGAATAAGTCTTACGAGGAAAGGCTGAACATTCTAGGCCTCTTCTCATTAGAACGGAGAAGGATGAGGGGTGACATGATAGAGGTTTATAAGATGATCAGGGGAATAGATAGGGTAGACAGTCAGAAACTTTTTCCCCGGGTGGAGCAAAGCGTTACAAGGGGTCATAAATTTAAGGTGAAGGGTGGGAGATATAAGGGGGATGTCAGGGGAAGGTTCTTTACCCAGAGAGTGGTCGGGGCATGGAATGCCTTGCCTGGGGAAGTTGTTGAGTCAGAAACTTTAGGGACTTTCAAACGGCTTTTAGATAGGTATATGGATAAAGGAGAATGATGGGGTATAGATTAAATTGTCCTTGACAGAGGACAAAGGATCGGCACAACATCGTGGGCCGAAGGGCCTGTTCTGTGCTGTATTTTCTATGTTCTATGTTCTATGTTCTATGTAAAACATCCCAAGGCACTTCACAGGATAATTTTCAAACAAAATACACTAAGTCCATATAAGGAGGTATTAGGACCAAAAGCTTAGTCAACGAGGTAGGATTTCAGGACTGCCTTCCTAAAGGAGGAGAGAGAAGTAGAGAGACAGAAAGGTTTAGGAAGGGAATTAGAGATGCTCAGGGTCTAGGCAGCTGAAAGTACAGTTGTCAATGGTGGAGCAATTAAAATTGGAGATGCGCAAGAGGCCAGAGTTGGAGGAGTACAAAGATCTGAAGGTCGTACAGCTGGCCATAGTGGTTGCAGAGGTTACAGAGATAGGGAGAGTCAAGGCTATGGAGGAATTTGAAACAAGGATGACATTTTTAAAATTGAGACATTGCTGGACCTAAAGCCAATGTGAGTCCGTTGCAAGCAGTGACGGAAGTACGGGACCTGGTGTGAGTAGGGTACAGACAGCAGCTTTTTGGATGAGCTCAAGTTTATGGAGAGTGGAAGATGGTAGGCCAGCCAGAAGAGTGTGGGAATAGTCAAGTTTAAATGTAAGAATGAACATCCTGTGATCATGAAAGGTGCTATATAAATGCAAGTTCTATTTTAATGCAGTGAAGATCTTAATCTCAGTCAGCATTGCAAGCACTATGACATTTGCTTACTAAATTTAAATTTGTTTTCAGGATGGAAATGAGAGCCGGGGACAACAAGAGAATGGAAAAAAAATCCAAACCACTCAATTATGGATGACTTTTTTTAAATCATCCAAAACAATGGGACAGAAACAAGATCTTGAAAAATCTGTTTTTCATGTGCAAATTATCTATTTCCTGCTGAATCTGTCACCATTGCCAACAGCAAAAATTTAGACAAAGTGCAAACTACACAAAGGAACAAGGGGTTTGCAATAAAACCACTTCCTTTCCCTGTGTGCACAGCTGCTTATACCCTGATTATCCCAATGTGTGCCATTTTTGGACAGATTACTAAATGTTAGATAAAGAAAAAACATCACCTAATCCAGTCCATCCAGACACCTAATATTCAATTCGAAAGTAAGGGATTTTTTTACTGTGGTAAACTGCAACATTTGGCACTGTGGTGATCTGAATGTGTTGGCATCCATAAATCTATAAAAGATGATGGACATGCAGCAAACAATCCATTTAGGTGGTGTGTCTTCTCTTGGTGCACCTTTGCTGATGGCTGTTTTGATGGAAATCCCACATGCTAAACAGAACATATTAATTTCGTCGTATGGAACTTTGCCTGAGACATTTTACTGGACATTATTACAAATAGCTTTTAAAATGCAGAACAGAGCAGTGAAAGATGGCCACGCACAATTTGCATATGAGAAGCCAAAGGTCGGCTGGGGTCAGAAGTGATTACCCAGTCGAGCCAAAACAATGGGGGTGCTCTCTGATTCTATTACCTAGAATGGTTTTGCCAACATCAAAAGCCATCAACAACCATTGACTTTGAGTCAACCACCACATCCCCCCCCGATCCCACCAAGTATGTCCGAACAGCCTTGAATTTCAAAGATCCTTCTAGAAGGTGCTGTTTCAAACAAAGAGGTGGCCACATGACATGACTACCTGTGTAACTCTGAGAGTTTGTGAATTGTGCTGAGAAAGACAGAAACTGAACTCCAAAGAAGGAACTCTCTCTCTCTCCCTCTGTAGCAAAGTCTCAGGGGAGCCTCGGCTACAGCTACACCACAAATCTACAGATCCTCACAGTCAGCAAAATAGGATGAATAAAGCCTCTCTTCGGTCTTCCAGAACCAGAGAAGCAAGCCTGAATTGTGCATGTGGCCCAACGAGGACTTCAAGACTTCAATTTCAACTAAGAACACTGGGACTACACTTCTGTATTTAAATTCCATTTTTATTAAGGACTCGACTCCAACCCCCAACTCTGTTTTTTCCCAACTGTATCTATTTGTGTGTCTGTGTGTGTGCCTTTCGTATGAATGTGAGTGTGGATGCATCACATATTGTAGTAATTTTAACCAGTTTAGAGTGATAAGGTTAATAAACTTACATCTTTCTTGTTTAATCTCAAGATAACCTTTCTGATTGGTTCATTTACAATTATAATTAGAGGAGCAGGAGCAAGTGCTCACTGAGGTGTTAAGTTAAATCACTGTGTTAAAAGGATAAATCCTGTAGTGGTCAAATCAGAGAAGAGGTGAAAGGGGGAGCCTGAAACCCCTTCCTCACCTGGTTGTAACACCGTGAAGGCCAATCCTTGAGAGGCAGGTTCTGCCGCAAGTGCCGTACATGCAGCTGCCAAGTGACGCTGTGAGTTGTTTTCGGCGTTGGCACCTGTTGCCAAGCTGCTATGTGCTTTAGAATGAGAGCCAAGGGATAACAGGTTTGAAAAGGGGTGCAGTCCATTTACTGGAAGAAAGAAGTACTAACTAATAGCCAGAGGGAGCAGCTGACACACTTGGCAACTCCACATATGGTCGTTATGGTAGTGCATTCCAGTCCACAGGATGTGTCACGATTTCCCTCTTTCGTTAGCTAGTGACTCCCAGGTGCCATAGTCGATGTTTAGTGCCTTCATGTCACGCCTGCAAGCATCCCTGAAGCGGAGCTTTGGGTGCCCCACTGGTCCCTGGCTACCTCACCACATAGAAGGTCCTTGGGTATGCGACCGTCATCCATCCTGGGGACGTGTCCAATTAACCGAAGCTGCCTCTATTTGATTAGTGCTAACACACGGGTGATCTGAATATTCATCATTATAAATCTGAGCTATTACATGGTATAGAAAAATCCAGGGCCCTACAGAAAGCTCTTCAATGATAATAGGCCAAGGATAAAGGTTAAAAATGGTGAAAAGCAAAATAGTGACTGATTTTAGGAAGTACATCACGCAGGATGATTTACACTTGGAATGGACTTCTGGGCAGAGTAATGAATGCAAAAATCTTGGGAGTCATTTAAGTACTTAGATGGAGAGCTGTGAATGAATAAGAAGAGATGAACCAATCTTATGTCTTTTTATCTTCTGATCTTATGAACTAAAAATCACCTTTGGCAAAAGTTCAGATATTAATTAAGAGTATCTCCTGTAAATTTCCCTGCAGGAAACAGGAAAAAAAGCTTCTTCTGTCGCACTTTTTTATAGCTGCAGCTTCTATTGGCTGGCATTGATTCAAAATTCAGGGAGCATAATCTTCACCTTACTTAACTGCCTTTTTAGTTCAAGTTAAATATGTGGAGTTGCCAAGTGTGTCAGCTGCTCCCTCTGGCTATTAGTTAGTAGTTCTTTCTTCCAGTAAATGGACTGCACCCCTTTTCAAACCTGTTATCTCTTGGCTCTCATTCAAAAGCATTCTCAAGTTTTGAGCAGGATAAAGGCAGTTTGAGATGAGGAAAATAATTCAAAATGATTAGTGGTGAGTAAAAGCATTTGGTCAAGATGTTTTCAGCTCCACTCTGAACTGCAGGTCATAAATATCAAAGACAACATTACCACAGTGATACTTGTGTTCAAAATATAATGGGGCCAATTTTCATCTAACTACTTCTCCATTTGGTAGTGAAGTCAAAATGGGGTGGCCTCTAGTACTGTCAACTTACCGCTGTTTTGAGGTCTGTTTGGATTTTTGGGTGGACTTGAATCCTGCCGGCTACAGCTCCATCAGAAACAGGAGGGAGCCTAATGCATTCACGCAAATCATGATCAAGTGATGTTTAGATGCTGTCACATGGTCATTTCCATCCACCTGACTACAGTCAGTTCCTGCTCCCTCCCATCAACCATGAGTGGCACAAGCCAAAAAGTGGCCATTTCTGGTAATAATTAAGTATTTCTCCTCAGTAAGAAAGAAGTCAGCTGGAAGATAAAACACCCTTAAGAGCGGCATAAGCTCAGATGAATACTCAATCAGACAGGGAATAAGGAATGGCTTCAAGAAGATGAGATCTATAAGCTAATCATAGAACAATGCACACAGAAATGGTTGAAAAATCAAAACTAGATAGCAGGTTGAAACCATAATGACTTTGGTAGTGAAACTGACAGTTCAAAATAAACTGCAGTTAAAAGGCACCCCTTTGATGATTATATCAATGAACTGTCAGGCAGAATATATACAAGGTAACAAGGGATCTAAACATACAAAGCTAAACAAAGAATAAGGTAACCAGACCTCAACAAGTTTGAATTAATCATCAGGAGCTGGTCCAAGTGTGCAGAAAAGAGAATTACTTCCCATCTGACAAAGCATCCTTGGCAAAAGGCAGAAACAATCGCGGAGAATTGTATAAAATAAATTATATTGTAGGTTATTTTTCTCAAGCTGTATTAACCAAAACTAAAAGTGGGATTTTACAATGCACCCATGCATGGGGAGAATTGGGTACTAAGACTGAGAGCATGCTGACCAATATTTTTCAACCGGGCAGCTTTAGCAGAGGAAGAGGTTCATGCCAAGTTGATCCTTCAAAAAGCCTCTATGTTTTCCAATGGCTCACTGAACCTGTGTACTGTCATCATCATGCACCTCAACAAACAAGCACAATTGCAACCTGGCATCCTCGAATACAGTAACCAACATTATTCTTTCTTCTTTGGCCTCCTTATCACGAGAGACAATGGGTAAGCGCCTGGAGGTGGTCAGTGCCTGGAGTGGCTATAAAGGCCAATTCTAGAGTGACAGGCTCTTCCACAGGTGCTGCAGAAAAATTTGTTTGTCGGGGCTGTTACACAGTTGGCTCTCCCCTTGCGCCTCTGTCTTTTTTCCCGCCAACTGCTAAGTCTCTTCAACTCGCCACACTTTAGCCAACATTATTAAAGTTCTATTATCAGTAACAATGAGATTGCCATTTTCCTGTGCTAAAGGGTCGTTCTCTTTCCAGACTTCGTTTTTGTGACAGTTTTCGGTTTATTTAAGATTTATTTTTGGTGCTTCTTTTGTATCTTCATACAATTTTGGGTTACCAGTTCACTCTGCATACGATGGACTTTTCTTTTGGAATTCTTCTTACCTTTAGACATTTAGAGAGCAAAGAGAGGATCCAGAAGAATGATCAGAAAGAGGTCTAACTTTAACCGAGGTGAATTGCAGACTCTTGCCAGAACTACTGTCAGAAAAGATGCTTCTTTGCTACCTACCCTTGTCAGGCAGACCTTTCTCCAGTTTGGGAATGGGGTCCTCAAGTTTCCATCTTGTTTTACAAGCAGAAAGGTAGTCTTAGGATGCTGGGTGTTGAAGGTGCGTGTGCTTTTTCTTGATGGACGTGCAAGTTTGGGTGTCAGTAAGTGTGCATTGTACAGTTAGGTTGTTTTACAAAGAGGAGGTGTTAAGGTGTTAGAAGACGTGATTGTGGCAAAGTTTTCAATTATATATTGTATCCGGAAGGTTGTCATACTGATGTCTGGGTATGCATAAGATGCAGTTAAAGAGCTGTAAGGTTGTATGAGGATTTGGTAGGACTGAACAGTAAATGTGGAACAGCTTGGCAGACAAAGCATTGTGGCATGGAGTCTTGGGCCACCTATGAAGTACATGATACTGTTAACTCAGGGGTCGGCAACATGTGGCTCCAGAGCTGCATGTGACTCATTAAGAACTCTGTGCACTCCCAGCCTTGAGCAATCAAACCCATTTTTTCTCATTTTCAGTTTTTAGAAAATAGTTACCTAAATGTGTTTCTAATTTAAAAAGAATGACATATCTAAAAATCCCCTTGATGATGAATATTTTAAAAAGTAACAGCTGGAACTTGAGATGTTAATCACAAAAATATGAAATTCTATCGAAAACCTGCTTGGACCAAAAGTCATAACAAATTACAGTTGCACTGTTTTGCCAAGCAAAATGACATGTGCCATTGCGTTAATGGCTTACATATCGCCCACTCGCCAGTCACACGAGTCGCTCGCAGACGTAGCTGTATATATCAATGAAGAACTGTGGACCTTGTTTTGAAGCTGCTTTGCTACTAGAAATTTAATTTATTCCAAGAAACAGAAGTTTGCAACATTCTTCAGTTGTACTCTGCATATACTAAGGTCAACAGACATTTTTTTCAACTGATTAGCATTTGAATTTAATTTGAAAAAAATTGGAATAATTCAAGGGGTTGAAACTGATACAACGACCATGAGGGATAGAAGATTGAAAATGACCACAGGTATTATCAGCCAGCAGATTGAGAATATATATTTAACTCCAGCCTTCTCTATTGTTTGTGATGAATCATGTGACATTGATGATATTGCACAGATTGCTCTTCTCTGCAGGTATATGAATGAGCAACAGTAACAAGGTGTTGCATAGAAATCCATAAATGTGTCTTTGTCCTTGTTTTTCATTATTATTGACATTTGAGCATTACAGCTGTTAAGATATTGCATTTTTGATTACATTTTAAAAATGGCTCTTCTTGTTATTAAGGTTGCTACGTGTTAAGTTGTGTTAAGTTGTCTTTCCTTGCTAGATTCCTTTAAGTGTGCCGGGTCCTGCAGTGTACACAATATTGAGCCTGCTGAGATATGACCTACCACCATAGATTGGTGCACTGAAGTACCAAGCAGGGTCACCCTTCATTCACCAGCTTCTCTTCATGTCCAGTTGTCTATTCAAAGACTTGCCCAGAGAATCTGTTTTGTGCATCTACACTCTGTTTCCTTTCAATGGCACTTTAGTTAAGTTAAAATGCATCTCTGTTCTCTTTCAGCATTGGCCACAGCTGGGAAATATCTAAAATGATGCTGATCCTGTAAAAAGGCTGAATCAATAGTCACCTTCCAAATACAAACATTTATCTTTCAAAGTGACTCCTGACAACGCAGAAACCCGCTGATGTCATCGGTGTGCTCCAAGCTGCGCAGATGCGCAAACGGTTTCCTGCTGTCACTGAGATGCTGGGCACGTGCAGTCTATGTCTTGCCAGGACTAATTTATGCATGCGTGGGAAAACATCATCGCATAACACCAACGTCATCGTGTAACGACAACGTCGTCAAGCGGCTGAATGAGGCACTTTGAGGATGGAGCTCGATCACCGCTACTCACTCCCGCCCCACTGGCTGCTCTCCCCCCTCGGCTCCAGGCCTCCACGTTTCTGCCCCTCCCCCCTACTGACTGCTTCCACCCCTCAGCCACTCGCTCCAGACCTGGCCATTGTTCCCTGCTCTTCGCTCCCCCCCATCCCCGCCACCCCACTCTCCAGTTGCTCGTTCCCCCTCCCCGCCTCCAGCCACTAGCTCTAGGCCGCGCCGCTTCACTCCTCTTGGCCACTTGGTCCTACGTCACCCCGTCACTCTTCGCGGCCCTACTTGCTTCTTCAGGTTGTGGAAAACGATCGAACGTGGGAGCGAGTGACCGAAAGGAGAGAAGTGGTGCGGCCTAGAGCCAGCAGCCGGAGGGGGGTAGGGAAGCAGGGAGTGAGTGGCCGGAGAGTGGGGTGGTGGGGGTGGGGGGAGTTTGTGGGAAGCGAGGAACGGGGAACAATCGGCCTAGGGAAGGGGAATGGGCGGAGCAGTGGCGAGGTCTCGAGTGAGTGGCTGAAGAGGGGGGGGGGAATGGTGAGGCTGTAGCAAGTGGTTAAGAGAAGGTAGCGATGAAAAGATGGGTGCAGGAGGGACCGATAGAGGGGGTTTTGGGTTTAAGTTATTTATCTGTGATAAATTCAGCAGTGCCATCTTTAATCCTGGCAGCTGCCTGAACTTTGCAGACTGTGATGTTTCAGTGGAAGAGGCTACATTTGCGCATGTGCTAGTACTGCGCCACCTGGTGGTTTGCGCTGTCAGCAAATGCAGCCTTTATCTTTAAGTGCATACATTCCCTTAAATTGAGCGCGATTGCCATATTTTCTGCTTCCCCAATAGGCTTGTTCCTGACACAAGGGCAAAGAAGAGACAGCAATAATAAATTATTGAAATGACCTGTCAACGCACAATTGAAGGCAGTCAATTCATTTTGCTCCTGGTTCGCTATGGTCCAGCAATGTAGCATGAAAAGTTCGATTGCACCTCTCATGGAAATTCTCCCCTTGCATCTCAAACAATGGTAATGCATCAGAACTCCATATTTGTCCACCATAGGAATACCTGAGCAAGTCATGTCATTCCTAGTTGCCTAGAGGACTTCAAAAATCAACCACATAGTCTAACACTCAGATCATGACAGCCCAGGTAGGATTGGTAGTTTCTCTTCCCTGAATGACATTTGTGAACCAGCTGGGTCTTTTTGACAATCCAGCAGTTTTCCTGCTCATTTTCTGGAACAAACCCACAAATTCAAATTCATAATTTGCTATGGAGGGATTTGAAATCATGAACATAACCACGAGGCTACTGTACATGAAACACTTTTCAAATTAATATATTAAAATGCACTAAAATAAAAGCAAAATACTGTGGATGCTGGAAATCTAAATAAAAAATGCTGAAAACAGTTAGCAGGTCAGGTCGTATCTGTGGAGAAACAAACAGAGTTAATGGGGCTAATATTAATCTCCAAAAAACCTGTGGGTTGGGGTCAGGTGAGATGTAAAAATCTAAAAGAATTTCAAATCTAACCCCTATCTGCCACAAATCTGCGGACTTCTGGGTTTAATGGAAGGTGCACAGGGGTGATAGCTAACCCGCTCTCATGAGGCGGGTTGGCCACTTAATTATTTTGTGAGACTGGGTGCCTCATGTTTAAACTCTCTTACAGGTTTAACCCTGGCTGGCCAGCTCAAGGGAGGTGAGGACACCTTCAGGGTAAGGTGCCCTTACAGCACTGCCAGAAGGAGTAGGGCTGCTTTCTCTCAGATCACCAAGCTACCTGCTTGCCTGCCATCAGACAGGCCATCCCTCCTCCTGCCATCAGACCTCCCCCAGGATCGGGGATTGGTCCTCCCACTCACATCCCCACAGCTGGGGATCGGATCCTCCCCACTAGCAACTGCAAGTTCCCTATCTGCTCCTGCAGCTTGCTCCGGAGTGTTCCCTGCCCAATGAGAACCAAACCAGGCTGACTTCAGGGTGGGCCAGTTAGCTTAACATCTGTCATAGGGAAAATGCTGGAATCTATTATTTAAGGAGGTTATATCAGGTCATTTAGAAAATCTCAATGCAATAAAGCAGAGTCAACATGGTTTTGTGAAAGGGAAATCATGTTTGACTAATTTTATTAGAGTTCTTTGAGGAAGTAACTAGCAATGTGGATAAAGGGGAACCTGTGGATGTGGTGCACATGGATTTTGAGAAGGCATTTTACAAGGTGCCACATCAAAGGTTACTAAATAGAATAAGAGTCCATAGTATAGGGGGTAATATATTAGCACAGATAGAGGATTAGTTAACAACAGGAAACAGAGAATAGCATAAATAGGTCGTTTTCAGGTTAGCAAGCTGTAACTAGTGGAATTAGAATTAGAATTAGAATTAGAATATTACAGCGCAGTACAGGCCCTTCGGCCCTCGATGTTGCGCCGATCATCTGACCTACACTATTCCATTTACATCCATATGTCTATCCAATGACCACTTAAATGCCCTTAAAGTTGGCGAGTCTACTACTGTTGCAGGCAGGGCGTTCCACGCCCCTACTACTCTCTGCGTAAAGAAACTACCTCTGACATCTGTCCTATATCTTTCACCCCTCAACTTAAAGCTATGTCCCCTCGTGTTTGCCATCCTCATCCGAGGAAAAAGACTCTCACTATCCACCCTATCTAACCCTCTGATTATCTTGTATGTCTCTATTAAGTCACCTCTCCTCCTCCTTCTCTCTAACGAAAACAACCCCAAGTCCCTCAGCCTTTCCTCGTAAGACCTTCCTTCCATACCAGGCAACATCCTAGTAAATCTCCTCTGCACCCTTTCCAAAGCTTCGACATCCTTCCTATAATGCGGTGACCAGAACTGCACGCAATACTCCAGGTGCGGCCTCACCAGAGTTTTGTACAGCTGCATCATGACCCCGTGGCTCCGAAACTCGATCCCCCTACTAATAAAGGCTAACACACCATATGCCTTCTTAACAGCCCTATTAACCTGGGTAGCAACTTTCAGGGATTTATGTACCTGGATACCAAGATCTCTCTGCTCATCTACACTACCAAGAATCTTCCCATTAGCCCAGTACTCTGCATTGCTGTTACTCCTTCCAAAGTGAATCACCTCACACTTCTCCGCATTAAACTCCATTTGCCATCTCTCAGCCCAGCTCTGCAGCCTATCTATGTCCCTCTGTACCCTACAACACCCTTCGACACTATCCACAACTCCACCGACCTTCGTGTCATCCGCAAATTTACTAACCCACCCTTCTACACCCTCATCCAGGTCGTTTATAAAAA
This sequence comes from Heterodontus francisci, assembly GCF_036365525.1. NCBI lineage: Eukaryota > Metazoa > Chordata > Chondrichthyes > Heterodontiformes > Heterodontidae > Heterodontus > Heterodontus francisci. The sequence continues at coordinate 42,674,269 of NC_090400.1, forward strand.
TGACAAACAGCAGTGGCCCCAAAACAGAACCTTGCGGTACACCACTAGTAACTAAACTCCAGGATGAACATTTGCCATCAACCACCACCCTCTGTCTTCTTTCAGCTAGCCAATTTCTGATCCAAAGCTCTAAATCACCTTCAACCCCATACTTCCGTATTTTCTGCAATAGCCTACCGTGGGGAACCTTATCAAACGCCTTACTGGAGGGCCACTAGTGCTGCAGCCTCAACTATGCACAATCAATATTGTAAGATTACTTTCTTTCTTTCTTCTTTCTTTCTTTAGCCTCCTTGTCTCGAGAGACAATGGGTAAGCACCTGGAGGTGGTCAGTGGTTTGTGGAGCAGCGCCTGGAGTGGCTATAAAGGCCAATTCTACAGTGACAGACTCTTCCACAGGTGCTGCAGATAAAATTGGTTGTCGGGGCTGTTACACAGTTGGCTCTCCCCTTGCACTTCTGTCTTTTTTCCTGCCAACTGCTAAGTCTCTTCGACTCGCCACACTTTAGCCCCACCTTTATGACTGTCCGCCAGTTCTGGCGATCGCTGGCAACTGACTCCCACAACTTGTGATCAACGTTACAGGACTTCATGTCGCATTTGCAGACATCTTTAAAGCGGAGACATGGATGGCCGGTGGGTCTGATACCAGTGACGAGCTCGCTGTACAATGTGTCCTTGGGGATCCTGCCATCTTCCATGCGGCTCACATGGCCAAGCCATCTCAAGCACCGCTGGCTCAGTAGAGTGTATATGCTGGGGATGTTGGCGACCTCGAGGACTTCTGTGTTGGAGATACCGTCCTGCCACCTGATGCCAAGGATTCCCCGGAGGCAGTGAAGATGGAATGTATTGAGACATCGCTCGTGGCTGACATACGTTGTCCAGGCCTCGCTGCCATAGAGCAAGGTATTGAGGACACAGGCTTGATATACTTGGACTTTTGAATTCTGTGTCAGTGCGCCATTTTCCCATACTCTCTTGGCCAGTCTGGACATGACAGTGGAAGCCTTTCCCATGCGATTGTTGATTTCTGCATCGAGAGACAGGTTACTGGTGATATTTGAGCTTAGGTAGGTGAACTCTTGAACCACTTCCAGAGCGTGGTCGCCAATATTGATGGATGGAGCATTTCTGACGTCCTGTCCCATGATGTTCGTTTTCTTGAGGCTGATGGTTAGGCCAAATCTGTTGCAGGCAGCCACAATCCTGTCGATGAGTCTCTGCAGACACTTCAATGTGGGATGTTAATGCAGCATCATCTGCGAAGAAGAGTTCCCTGATGAGGACTTTCCGTACTTTGGTCTTTGCTCTTAGACTGGCAAGGTTGAAGAACCTGCCACCTGATAATGTGTGGAGGAAAATTCCTTCTTCTGAAGACTTGAACGCATGTGACAGCAGCAGAGAGAAGATGATCCCAAACAGTGTGGGTGCGAGAACACAGCCCTGTTTCACGCCACTCAGGATAGGAAAGGGGTCTGATGAGGTGCCGCTATGCTGAATTGTGCCTTTCATGTTGTCATGGAATGAGGTGATGCTACTCAGTAGCTTTGGTGGACAACCTATCTATGCTGGTAGTCTGAAGCGACCACGTCTGCTGACGAGGTCAAAGGCTTTGGTGAGAACAATGAAAGCAACGTAGAGGGGCATCTGTTGTTCGCGGCATTTCTCCTGTAGTTGACGAAGGGAGAACAGCATGTCAATGGTGGATCTCTCTGCTCGAAAGCCACACTGTGCCTCAGGGTAGACACGCTCAGCCAGCTTCTGGAGCCTGTTTAAAGTGACTCGAGCGAAGACTTTCCCCACTACGCTGAGCAGGGAGATTCCACGGTAGTTGTTGCAGTCACCGCGGTCACCCTTGTTCTTATAGAGGGTGATGATATTGGCATCGCGCATGTCCTGTGGTACGGCTCCCTCATCCCAGCACAGGCAAAGCAGTTCGTAGAGTGCTGAAAGTATAGCAGGCTTGGCACACTTGATTATTTCAGGGGCAATGCCGTCCTTCCCAGGGGCTTTTCCATTGGCTGGAGAATCAATGGCATCACTGAGTTCCAATTTTGTTGGCTGTTCGTCCAGCTCATCCATGACTGGCAGAGAATGGGCTGCATTGAGGTCGGTCTCAGTGACAACATTTTCCCTGGAGTACAGTTCTAGGTAGTGCTCCACCCAGCGGTCCATTTGCTTGCGTTGGTCAGTGATTGTATCCCGATTTAGACTTGAGGGGGGGGGGGGGGGCGATCTTCCTGATGGTTGGCCCAAAAGCTCTCTTAATACCATCGTACATTCCTCTGATGTTTCCGGTGTCAGAGGCCAGCTGAATACGACTGCATAGGTGTTGCCAATAGTCATTTGCATAGCGCCTGGCTGTTCTTTGTGCAGCACTTCTGACTGCTTTAAGTGCTACGGATGTTAACTCGCTGGGGGCTTTCTTGTAGTTCAACAGTGCAATGCGCTTCGTGGCTATGACATGTTCCAGCTCTTCAAAGTGAGATTGAAACCAGTCTGCATTCCGCTTCACACATTTGGTGGTCATTGCTGAGTCATAGATGGCATCTCTGATGTGGGCCCACTTGGTCTCTGCATCCCCTGTAGGGGTGTTTTGAAGGCCTTTTTCAAGTGAATTTAGAAACTTATGTAACAGCTGTGGATAAGAAATTCTGCTAGTGTTGATGCGCGGGCGGCCCTTCAGCTTGGAGTGATGTAGCTTCTTTGGTCTGAGTCTAACCTTGCTGCACACCAGGGAGTGGTCGGTGTCGCAGTCTGCACTGTGGAAGCTGCGTGTGATTTGAACACTGTTTAAAGAGGCCCGCCTTGTGACGATGAGGTCCAGTTGGTGCCAACGACGTGATCTTGGGTGCCTCCAAGAAACCTGGTGACAGGGTTTAGTGTGAAAGAACGAGTTGGTGATGCAGAGGTTATGATAGGTACACAACTCAAGCAGTCTCTGTCCATTCTCATTCATCCTTCCAATGCCATAACGCCCAAGGCAGGAGGGCCATGAGTCATGGTCGGCCCCAACCCTGGCGTTAAAGTCCCCCAGCAGGAACAGGTGTTCGGTATTGGGGATGCTACTAATGATATTATGGAGTTCCTCATAGAACTGGTCTTTAACTTCAGGTGGGGAGCAGAGTGATAGAGCATAGATGCTGAGTAGGTGTACTGGACCAGAGGCGTGAGCAGTCAGATGGACAGTATGCGTTCCGAGCCATTTGAAGGTGGCTCTATCATGCTGAGCAAAGAGCTTCTGATGGCGAAGCCCACTCTATGCTGTCGGTACTTTAGGATCCCTACCCTGCTAGAAGGTGGTGTAGTCTTGCTCTCTTAGAGATCCGCTCGCAGGGAGGCGTGTCTCCTGAAGTGCTGCAATGTCCACATTGAGTCTACTAAGCTCGTTGTTAATGATGGCAGTCTTCCGAGAATCGTTGATTTGTGTAAGGTCTTCCGACAGGCCAGGACACATAGTTCTGACGTTCCAGCTTGCAAAACGAAGGGCTAGTACCTTCTTTCCTTTTTTTGTCGTGCTGTTTGGTGCGGTATTACAGTCCACTTGTCGGGTGATGACCCTGAGCTCCAAGCACCCATTGAAGCAGGTGAACTGTGAAGGGACAGAACCTTACTGACCGGGGGCTGCCCGGTTTGAGGCAGGTGGTAGCAGTCCAGTGAGATGCGATGACCTCTCCCACTGACAAAGGCAACCCGTGGCGCCCAATCTCTACGCCAACTGAGCTGGACTTATAACCCATAACTGCTGCCTTCCGTGTTGTTTTGGTCGCTGTGAGACGACTATTGAGTGACCTCTCCATGGCGCATGCCTGGGCGGATGTATGGAGGTTGTGAGTTGCCTAAGCGTCAAAACCCCCCTCTCGGCCTTCCTGGTGGGGTCCAAAGGAGTGCAGAGCACGACGTTTGGCACCAGCATGGCTGCAGGAACTGCCGGAAACATGCCAAAGGTGACACATGACCGCCTTCGGGGTTCTGCTCCGGATTTTCTGTTCGGGTTTACTCCATTAGCCTTGGTCTCTCCTGAGACGCCCACAAGGCAGTTGTTTTGTTAGGGCCCCTGCTCAGGGATAGGTGGATGCCGGTGGGAGGAGGTGGGGGGGAAGGGGGTGCAAGGGGGAGCTGGGAAGGGGGCTGCAGGGGGGTAGGGGAGGGGGGTGCAGGGGAAGGGGGTACAAGGGGAAGATGGTGCGAGGGGAAGGGGGTGCGAGGGGGGTGAGCTGGGAAGGGGGTGCAGGTACTAAAACATTTCATCAGCTCCCACATAATGCATTCCCCATGTAAAGTTGGGGCTGCCTTGTGTAGTTTCACCCTCGACACAAAATTTTGCCGGTCTAATTTAAAAACAAAATTAAAACTACCCTGATTTGTTTGCGATATTTTCTTCTAGGATTCTTGGGATGACATCGATCCTGCCAGGTCTACCCCTCACTCGCTGCACCAAGAATTTTGAGAAGCAGGGGCTTTTAATGCCTTTTACTCTCCATGCTGGGGGCGAGGCGGGGGGGGGGGGGGGGGAGGGGGGTGGGGGGGGTCGGGGGTGAGTTGGGAAGGGCATGCTGGGAGGAAGATGGTATAGGGAGGTGTGTAAGATTAGATTAGATTAGAGATACAGCACTGAAACAGGCCCACCGAGTCTGTGCCGAACATCAACCACCCATTTTATACTAATCCTACACTAATCCCATATTCCCAACAAACATCCCCACCTATCCCTATATTTCCCTACCACCTACCTATACTAGTGACAATTTATAATGGCCAATTTACCTATCAACCTGCAAGTCATTTGGCTTGTGGGAGGAAACCGGAGCACCCGGAGAAAACCCACGCAGACACAGGGAGAACTTGCAAACTCCACACAGGCAGTACCCGGAATCGAACCCGGGTCCCTGGAGCTGTGAGGCTGCGGTGCTAACCACTGCGCCACTGTGCCGCCATTACTAGGTTACTAAAAAGTAACTAACAAGAATACTAATTGTTAAAATCCAGCTATTATAAACTAACAAATAAGTTATCATAAACTAACATTTAGCTTTATTAGAACCCTTCTTTGTAGTGTGGTAAAGTGGAAAAACTTAGGAAATAGGGTACAGCATTGATAAGATCTGAAGGTAGAGGGATTCTGCGAAATTATGTCAAGTTTTAAAATGCTTACTTGCAGTAAAAGGGTCTTGAGAGCAGACAGTGAAAAGAAGCTTGTGCGAACAAAGTGTCTCTTAATAAGACAAGGAACTTCGGAATGTAAAAGCATTGAGATAAAGTAGTCAACACAAAGGGGTGTTACTCACGTAAATCCGAAAGGTTAGCAACCATCACAAAATGATCCTTGGTTTGTTAAGAAAGGCATCCTTTCATACAAGACTAATCACTGATTGGAAGAAGGGAGAGTTAATTGGAAAGCTGCCTGGATAAAAGAAGTCTTGACTGTGTCGCTGTACGGCAGAGAATTTTCCAACAACAGGAGACGAGAGAGACAGACCGACCAAAAAATCTTAAGACCAAAAACTGCAAGAGAAAGAGTCTTGGACTCTGTCGTCCAGTCCTTAATATGGGTAGTATTTGTGTTAGACGGTTAATCACCACTTGAGTTTGTGACCATTGGTTAATCTGAAGACTTATTAAAGTTGTCCTTACCTTTATCTTAATAAAGTTGATTCATTTTAAAAAAAATTCATTCATGAGATGTGGGCGTCACTGGCCAGGCCAGCATTTATTGCCCATCGCTAATTGCCCTTGAGAAGGTGGTGGTGAGCTGCCTTCTTGAACCGCTGCAGTCCATTTGGGGTAGGTGTACCCACAGTGCTGTTCAGATGGGAGTTCCAGAATTTTGACCCAGCAACAGTGAAGGAACGGCGATATATTTCCAAGTCAGGATGGTGTGCGACTTGGAGGGGAAATTGCAGGTGGTGGTGTTCCCACGTATTTGCTGCCCTTGTCCTTCTAGTTGGTAGAGGTCGCGGGTTTGGAAAGTGCTGTCTAAGGAGCCTTAGTGCATTGCTGCAGTGCATCTAGTAGATGGTACACACTGCTGCCACTGTGCGTTAGTGGTGGAGGAAGTGAATGTTTGTAGATGGGGTGCCTATCAAGCGGGCTGCTTTGTCCTGGATGGTGTCGAGCTTCTTCAGTGTTGTTGGAGCTGCACCCATCCAGGCAAGTGGAGAGTATTCCATCACACTCCTGACTTGTGCCTTGTAGATGGTGGACAGGCTTTGGGGAGTCAGGAGGTGAGTTATTCGCCTCATGATTCCAAGCCTCTGACCTGCTCTTGTAGCTAGTATTTATATGGCTATTCCAGTTCAGTTTCTGGTCAATGGTAGCCCCTAGGATGTTGATACTGGGGGATTCAGCGATGGTACTGCCGTTGAATGTCAAGGGGAGATGGTTAGATTCTCTCTTGTTGGAGATGGTCATTGCCTGGCACTTGTGTGGCATGAGTGTTACTTGCCACTTATCAGCCCAAGCCTGGATATTGTCCAGGTCTTGCTGCATTTCTACACGGACTGCTTCAGTATCTGAGGAGTCACGAATGGTGCTGAACATTGTGCAATCATCAGCGAACATCCCCACATCTGACCTTATGATTGAAGGAAGGTCATTGATGAAGCAGCTGAAGATGGTTGGGCCTAGGACACTACCCTGAGGAACTCCTGCAGTGATGTCCTGGAGCTCAGATGATTGACCTCCAACAACCACAACCATCTTCCTTTGCGCTAGGTATGACTCCAACCAGCGGAGGGTTTTCCCCCTGATTCCCAATGACCTCAGTTTTGCTAGGGCTCCTTGATGCCATACTCGGTCAAATGCTGCCTTGATGTTAGGGGCAGTGACTCTCACATCACCTCTTGAGTTCAGCTCTTTTGCCTATGTTTGAACCAAGGCTGTAATGAGGTCAGGAGCTGAGTTGCCCTGGTGGAACCCAAACTGAGCATCAGTGAGCAAGTTATTGCTAAGCAAGTGCTGCTTGATGGCACTGTTGATGACACCTTCCATCACTTTACTGATGATTGAGAGTAGACTGATGGGGCGGTAATTGGCTGGGTTGGACTTGTCCTGCTTTTTGTGTACAGGATATACCTGGGCAATTTTCCACATTGCAGGGTAGATGCCAGTGTTGTAGCTGTACTGGGACAGCTTGGCTAGGGGCGCGGCAAGTTCTGGAGCACAGGTCTTCAGTAGTATTGCCGGAATATTGTCAGGGCCCATAGCTTTTGCAGTATCGAGTGCCTTCAGTCGTTTCTTGATATCACACGGAATGAATTGAATTGTCTGAAGTCTAGCATCTGTGATGCTGGGGACTTCAGGAGGAGACCGAGATGGATCATCAACTCGGCACTTCTGGCTGAAGATTGTTGCAAATGCTTCAGCCTTATCTTTTGCACTGATGTGCTGGGCTCCCCCATCATTGAGGATGGGGATATTTGTGGAGCCACCTCCTCCAGTTAGTTGTTTAATTGTCCACCACCATTCATGGCTGGATGTGGCAGGTCTGTGGTTGTGGTTGTTGGAGGTCAATCATCTGAGCTCCAGGACATCACTGCAGGAGTTCCTCAGGGTAGTGTCCTAGGCCCAACCAGGTCTGTAGAGCTTAGATCTGATCCATTGGTTATGGGATCACTTAGCTCTGTCTATCGCATGCTGCTTACGCAGTTTGGCATGCAAGTAGTCCTGTGTTGTAGCTTCACCAGGTTGACACCTCATTTTGAGGTATGCCTGGTGCTGCTCCTGGCATGCCCTCCTGCACTCTTCATTGAACCAGGGTTGGTCTCCTGGCTCGATGATAATGGTAGAGTGGGGGATATGCCGGGCCATGAGGTTACAGATTGTGGTTGAGTACAATTCTGCTGCTGCTGATGGCCCACAGTGCGTCATGGATGCCCAGTTTTGCATTGCTAGATCTGTTCGAAATCTATCCCATTTAGCACAGTGATAGTGCCACACAACACGATGGATGGTATCCTCAATGTGAAGGCAGGACTTTGTCCCACAAGGACTGTGCGGTGGTCACTCCTACCAATACTATCATGGACAGAAGCATCTGCAGCAGGCAGATTGGTGAGGACGAGGTCGAGTATGTTTTTCCCTCGTGTTGGTTCCCCCACCACCTGCCGCAGACCCAGTCTAGCAGCTATGTCCTTTAGGACTCGGCCACCTCAGTCAGTAATGGTGCTACCGAGCCACTCTTGGTGATGGACGTTGAAGTCCCCCACCCAGAGTACATTTTGTGCCCTTGCACAAAAGTGGATAAAGTGAGTGGATAAAGATTTGGCAGATGGAGTATAATGTGGGAAAGTGGGAACTTGTCAACTTTGGCCAGAAAAATATAAAAGCAACATATTATTTACATGAAGAGAGATTGCAGAAATCTGAGAAGCAAACGGATCTGGGTGTTCGAGTACACAAAACATAAAAGTTGGTCAGTGCTTCCTCCAAGTGGTGTTCAACATGGAGGAGTACTGAGTCATCAGCTGAGGGAGGGCGGTAGGTGGTAATCAGTAGGAGGTTATCTTGCCCATGTTTGACCTGATGCCATGAGACTTCATGGGGTCTGGAGTCGATGTTGAGGACTCCCATGGCAACGCCCTCCCTACTGTATACCACTATGCCACCACCTCTGGTGGGTCTGTCCTGCCGGTGGGATAGGACATAACCGGGGATGGTGATGGCAGTGTCTGGGACATTGTCGGTAAGGTATGATTCCGTGAGTATGACTATGTCAGGCTGTTGCTTGACTAGTCTGTGGGACAGCTCTCCCAACTTTGGCACAAGCCCCCAGATGTTAGTAAGGAGGACTTTGCAGGGTCGACAGGGCTGGGTTTGCCGTTGTTGTTTCCAGTGCCTAGGTCGATGCAGGGTGGTCCGTCCGGTTTCATTCCTTTTTATTGACTTCGTAGTGGTTAGGTACAACTGAGTGGCTTGCTTTGCCATTTCAGAGGGCATGTAAAAGTTAACCACATTGCTGTGGGTCTGGAGTCACATGTAGGCCAGACCAGGTAAGGACAGCAGATTTCCATCCCTAAAGGACATTAGTGAACCAGATGGGTTTTTACAACATTCGACAATGGTTTCATGGCCATCATTAGCCTAGCTTTGTGCTGCCAAGTCTGTTCCCACCTAAGAAGGGGGCATAAACCACCCCTATTTTATCAGATCTTACAACATCAATGACTTGGATGAAGGGACAGAACGTATGGTTGCTAAATTTGCTGATGATACAAAGATTGGTATTAGAGTAAATTATGAAGAGGACATAAGGAGTCTGCAAAGGGATATAGATAGGTTAAGTGAGTGGATAAAGATTTGGCAGATGGAGTACAATGTGGGAAAGTGTGAACTTGTCCACTTTGGCCAGAAAAATAGAAAAGCAACATATTATTTAAATGGAGAAAGATTGCAGAAATCTGAGAAGCAAACGGATCTGGGTGTTCGAGTACACAAAACATAAAAGTTAGTATGCAGGTACAGCAAGTGATTAAGAAGGCAAATGCAATGTTGTCATTTATTGCAAGGGGAACGGAATATAAAAGTAGAGATAAAAGCAAAATACTGCGGATGCTGGAAATCTGAAATAAAAACAAGAAATGCTGGAACCACTCAGCAGGTCTGGCAGCATCTGTGGAAAGAGAAGCAGAGAATGTTTTGCTACCGTCGTACAGGGCATTGGTGAGACCATATCTAGAGTATTGTGTACAGTTTTGGTCTCCTTACTTAAGAAAGGATATAAGTGCATTGGAAGCAGTTCAGAGAAGATTCACTCAACTGATTCCTGGGATGAGAGGGTTATCTTATGAGCAAAGGTTGGATAGGTTGGAGTTTAGAAGGATGAGAGGTGATCTTATTGAAACATACAAGGTCCTGAGGGGACTTGACAGGGTGGATGTTAAAAGGATGTTTCCCCTTGTAAGAGAGACTAAAACTATGGGGCATAGTTTAAAAAAAAGGGGTCTCCCATTTATGATAGAGATGAGGAGAAAACTTTTCTTTCAGAGGGTCGTGAGTCTGTGGAATTCTCTTCACCAGACAGCAGTGGAGGCAGGGCCATTGAATGTTTTTAAGATGCAGGTGAACAGGTTCTTGACAAACAAGCGAGCCAAAGGGTATCGGGGGTAGGCAGGAAAGTGGAGTTGAGTCCACAAATAGATCAGCCATGATCTTATAGAATGGCGCAGCAGGCTCGAGGGGCCAAATAGCCTAATCCTGCTCCTAGTTCATATGGGATCCTGTTGAAAAGAATGGCGCACACTGTGGAGTCAAAATTCAACTGAAAATCCTACTCCTGCTCAAAAAATCTGCCCTTGTCAATATCGGGGCCAACGTTTCAGATCAGTGGCCTTTCCTCAGAAATCAAGTTCAATATCAGGGTTCTGACGAAAAATCACTATCTGAAACATTAACTGTTTCTTTCTCAGATGTTGCATGATCTGTTGAATATTTCCAGCATTTTTTGTTTTTTATATTAAAATGCTAATGATACTGAAGAATCACACAAGTAGCCACAATAAGGAATATCAACCAAGGCAATCAGATAAAGTGAAGGCCGATATTAGCAATGCAAGACCTTACTGCTTTATGTAAGACATGAACAGGCAAACATTTCACTCAGTTATACAACTACATGTTTGCAATCTAATGCTTTTTTATATTTACAGTGACCGCATCTTTTTGGATGTAATAGTACAGATAATAATGTAGCAAAATGAGCCAATTCTACCAAATTAACCAGAATCACAGTGTTATAAAATAAATTCGTTCTTTTAACATTTTTCTGAGGTAAACTGCCCCCACACCCTGCCAGCCCCTTAACCCAAAAATAGCAAAAAGAAACGCATTCGTGGGAAAACACTAGTAGCAATTAACGTGATGCTGAAATATAGCTTATGTTGGTGAAATATTGGACTAATTTTGAGGAACTTCCAATACATGGTTCTCACATTATACTAACTTAGAAGGAGCTTTATTCTTGTCTGTCAGCTGTGGCTCAGTGGTAGCACTCTCACCTCTGAGTCAGATAGTTCTGCGTTTAAGCCCCACTTTATAGACTTGAACACATAATCTACATCAACACTCCAGTTCAGCTCGAAGGGAACATTGCACTGCTGGATATGCCATCTTTCTGATAAGGTGATAAACCAAGCCTGTGTCGACCCTCTCAGATGGAAGTAAAAGATCCTACAGCACTATTTGAACTTATCCTGGTGTCCCAATCAAATATTATTCCTCAAGCAACATCACTAAAACAGATTATCGGGTTATTTATTTCATTGCAGTTTGTGGGCAAATTGAATTCTGCAATTCCCTGTGCTACAATTTCAGTACAGTTCAAAAGTACTTCATTAGTTGTGAAATGCTTTGAGACATCCTGAGGTTGTGAAAGGTGCTATATAAATATGTTTCTTCTTTATCATCTGTGATAGTCCCTGGATCAAGAGGGTTAGAAATGTTAAAAGCAAGCCAAGCACCATTGCTGTTTCTAACACAAACTGACTATTAGATCAATCAATTTGCCTAACCTCACTTGAAATTCTGTTGTCATGGGATCAAATCCAAGTGGACTTGATATTGAGTTTGTCATGCTCACGCAAGGAAAATTTATGAACTATATAATGAACTTATGGAACAAACCCAAAACAGACACTTTAACTGCAAAACATGAAGAGGTCAGATGACCTTCTCTGTACAGCTAATACACATGGAAATTGCAAGAGCCCTGAGCCAATTTTTATGTCTGGACAAGCCTTGGAGAAGGCATTAAAATGTAAGTGACCCATTCTGCATTAATGGCTACTTCTCTCCAACATATTAGGTTAACAATGGCATCGCAGACTTAGTGACTTCAGATTCAAACTCAAAAGAATGGGCATGAAAAAGCTTCACTTTATCAAACTGGAATGATGAGTGACACCCAGACCCCATTATCTAACAATGGCCTCACCATCAGACAACATTTATGAGAACAATGAGACAGAAACTCTGGTTACACGACAGAAACCAGGACCAGGATTTTATCAGGGTGACGGGGGTCTTGATCTCCAGCAAAAGCACCAGCGAGAACCCATATCGTCCCTTTTGTGGGAGGCCCGCTGAATCGTGCCAATTAGGCACTTAACTGGACAGTGGCGGGCCTTCCACAAGATCAAGGACCCCGGCGACAGAGGTCCCAACCTCTGAGAGTTGCCGGCCAATCAGAGACCATCAGCTATTTAACTGATCAGCGGCACCACGGAGGTGGTGGCTGCTGTCAGTGGCGGTCCCAGGCCACATGTAGGTCAGGGCAGGAGGGGTCTTGTGGGGGAAGGCAGCAAGGGCAGCGGTGTGGCTCTCAGTGGGCGCACCCCCCCCCCCCCCCCCCCATTCCCAATACAGAGTCCCTCATCGGGCACTAAGTACCTTTTAATGAGGGACCTGCCCCCTGGAGCTGGCAAGCAATCCTCACGGTTTTTCTTGCCATGCTCCCTGTTCAGCAACAGGCCCACCTGCCGCTGGGCTAATTGTGGCGGTGGTAGGATGAGGCCCTCAATTGGGCATTAATTGCCCACTTAAGGGCTTCAATTGGCGGCGGGGCTGGAAGGCCATTTACAGGCCTTCCCACTCCAGACTTAATGTCAGCGGAGGCGGGAAGATGGCGCAGTTCCTCTGCCACCACCCCACCCGATTATGTGCTCTCCCTGCTTCCAAGCCCGCAGTAGGGGAGAGCATAAAACTCCCCCCCCCAGGTTTCTAATAAGGAGGCTAGTAAAAGCATATTCAGTGCAGACAAAGCCTGAAGGAGAAGATTGATTCCAACTATTCTTGCGAGGAGGAAGGACCCTGCCTAAGAGCACCATCTTTAAATTACAAGTAGCCAAAGACTGGAAGGGGCCCTGAACTCCATACATGAGAAATCAGACCAGGGTTTTTGCCATTGAACTGTGACTGAGAGATAACCAAAGAGGTCTGCAACAACAGATCCATCCTCCTCAATCTTCCAAGTTTTTTCTTCAGTGAAGCATAAAAAAGGAAAAAAACCAGGCCTGCACTGTGCCAAGTCTTCATCCCAGGAAAAAGCAAGGTTTATAGCGAACTCTTTTTAAAACCTAAACACATGTTATCTTTTAATCTTTATCTTTTCTTGTGTGTGTGCATCTGTATGTATGTGAGAGTGGGTGAAGTTGCATGTATTTTCGGGTGTTATATAATAAACATTTATCTTTCTTTTAAACTTATGAGAAAACCTGTTATTTGTCTGTTTGTTGACCATTAAAATACTCAGGGGTTAAAACATTTTTTAAAAACACACTGTCTTCAGTCAGTTGAGAGGTGAAAAGGGAAACCACCTCTATCATCTCCCACCTCTCCATACTGAAGTCTGATAGTCACAATCTTTGTTCAATATGCCAGGCCATAAATGGCAAACCATTTCCAAATGGGCAGCAATTAATTCTGTCACCTCTCCCTCCATTCTACCACCATCTGCATATATGTAAAAGTGACCCTCTTATCAATTGAATCATATTGTTAGAAAGTGCAAGGGTCTGTGCTCTTTGACATATTTATACTTCTGGAATGCAGCCGACTGCAGATGTATAGTCCTTTCTCCAAAGGCAAATCAACCTATCTAGGGTAAACCAACAGCACTGTAAACATGAAAATGCAGGTCTTCAAAGTTACCATTGGGTTTCAAAGGACAACAGCATTACAGGGGCCAGCTGCTTAAAAAAGGGGCTTAAAAAAAATACCTCATGGACATTGCTCATTTGAAGTAGGTCAAAGGTCATGTAAAATATAAATGCAACACAAACAGCTTGCATTTATACAGTGTGTTTAATGTTAAAAAGCACCACTTTTTTGCATGCTATGCTATCTTAGACTGTAAGTAACATCAAGAATTTTCTGCTTACAAACTAAAAATACTTCTTTGCAGACAAATGCCTGTTATCATAAAGATGACTGTCAAAATGCAGCAAAAAAATGTCAGCGCATAACGGCACACTGGCCAGTCTGGAGTGTGGGTCACATGTCGCGTGGCTAACAGTAAATAATGGATGAGTTTGGGGAAGTCTGCAAAGCAGGAAGGGGAAAATCAAATATATGATACAAATTCAATATTTAGAAACATTCTATTTTGAAGATATTTGGAAAATTTCTTCAAATTTTACATGTTTGGCATCACGTTTTGACAGCTACCGATGAATTATTTTCATGTCAAATAATCAACAGTAGTGAAGTGGGTTAAACTTATGCTCCCTACATTGGTCTAGTGGGTTAAAGCACTGCCTGTATTAAAACTATGCTACACAGACTGGGATATCCCAGGTTTCATTCCCTGAGTTAGCAGATCTCAACACTTCCAGGATAAGGGAGTAAGAAAATCAGCCAGCATTCTCATTGCTGATTGCTAACTAGAAAATCCTGCTGGAAAGTCAGATGGGTGTAGGTTTGGTCTCGGATGTCATGGTCTCCATGATCAAATAACCACATATTGGTGGCTGGACAGGTGAAGTACTGGAGAGCTGCTGTCAGCTTAACCCCAGTATGAGCTAGCACCCACAGGGACAGAGTACAGAAGTCTTGGGCAGGTGGATAATAAAACAAAAAAGAAGTCACACTTTTATCACCATTTGGTGTTGGCCTTACCTTCAAACGTTTCAAAAAGATAATCAGCAAAAGCCTCCGAAAAGGAAACCAGAACACTTTGTGCCTACAATGGAAGCAGACAATTTTGAAATTATTTTCGGGTTCATACCAATATCACATTTGGATCTGTCCCAAACCCCTGAATAATGTAGCAGTGTTGAAAAATAAAATTAAGGAATTGATTTTTGCTTCTGAGCAGGAACACAGCTGAGCAACCAAGCAAGCAGACGGCGAGTCCAGGAATAGTAGCAGGGAGGCTCGTCTGATTTTAATGGCTTGGCCTTATTAGTGTGCCGCTTGCTGACTTCCTGACCAGAATTGCTGCCTGGCCATTAAAATGGAGCAGATTGGAGGCTGCCTGCTGGGACAGGTGGCAGCAGTACCTTGCACAAGAGAAGTGGATTGTCGGGGCTTGGCTGGGTAATCGTGTTTTGGTTGAGGGGTAGAAATCCTGGGGCAGCAGAGGCCCACAGTTTCCTTGTGTGGCCTGGAGGAGCACTTGGAGAGAAGCAGTGGGAGAGGAGAACATTCAGAAAGTGCACCAGAATCTCGGAGTTTCGGAGAGGAGCAGCGGGAGAGGAGCGTGAGGTTAGGAGGCATATCAGAAATCGAAAAGTGATGTCACAATCAACAGAGAGCGCGGGGAAACAGAAAGCAGGCCGGGGTGAGTATACCAGTAGGCTTTTAACTTAATCTAAGTTAATCAAATATAAAATAAGACTTGATCGATTCATTAGTATCAAAACTAAAAACTAAGGCGGATTTTATAATTTACCATATATAGAGAGAGAGAGAGAAGGACCAGCAGGGAGGGTACTGGTTCAAATTAGGAGCTGGGTAATTAAAATGTTTTCAATTGTGGTAGCGTGACAGTAAGTGTTATAATAAGAGTATAAACACAGAGCAGGACTAGAAGTATTAATTACAATTGATTGTTTAAACAGGTACTTTTAGTTTAATTTAAATCAAACATAGCATCAAAGATCCAAATATGTAACATCCAAATTAATTAATTAAATAGAATAGAGATGGCTGGACAGGCGATGTGTTGCAGCTGTAGTATGTGGGAGCTGGTGGAGGCCGGTGCAATCCACGATGACCACAGCTGCAGCAGAGGACCTGCGGCTCAGAATCGATGAACTGGAGTCTGAGCTGCGGACACTGTGACACATCGGGGAAGGGAGAGTTACCTGGACACTGTGTTTCAGGAGACCCTTTAGATTAATTATATCAAATTTGGACCGTGCTCAGGGACAGGAGGGTATGACTGCGAGTGAGGATGGTATGGGGATCCAGAATTTAGCTTTGGAGGAGCCTCATCCAGTGCCCTTATCCAATAGGTATGAGGTTCTTGCTCCCAGTGTGGATGAGGGCACAGACTGCAGGGAGGATGAGCAAACTGACCACAGCACCGTGACTCAGAGTGCCATTCAAGTGGGGGAAGAAAAGAGAAATGTAGTAGTAATAGGGGATAGCATAGTTAGAGGAATAGATACTGTTCTCTTCAGCAAAGATAGAGAGTCCCGAAGGCTGTGTTGCCGACCTGGTGCCAAGGTTAAGGACATCTCTTCTGGGCTGGAGAGGAACTTGGGAGTGGGAGGGGAAGGATCCAGTTGTCATGGTCCACATAGGTACCAACGACATAGGCAGGACGAGGAAAGAGGGTCTGCTGAGGGACTATGAGCAGCTTGGGGCTAAATTGAAAAGCAGAACCTCAAAGGTAGTAATCTCGGGATTACTACCTGAGCCACGTGCAAATTGGCATAGGGTAAATAAGATTAGAGAGCTAAACGTGTGGCTCAAAGATTGGCGTGGGAGAAATGGGCTCTGATTCATGGGGTATTGGCACCAGTACTGGGGAAGGAGAGAGCTGTTCCGTAGAGACGGGCTTCATTTGAACCATGCTGGGACCAGTGTCCTGGCAAATCGTATAACTAGGGTTGTAGATAGGACTTTAAACTAATTAGTGGGGGGGAGGGTTCAATTGAAGGGAAGTTTTAAAAAATCAAGAAGAAACGAGATAGCAGAGGTGCGGCATAGTGAAGAGGCGAACAGTAATCAAAGTGTGACAGGAAGGGGCAGAAAATATAAGCAGAAGAGTGCAGCAGAAATTAGAACCAGAATGAGTAATAATGGTAAAAAGTCAAAGCTTAAGGCTCTTTATCTGAATGCACGCAGCATTTGTAACAAGATAGATGAGTTGACGGCACAAATAGAAATAAATGAATATGACTTGATAGCTAATACAGAGACGTGGTTGCAGGGTGACCAAGACTGGGAACTCAATATTCAAGGGTATTCAACATTCTGGAAAAATAAGCAAAAAGGAAAAGGAGGTGGGTAGTTTTGTTGATAAAGTTATCAGTGTGGTGGTGAGTAGTGATATAGGTGCAATAGATAGTGATGTGGAATCAGTTTGGGTGGAAACAAGGAATAGCAAGGGGAAGAAGTCATGGGTGGGAGTTAGTCAAGAGGCCCCAGAAGAGTTGCCTCACTGTAGGAAAAAGTATAAATCGGGAAATAACAGAGGCGTGTAAGAAGGGCACTACAATTGTCATGGGTGATTTTAATCTGCATATTGACTGGACAAATCAGATTGGCAAAGGTAACATGGAAGACAAATTTGTAGAGTGCATCAGGGATTGTTACTTAGAGCAATACGTTGCAGAACCTACCAGGGAACAGGCTATTTTAGATCTAGTAATGTATAATGAGGTAGGATTAATAAGAGATATCGTAGTTAAGGATCCTCTAGGGGGTAGTGATCACAACATGGTAGAATTTCAAATTCAGTTTGAGGGTGCACAACTTGGGTCTCAAACCAGTGTCCTCAACTTAAACAAGGGCAATTACGGAGTCATGAAGAAAGAGTTGTCTAAAACGGGCTGGGAAAATAGACGAAGGGGAAGGTCTGTGGATGAGCAGTGGCAGAGATTTAAGCAGATATTTCATAACATTCAGCAAAATTTTATCCCGGTCAAAAAGGACTCGACGAGAAGGAAGAACCAGCCATGGTTAACAAAGGCAGTCAAGGAGAGTAGCCAATCAAAAACTAAGGCATACAAAGTGGCGGAAAGTAGTGATAGGACAGAGGATTGGTAATTTTTTAGGGAATGAGGATGAGGATGACTAAAAAGCAAATAAAGAGGGAGAAAATTGATTTTGAAAGTAAATTGGCAAGAAATATAAAAACAAACAGCAAGACCTTCTACGGGTATATAAAAAGAGAGTAGCTAAAGTGAGTGTGGGACCCTTGGAGGATGCGACTGGAGAATTGATAACATGGAACAGAGAAGTGGCAGATAATTTAAACCAATATTTTGCATCAGTCTTCACGTTGGAGGACACTATAAACATCCCACAGATATCAGATAAGCAAAGAGCTAATGGGAGGAAAGATCTTGTAACAATCTCTATCACGAGGGACAAAGTATTTGACAAACAAATGGGACCAAAGGCTGACAAATCACCAGGACTTGATGGCCTGCATCCAAGGGTTTTAAAGGAAGTGGCTGCAGAGATAGTGGAGGCATTGGTCGAAATATTCCAGAACTCACTGGAGGGTCCCAGCGGATTGGAAAACCGCTAATGTGACACCCCTGTTCAAGAAGGGACGGAGACAAAAAGCAGGAAACTATAGGCCACATCGGTTGTTGGGAAAATGCTAGAGTCCATTATTAAGGAAAAAATAGCAGGACATTTAGAAAAGCTTAACCCAATCAAACAGAGTCAGCACGTTTTGTGAAAGGGAAATCATGTTTGACAAATTTTCTAGAGTTCTTTGAGGATATAACAAGCAGAGTTGATAAAGGGGAACCAGTTAATGGAGTGTATTTGGATTTCCAGAAGGCATTCCATAGGATGCCACATAAAAGATAGGAGCTCACGGTATTGGGGGTAATGTATTAGCATGGATTGAGGATTGGTTAACTCACAGAAACCAGAGAGTTGGGATTAATGAGTCTTTTTCAGGTTGGAAAAACGTAACTAGTGGAGTGCCACAAGGATCAGTCCTAGGGTCTCAATTATTTACTATCTATATTAATGACTTGGGGGCGGGGGCAGAGTGTAATATATCAAAATGTGCTGACGACACAAAAATAGGTGGGAGGGCATGTTGTGATGAGGACATAAGGAATCTGCAAGGGGATATAGATAGATTGAGTGAGTGGGCAAAAACCTGGCAGATGGACTTTAATGTCGGAAAGCATGAGGACATGCACTTTGGGAGGAAGAATCAAAAGGCAGAATATTATTTAAATGGAGTGAGACTCCAAAAAAGTGCAGCACAGAGAGATCTGGGTGTTCTTGTGCATGAAACACAAAAAGGTACCTTTCAGGTACAGCAAGTAATTAAGAAGGCAAATGGAATTTTGGCCTTTACTGCTAGGGGGTTGGAGTTTAAAAATAGGGAAGTCTTTTACAACTGTACAGGGTGTTGGTGAGGCCGCACCTGGAGTACTGTGTACAGTTTTGGTCCCTGTATTTAAGAAAGGATAAACTGGCATGGTAGGTAGTTCAATAGAGATTCACTAGGCTGATTCCGGGGAGTTGAGGAAAATGGCTGAGCAGAGTGGGATCACTGTATGTGGCAAGGCTAGGAAGTCTGAACTCCTAAGGCTAGTGGACAACCATTTTTTCCCTTGAATCTGAAGAAGCAGAAAGAGGGTTAGAAGCAGACTCCAAAAAGGTATTGTTAGCAAAGATACAACTGGAACAGAGGAAACTTGAATTTGAGGAAAGAGAGAGGGAGAAAGAGAGAGCCTTCCAGAAGGAACATGAAGAGAAAGAGAGGAGAGAGAGAAAGAGAGAGAAGACAGGAGAAGGAACGAGAGAGGAGAAAGAGAAAGAACATTCCAGAAAGAATGTGAAGAAAGAGAGCTGAAGCAACTTGAGTTAACTAGGGGGCGACAGAGTAACCCCAGTGAAAGCATGGCCAATATGGAGGAGCGTAATTCAGGGCTGGGTACAACATTGTTAAAACTAGCTCAACTAATTACAAAATTCAATGAGGAGGATGTAGAAGTGTTTTTTGTGTCCTTTGAGAAACTGGCAAGGCAGCTAAAATGGCCAACTAAAACCAAGCCTCTTTTACTAGAAAGCAAGCTAACTGGAAAAGCCCATGAGGTTTATTCCCTGTTGCCAGGTTAGAGTTCATCAAATTATGAACTGACAAAAATGCTATCCTCGGAGCATATGAATTAGTACCCAAAGTGTATCACCAAAAGTTTAGAACCCTCAAGAAGGAAGCTAATCAGACTTATCTGGAGTTTGAAAGAAGTAAGCAGCTGGCTTTTGACCAGTGGCTGAGGGCTCTTAAAGTACAGCTCTGCTATGAGAATCTCAGAGAAGTAATTCTGTTAGAAGAATTTAAAAACTCTCATTTTCCATAAAGACCCATGTAGAGGAGCAGCGGGTCCAGAGAGCCTGGCAAGCGGCCGTTCTGGCCGATGAGTTTGCTTTAATTGATAAGTCGGTTTCCCAGGGGAGAACCTTTCCTAGTCACCCCCACAAATCTGAAAAGGATAAAGGGTGGGAAGGTGATAGGAGCCCAAGCAGTCCTGGGAGAG
The DNA here is from genome assembly GCF_036365525.1 of Heterodontus francisci. Taxonomy (NCBI): domain Eukaryota; kingdom Metazoa; phylum Chordata; class Chondrichthyes; order Heterodontiformes; family Heterodontidae; genus Heterodontus; species Heterodontus francisci. Next base: position 42,694,453 of record NC_090400.1, read on the forward strand.
AAAGAAAAGCAGGAGACACAGGGGGCCCTCCTCTAGCCAAAAAGGAAGGTGCTGTGAGCAAGAGTGAGACACGGAGACCTGTGTGCTTCCATTGTAATAAGGCAGGACATCTAAAAGCTGACTGCTGGAAATTAAAGGGAAAACCTGTAGGGTTAATCAGGGCACTCACGCTTAGTGAAGACTGGAACCTGATGGAAAGCACAGCAGAACAAGCTGTGGCTTTAACTACAGTAAGAGTGCAATCCAGGAAGCTTACTACTGCAAGTGCAGGAAAATTTAATAATATTCCTGAGGGCTGTCAGGGTTTTGTGTCTGAAGGGAAAGTAACTCCATACCGTCAAGTGGGGCAAGCAAGCCCATAGTAGTTCTCAGGGACACAGGGGCCAGTAGATCCCTTTTACTGGGAAAAGGCCTGACCTTTCCCCCAGAGAGTGCAGTGAACACCAGAATAGTGGTGAATGGTATTGGAGGGCAGTGTATGCCTGTACCTGTACACCAGGTGCACCTGGGGTGCGACCTAGATTTGGGACCGATGACCGTAGGGATTGTCCCTAGTTTGCCTGTGGACGGGGTTGACTGGCTCCTAGGTAATGATCTGTCGGGGTGAAGGTGGAAGCCCCCCAGTAGTGAAAGAAAGACCGTAGGAGGTCAGAGAGACAGGGCCGTGGCAGGAGACGGACCCCTGCAGTTTCCCTGAACGTGTAGTCGATCAGGCCACGGTCAAACCAGCTCCCCCAGAGAAGACTGTATTGGCACTGTAGGTAGATGACCATGAGGATTTCCCCTAGCTGAGGCTCAGCGAGCCGACCCAGTATTGCGAGAGTTACCACAGGCTGCCCAGTCTGAAAGTGAAGCAGAGTCCCTGATTGCTACTATTTAAAGAATGAGGTACTGATGAGGAAATGGAGTTCTCCTCACAGACCTGAGAGCAAGGAGTAGACAGTAGTTCACCAGTTAGTGGTGCTACAGAGGTACCGGAGAGAAATATTAAGAAGGGACCACGAAACTACAGTGGCTGTACATGCCGGTGTACAAAAGACCAAATCCTGCATAAGACAGCAGTGTGACAGGTCAAAACTCCACAAAGATATGGTGGAGTACTGCAGGAGTTGCCACATGTGACAGGTTGAGGGGAAATACCAACCTCCAGTGAAACCTGCACCCCTAAGTTCTGTACCGGTGTTAGTAGGACCCTCTAGCAGGGGGCTGGTGAACTATAAGGGAACCCCGCTGAGAAAAAAAGGGACAGGCAAGCACAAGGCTGGCAAAGGTTTAGAAAGAGAAGGGGAAAAAGTGACCAAGAGGGCAGGTTAAAGGAATAAAAGCAAAATACTGCGGATGCTGGAAATCTGAAACAAAAACAAGAAATGCTGGATTCACTCAGCAGGTCTGGCAGCATCTGTGGAAAGAGAAGCAGAGTTAACGTTTCGGGTCAGTGACCCTTCTTCGGAACTGACAAATATTAGAAAAGTCACAGATTATAAACAAGTGAGGTGGGGGTTGGGCAACAGATAACAAAGGAGAAGGTGCAGATTGGACCAGGCCACATAGCTGACCAAAAGGTCACGGAGCAAAGGCAAACAATATGTTAATGGTGTGTTGAAAGACAAAGCATTACTACAGATTAGGTGTGAATATAATGAATAATGAACATCAGCAAGTGCAAACCTGAAGAAAAACAACCTGAAAAAAACAGTGGGTAAGCAAACTGAACAAACTAAGATGAAATGAAATAAATGCAAAAAAAGATTGTAAAAAATGTAAAAAGGAATGCAAAAAAAAAAGGAAGAAAAAATAACTAAAAATGACTAAAAATGAAAGTAAAGTGGGGGGCTGTCATGCTCTGAAATTATTGAACTCAATGTTCAGTCCGGCAGGCTGTAGTGTGCCTAATCGGTAGATGAGATGCTGTTCCTCGAGCTTGCGTTGATGTTCACTGGAACACTGCAGCAATCCCAGGACAGAGATGTGAGCATGAGAGCAGGGGGGAGTGTTGAAATGGCAAGCAACCGGAAGCTCAGGGTCCTGCTTGCGGACTGAGCGGAGATGTTCCGCAAAGCGGTCACCCAGTCTGCGCTTGGTCTCCCCAATGTAGAGGAGACCACACTGTGAGCAGCGAATACAGTATACTACATTGAAAGAAGTACAAGTAAATCGCTGCTTCACCTGAAAGGAGTGTTTGGGGCCTGGGATAGTGAGGAGAGAGGAGGTAAATGGGCAGGTATTACACCTCCTGCGATTGCAAGGGAAGGTGCCCTGGGACGGGGACGAGGTGGTGGGGGTAATGGAGGAGTGGACCAGGGTGTCGCGGAGGGAACGATCCCTTCGGAATGCTGACAGGGGAAGGGAGGGGAAGATGCGACTGGTAGTGGCATCACGCTGGAGGTGGCGAAAATGGCGGAGGATGATCCTTTGGATATGGAGGCTGGTGGGATGAAAGGTGAGGACAAGGGGAACCCTGTCAAGGTTCTGGGAGGGAGGGGAAGGGGTGAGGGTAGAGGTGCGGGGAATGGGTCGGACACGGTTGAGGGCCCTGTCAACCACAGTGGAGGGAAATCCTCGGTTGAGGAAAAAGGAGGTCATATCAGAAGCACCGTCATGGAAGGTAGCATCATCAGAGCAGATGCGTCGGAGACGGAGAAACTGGGAGAATGGAATGGAGTCCTTACAGGAGGTAGGGTGTGAAGAAGTGTAGTCGAGGTAGCTGTGGGAGTCAGTGGGCTTATAATGGATATTGGTAGACAACCTATCCCCAGAGATGGAGACAGAGAAGTCGAGGAAGGGAAGGGAAGTGTCAGAGATGGACCATGTAAAGGTGAGAGAAGGGTGGAAATTGGAAGCAAAGTTGATAAAGTTTTCTAGTTCGGGGCGGGAGCAGGAAACGGCACCGATACAGTCATCAATGTACCGGAAAAAGAGTTGGGGGAGGGGGCCTGAGTAGGACTGGAACAAAGAATGCTCGACATATCCCACAAAAAGACAGGCATAACTAGGACCCATGCGGGTACCCATAGCGACACCTTTTACTTGAAGGAAATGCATGGAGTTGAAGGAGAAGTTGTTCAATGTGAGAACAAGTTCAGCCAGGCGGAGGAGGGTGTTGGTGGATGGGGACTGGTTGGGCCACTGTTCCAGGAAGAAGCGGAGAGCCCTCAAACCATCCTGGTGGGGGATGGAGGTGTAGAGCGATTGGACGTCCATAGTGAAGAGGAGGCGGTTGGGACCAGGAAACTGGAAATTGTCAAAATGACGTAGGGCGTCAGAAGAGTCACGGATGTAGGTGGGAAGAGACTGGACCAGCGGAGAAAAGATAGAGTCTAGATAGGAAGAAATAAGTTCAGTTGGGCAGGAGCAGGCTGACACAATGGGTCTGCCGGGACAGTCCCGTTTGTGGATTTTGGGAAGGAGGTAGAAGCGGGCTGTCCGGGGTTGCGGGACTATGAGGTTGGAAGCTGTAGAGGGAAGATCTCCAGAGGAGATGAGGTCAGTGACAGTCCTTTGGACAGTGGCTTGATGTTCGGTGGTGGGGTCATGGTCCAGAGGGAGGTAGGAAGAGGTGTCTGTGAGTTGGCGTTGAGCTTCTGCAAGGTAGAGGTCGGTACGCCATACAACAACAGCACCACCCTTGTCTGCAGGTTTGATGACCATGTCGGGGTTAGACCTGAGAGAACGGAGTGCCTCAAGTTCAGAGGGGGACAGGTTAGAGTGAGTGAGGGGGGCAGAGAAATTGAGACGACCAATGTCTCGCCGACAGTTTTCAATGAAGAGATCAAGAGCGGGTAAGAGGCCAGGGTGAGGGGTCCAGGTAGAGGGAGAATGCTGGAGGCGGGTGAATGGGTCTGCTGGTCGGGGGGAGGACTCCTGGTCGAAGAAGTGAGCCCGGAGGCGGAGGCGACGGAAGAAGAGCTCAACGTCATGCCGAGCGCGAAATTCATTGAGGTGGGGGCGTAAGGGGATAAAACTGAGACCTTTGCTGAGTACAGAACGCTCAGCATCAGAGAGGGGGAGGTCAGAGGGTATAGTGAATACACGGCAAGAGGTCAGATCAGAAGGGGTGGGGTCAGAGGGAAGTGAAGCGGAAGGAGGATCTGGAGGGGCATTAGTCCCCATCAGCTGCTGGAGCTTGTGTTCCTTAACACCTGAAAGGAAGAAAAAAAGTTTTTTGTTAATGCGTCGGATGAGACGTAAGATGAGATGAAACTGCGGAGTAGAACAGATTTGAGATAAGGTGAGACGGTGCTGCTGGAGAGCAGGTTAAAGGAAGTCCGGGAGGAATTCCGGATGAAAACCCCTACTGGCCAATCAGCCAACCCCGAAAAATTTGAAAAGTTAGACCCCACATCCTCCTATGTAAATGCAGATACTAGAAGCACCCCACCAGAGTTGATAACAGCATTTACAGGAACCTGCAGAGACAAAGAAAGACTCTAGCGGGCAAAGAAACTGTGAGGTGATGCCTCACCTAATCGAAGTGCCACAGGGAAGTGCAGTAGAGTCTGCACAAATACGTGCGGGCAGAAGTGTCCTCTGGGACAAAGGCGAGATTAACAAAGAATCCTCCCCCATAGTCAGAACCAAAGAGAACCATCCATCCCCCAAAGTCAAAAGCTTTTGCATGACTCAGCAAAGCAATGAGAATTCAGGATAGACCCGCTTACTACTGACTCTCCTGAAAAAAAATTACCTCAGCAAGAACAAAGACCCTAGGTAGACATGGAAATGGGCAAATGGAAGAGAAACTTCCCCATAAAAGAACATGTTTACTAGGATGCCAAAAAGGGGGAGGGGCGGTTTTAATAAGTTTCATGATTTGTGAATGAATGAGAAATGCATGTTTTTTTTTCTGTATCATATTTTCTCTTGACCCTTTTAATGAAATTCGCCTTTTCTCAAATCACATTTCATTCCGCTGGGTGTGGCGGTGTCATGCTAACCCTTCACCTGTGAAGAATGAGGCACATTAATTTTGTCATGAACATTGATTTTAACCTGTTACTGGAGTGAAGAAAGGACTTGTTAAAAAGATCAGCCATGGCTGGAAATTACATTTGCATAGTAACAGACGGTGATTAGAAGGACAAAGGACCGTTCCCTGACACATTCAACACACAAAGGTAAAAGCAAAATACTGCAGACGCTGGAAATCTGAAATAAAAACAAGAAATGCTGGAAATACTCAGCAGGTCTGGCAGCATCTGCGGAGAGAGAAGCAGAGTTAACGTTTCAGGTCAGTGACTCTTCATCAGAACCTTGATCACCAGGTATTGTGTGTAAGAGGTGCATTCCAGAGACTGCTAAGGTGATACAATCCAAGATGTGGTCAGACCCAGTTAGACACATGACTAATCTGCTTGGAAACCTGGCTTTTTCTGAATTGTACAGTTTGAAGTCAGAAAGACTTTTGCTCCTGGACTGAGAAGATCTCTCCTGTCTGCTCCCATCTCTTTCTCACAAGCCTCTGAATCTAATGAAGACACATGAACCCCAAGACAGAAAAGTCTCCTACAGCAACAAAAAGCAAAATCTACCTACAATCAAGGACTCTAGTGAGCTCGAAGAACCATCACAAAAACTTTCCAGATATTGCCTCATATTTTTCCACTTTATTTCTTCTGCTCTGTTCTGTCTCTATCTGCATGAGTATATCGTGAATGCATGCTAGCGTGTATCCGTAGGCGTTAACCAAATTAGAGCTTAAGTTTAATATATTTCAAATTTTTCTTCTTTCAACCTAAGAAAACCTGTTTGTGCTCGTTTCTTTGCCTTATATTTGGAAAGCGGTGAACAATGATTTATCAAGGGGGAGCTAAAACATAGTGTGTTTAAAATTAAACCCTGTTACAGTAAGACCAGGTGAAGGCTGAGAGGGACCCCTCGACACCTTCTCATCCGATCGTAACAATGGTGACATTTTCTTTTTGAAACAAAAATTCACATCAAATCATATAGGATATTCCACTAGAATAGTTGGTAGGAATTAGACTCATCTGGACTCAGATTTGTTGCTGACAAACTGGATCTGATTTAAGTGCTTTACCAAGCTAAGCATCACGTTTCCATTGGTGCTCAGCAGCCAATCTCTGAACTGCAACCGAAGGTTTTCTCTTCTCTTCTCTTGCTTGTCCACACGAATTTTCTCCTGTCGCTCCCTCTCCTTTTGCCTCAGCTTTGTTTCTGCTTTAAGAGTGGAAAGTCTGCAATGTAAAAGTCATTATTAATATTTTCAGGTTACAATCCTCTGAATATAGTCTTCGATACCGATTTAACTGGAGACTCAAAGAGGGGTTTCACGGTCCTCCAACCTTTGTAATCCCTTTTGAGTTCCTCAACGTTCTCTGGGGTTAGCAGTGTAGCATTGAGCTTCCATATCCCCCTGCCAACCCACTGGTCGTCCTGAAAGTGAAAGTCAGCCAGTAAGAGGCAATGGTCGGAGAAGAACACCGGCTTGACATCGGTGGATCTGACCGTGACAGCATGGGACACAAACAGGAAGCCAATCCTGGAACGGGCAGACCCATCCGTTCTGGACCATGTGTATCTACGCTGCACTCCATCTGCAGGTTTGCTGAAGACGTCGTGCAGTTTGGCATCTTTTACTGTTTCCATTAGGAATCTGGACGTAGCGTCCAATTTGCTGTCGTCTCTGCCGGATCATCCAGTTGCATCGATGACGCAGTTGAAGTCACCGCCTAGGATGACCAGCCTGGACGTCGCCAGCAGCAGTGGGAGCTGCTGGAAGACGGTCAGCCGCTCACTGCATTGAACCGGGGCGTACACGTTGATCAACCGCAGTGGAGCACTGTTGTACATTACATCTGTTAAGAGGAGGCGACCGCCCACCACCTCCTTAACTTCGGAGATGGTGAAGTTACCTCCCTGCAGCAGAATACTCAGGTCAGAGGAACGGGAATCATTACCCCCTGACCAGATCGATGGCCCATGCGACCATCATCGCAACCATTGCCTGTAGGTGCTGAGGTGTGGTATTCCACACTCCTGCAGAAACAGTAGGTCGGCTTTGACCTTGGCAAGGTAATCCAAGGTTGAAACACATCGCGTAGTGGATTTAAGGCTACGCACATTAATTGAAGCAATCCTTATACCCATTTTTAAAGTTAGTTGTTGCTTCCCATACCATTTGTCCTTGCTAGTCCCAGTCCTTCAGTATGTTCCTGCATACCCATAGTGTACGCAAGCTGTTTCATGATAGTTGGGCTCAGAAACCCCTCCTGGTTTCTCATGCAGGGTTTGTTACACTGGGGTGACATCGGGGGGCGGGGGGGGGGGTCTTGTAGGCAGCAAGGATGGGGCTGTCCTCTGCTGTTCCCCTCTGTTCCTCCTCAAAAACATCACTTCTCCCGGCTTCCCGGAGCTGGGGGGGCGGGGGGGGGGGGGGGCGCCAGACGTGTTGTTGCTCTCAGTGTCCCGGAGCTGGGATGCGCCGCGCATGTCGCTAGGTTTGGCGCTTTGGGTTTGGGGTGCGCCGCCCCATCACAGCTTCCAGTGCCCGGGGGCTGGGGGGCTTTATCTTCCAGCTCCTTTGAGTTCTGCCGCCTCTTTTGAAGGTGCCGTCGTTCCGGCACTTCCTCGTCCAGTGAAGAGGAGCTGCTGTAGTCTGTCTCAGACGGTAGCCTCCTCTTGCCACTGGTTTGGGTGATGGCCTGTTCCGCTTTTGGAGGTTTTTTCTTTGTGGTTTTCCTTTGTACCACTTGCCACTGACCTGTTTGTCCAACTGCTGCCTCCTCCTCCATTGATTCTGTCTGTGGAGGAGGGGTTTCCGGGCGCAGGGTAGGTGCTGGGTCGCTGGTTTCAGCTGCCTCCCCTTTCTTCTCCTTCTCAGGTAGACTTTCCTCACTGTGGAGAAGGTTGCTTGTCTCCTTTCCAGCCTTCGTCGTTCCTTCTCCCGGCCTTTTCTTGGACCTAGCCGCCTGAGCATAACTGAGGCAGCGTTTGGGGCAGGTTTTGTAGAGGTGGCCTGCCTCACTGCACAAGTTGCAACACTTACTCTGCTTACAGTCCTTGGTCTGATGGCTTTCTTTCTTGCAGACAACCGTACTGCAGTTAGCTGCCATGTGACCAGACTTGCCACAGGTGTGACAAACTCTGGGCTGCCCGGCGTAGACCAAGAAGCCTCGACTTCCCCCCGATAGCGAAGCTGGAGGGAGGATGGATGATGGCTCCATTGGCATCGACCTTCAAGGTCACCTTGACCTGCCACTTGCTGGTCCAAATCCCAAATGGGTCCTTGACATCAATGCTACTGTTGGCCGCCTTGACGTACCTGGCGAGAAAGGTGAGTACATCCACCACCGGAACATGGGGGTTGTAGAGGTGAATTGTCACCACCCGGCCACGTTGTGCCGGAAGCTTGAAGAGTGGCTCCGCTTTGAGGATGGACAGTGGCGCCAGGTTCCCTAAATCCCTCTGAACATCGACATTTAACAGTTTCACACCATTTAAACATATTCTGCTTTTCTATTATTCCTACTAAATGAATAAGCTCACACTTCCCCACATTATACTTAACCTGCTTTCTCTCCTGTTGTGTGTCATCTTCTCCTGCAAGGAAGAGGTCAGAATACCATTGGCTGAGTCAGTGTGATGCTTGCCATTGTTGATTAGCTGGGGATATGTGTAGAAAATGAAAGGTGCCTGTGCAGCTGCTATGCTTTGAAAGTGTGTGTGGGTGTGGTGTAGGGCTGAAGTTTTAAACAGCCACAAAGACAAGACCAGAGGTGGATGGGCCTGCAATTTCCCAGCACAAGCCGGCGTGCCAGCATGTTCCCACCTACGCGCTATTTTAGAAGTTGATGGTTCGGGGTGGGGTTGTGGGGGTAGGCAGATAGCCAATTAACGCCCTTAAAGGTCCTATAATGGGCAGAATGCAGACGCTGACTGGAATTTTCCAGTTGGTAGTCAGGCCATCACTGAAGCCAAATCTTGGTCGATGAATGGAGACAGCTTCCCAGCAGCATACCAGGTGGGGCCAGCGCTCCATATAACATTTTTAACTCCCCGACCACCCCCCAAGATAGCAGTCTGACAGCTGTTTCCAGTATAAACTTAAAAGCTCTTCAGAGGGCACCTCCATCCTGAGACGCGCTCTCTCTCCTATCTAAATCAGCAGCTCTCACCTCTGATGGTGCAGCTGCCAATCTCTTAAGGCTGGAGGACCTTCTATTGGCCCTCCCAGTCTTGCGTGCCTGCCTACCAACCATTAATTGGACGGCGAGTACACGCCCTGGTCACAAATTAGACAGCTGGCCAAAAATCAAGTCGACCCTCAGGTGCCAATGCGATGCTGGTTCAGGACTTAGAAAAGTAACCGAAGTCGGGGTCCTGACCCCAAAACAAAAATCCTACTCGTAGTGTCAGGCTATTAGGAGTGAGTCCTGAGAGTAAGGGTGTGGTGCTACATCAGTGATGGAGGTGCGGTGCAATGAGCAGTGATGTGTGTGTGAGATGTGATCTGCAGATGCATTCACTCACTTTGATCATTCGAGTGAGGACATTAAACCTCTTTTGGTACTGCTGCCAGGTCCATGGTGCTGCACTCTGGGCATTGACTACTGTTGTGTTATACTTCCACTCTCTTAGGGTAAATGTGGAGGACTTCTTGCCCTTCGCTGGAAACATGGCCTCCATCCTGCCTTCAACTTCCCGGCACAGTACGCTCAGGATGGCATCGCTGAATCTCAGAACTCTCTCCTTTCCTTACAGCAACGTGACTTCTCTTTGAGTGTCCAAAACCAATTATCCAGCAGCCTGCAGTGCATTGCTGGAGCTTTCCTTTTATAGGCACTCTGACTTTAAATAGGCAACATCTGTCTGGAACATGGAGCCGGTTTTTACTCCGGCGACAGGGGTCCCTGGGTGGGCCGTAAGGTGGGGGAAGACCCCGCCTTGGCCCTCCACTGGATGCCCGATGCAATCTCACAGTGGACAGCCAATTAACTGCCTGTTGTTGGGGATGCCGTCCCTTTAACGGATGAGCTCCCGCCTCCAGAGCTGCCAGCCCTGCAGTATTGGCAGTGCCACTGGAAGCAGTGGCAACTGCCAGTATTGCAGGAGGCCTGCAGTACTGAAGAATGGAAAAGACCCCAGGACAGGTGATTGGGTCGGGATGCTTTGGCCAGTCATGCAGGCCCCAGCGACTAGGTGGTGGTGGGTGGGGGGGGGGAGGGATGGTAAGGGTGGGAGGGGGGGTGGAGGGAGTCTTGCCAGGGAGACGGCAGTCGCCACCAGCAGTGACCCCCACCCTGACACCGTGAGGAGGCTGTCAGGTCTCACATTCAATTGTCTCCGGCCCCTCCATCCTCCGCAAAATTGAAGTAGAAGTGGGAAGAGTCCTTTCCCACCCCGACAAAGTGGCAGGGGGCCTAAACAACGTTGGGAATGGTACCCTTGCCATGTTGTGTGCCCGCCCTATTCCCCAACCTCAGTTCACATCGCCAAGAGCAGGATAAAATATTGCCCATGCTTTCTAATGAACACAACCCAGCCCCCTGGAATGCACAGAGGTAGCCTGCATCGATATGGACACCAGGACTGCATGGGGTCTGCACCTTTTGATGCCACAATCATGGAAATGAGGTGGGTAAATCAATTTTCTGTTTTCCCCACATTGTTTCCAACAGGCGTAGGCATGCTGTGAACCGCCGCCCCCATGCCTGAAAATTGAGGTGATTGGATTTTGCGACCATTCATTTTCAAAGTGCAAGATTGCCTGTTCTTCACTGAATGCTCCTGCTCTCCTTTGACAATGCTTTGATTAGCCCTAGCTATTTCCCTTTATGTTGACTTCCACTCTTCTTTCATACTCCCTCTTAGCCTTCCTAAGCTCTGTTTTTTGTTTCTATATATTTCTCATGGGGTTTTTCTATATTCTCTCCCTTATATTTATCAGAGATACAATCTAGTCTTCTCAGCGATTTTACAAACAATGTGTCTTGGCACCTATCCCATTTGAACATTTAATGATATACCAGTAAGATATTTCAGATTTTTATTGCCTATTTGTTTGCAATCAGTGACAAAACATGGGCATATAATATCTGCATTGTGGAATAATGTTAAGCTCAGTATTATTTCCTTTCAGAACTTGAGTAAATGTTTAATTTCACTTTACTGTGGTGTTTATGCTGTACAATTCATTCACTTCTGCCATGAAATAACTGACATATTACACACCCAACTCACACCAATGTTAAGATGTATAATGGAATTGGAATTCAGTTAAATCAGAACAAGGCTGATCCAAATTTAATCTGATATAATGATGTGAGCCTAGAAACTGAGCTGCATAATACCCATTTCTCTGGTTCTACATAGCATACTCAGGCCCCAAATAGCTGTATGAAGAGAAGGCACAATTCTGGACCGAAGTGCGCCACCTGCCATATTGGGTAAGAACAAACAAGAGGTACCTTTTCCTACATGTGAAACAGGCATTTGTCCCTTTGCATCTGCAAATAAGTGGTCAAACACCTGCTTGAGTTCCCTGCTCCAATATTGATGTGCCCCGAGGCAGCCAGTGCCAGCATGGGCTTCACTCAGGGAAATCAGCCCTACAGATCTCCTGCAACAAAGAAGACATAACTTGTGGAGTCAGGAGCAGGGGTGCATCTCTCAACTCCACATTGAAGCATCTGATTTTTGCTCCTGACCTGCCAACACACTCTTCCCAATAACAACACTGCCCCTCCTGACTGCTGATCGTTCACCACGGCCCAACCTGATCTCCCAGACTCCCAGATCTGATCTTCAATCTCCCTCTTGAACCTCCACCAGTCCTAATCTCCCTCCTCCAGGCCCCACTACTCCCGATCACCCAACTCCCAAGCCTGACCCGAGGCCTGTGTTGTCTTGCTACCTCCCCCTCACCAGCTCAATCTATAGAAATATTTACCTGAGGCCCTGATGTCTTACTAATTACAATGTCAAGGCCCAATATCAGCATACCCTCAACCCCCCGAGCACTCCCTAATTTCTAGGCAGTGATCCATAAAGGTGGTTGGAAGAAATCTATGACGAAACATCTGCAGCTTAATAATCTACAGCAAATAGGTACTTTGAAAAGCAATATCCTGCCTGTTATCTTTGATGTCAACATGAGTTTTCAGCTGTTTCACCACATGCTTCAAGCCAAGTATATATGGATCTTCTTCTGGGAAGCTGCAGTACTGTGGATTATTCCTTATCAGATATTGTGCCAGGAAATTAATGGGGTTAAAGTAAGGATGTGGTGCCTCCAACACAGTCAAACTTTTTTTTTCAACTTCCATTAGCAGCTTCTCTAGTCCCAGAATCAGGGTAGGCAACAACTTTTCCAGTAGGTATATACGGGTCTGCACTGTCACTTTATTTTCATTAAACCATTCCTTTGTCAACAAATCCATTGGGACCTTCTTTTCTAAAATAGCTTTTTCAGGTCTGCGCTTTTTGAGAAAGATTGACTTCTGGTCCTGTAATTTTAGCACACGCTTTGCTACTTTTCGTTCAAACATTCTCTTCCAAAGTAATTTGTCTCCTTCGCTGTCATCATCTTCCTTTGTATCATCTAGTGAAAAACCTTCAATTACTGCAGTCTGAAAAGAAGCTCTTTTACTTTGCAATCTACCTTTAGGCACAGATGGATCATACATTACAGAACCAAAAGGTTCTGTGTCAGTTTCATCCAGCACATCCTCAAAGATTTTCTTTTCAGTAGGAGCCTTACTGCCATATTGATCTGTTACAGTTTCTGCAATTGAGACCCTTCTCTTTACAAGTTGATGAAAATGGTTACTGCCATCTTCATCTGTTACACCCAAAACTGTTTCAGTTTCAAGTGAAAAACTTCTCTTTGTAGCTTGATGAAAAATTGTGTGGTGATCTTCAGTTGTTATTTTTCCAGTTGCAAGAGAAGCACTTCCTTTTGACAATTGATGAAAAGTGCGACTGCCATCCTCATCTGATACATCAATTACTTCAGTTCTAATAGAGATTTTGCTCTGTGAAGCTCCATCAATTTGTTTCCTGCCACCTTCATCTGCTACACCCAGAACTGTTCCACTTGCAAGAGAAACACTTCTCCGTGAAGCTCCATAACTGGGTTTCCTGCTACCTTCATCTGCTACACCCGCAACTGTTCCACTTGCAAGAGAAACACTTCTCCGTGAAGCTCCATAACTGGGTTTCCTGCTACCTTCATCTGCTACACCCGCAACTGCTCCAATTGCAAGAGAAGCATTTCTCTGTGAAGCTCCATAACTCGGTTCCTTGCCATCTTCATCTGTTACACCCAAAGGTGTTCCAATTGCAAGAGAAACACTTCTCTGTGAAGCTCCATAACTCGGTTCCTTGCCATCTTCATCTGTTACACCCAAAGGTGTTCCACTTGCGAGAGAAACACTTCTCTGAGAAGCTCCATAACTCGGCTCCTTGCCATCTTCATCTGATACACCCAAAGGTGTTCCACTTGCGAGAGAAACACTTCTCTTAGAAGCTCCATAACTTGGTTTCCTGCTATCTTCATCTGTTACACCCAAAGGTGTTCCACTTGCGAGAGAAACACTTCTCTGAGAAGCTCCATAACTTGGTTTCCTGCTATCTTCATCTGTTACACCCAAAGGTGTTCCACTTGCGAGAGAAAAACTTCTCTGTGAAGCTCCATAACTTGGTTTCCTGCTATCTTCATCTGATACACCCAAAGGTGTTCCACTTGCGAGAGAAACACTTCTCTGTGAAGCTCCATAACTTGGTTTCCTGCTATCTTTAACTGTTACACCCAAAGGTGTTCCACTTGCGAGAGAAACACTTCTCTGAGAAGCTCCATAACTTGGTTTCCTGCTATCTTCATCTGTTACACCCAAAGGTGTTCCACTTGCGAGAGAAAAACTTCTCTGAGAAGCTCCATAACTTGGTTTCCTGCTATCTTCATCTGTTACACCCAAAGGTGTTCCACTTGCGAGAGAAACACTTCTCTGAGAAGCTCCATAATTTGGTTTCTTGCTATCTTCATCTGTTACACCCGAAGGTGTTCCACTTGCAGGAGAAACACTTCTCCGAGAAGTTCCATAACTTGGTTTCTTGCTATCTTCATCTGTTACACCCAAAGGTGCTCCACTTGCAAGAGAAACACTTCTCTGAGAAGCTCCATAACTTGGTTTCCTGCTATCTTCATCTGCTACACTCGCAGGTGTTCCACTTGCAAGAGAAGCACTTCGCTTTGAAGCTCTGTGCATTTTTTCACTGCCATCTTCATTTACTTTACCTTCAGTAGTAGCTTGAGTGGGATCTTTCTCATTATACGTTGCTGTAGTCTGAGAATTGTTTTCACTTGTGATGATCCCTTGATCTACATCTGTATCTAACACAGCTTTAGAAGTTTCTTCATCTTCAGGATTGGTAGCCATGATTTACTTTATTTGCTGAAATAAACATTCATTGTGTTATTATAACAGGTGTTAACTCCGCTACCTTGCAGCACAAACGTTAACTGATTTTAGGTATTTGCAATGCCTCGTGCAAAATATTAACACCTAAATGTTAAGTAATCTTACTTGATTTATCACCTGAAATTACATTCTAATAAAGCACATTAATAAAATAATTCACTATTAGTGGCACAATATTATATACCATGCAATAAACTCACAATTCCCATCTATTTTTAATTTGAACTAGATTATTCATTTTATATACATCATCAATACTTGCAAGAGAGTGTGTGTGTGTGTGTGTGTGTGCGGTGTAACACGTGACAATGTTATTCCGTTAACGCAGTTTAATAGGTTGCCAGAATTTTTAAACCATGGATTATATTAAACTACTGGTTAATTTAAAGCTAATTTTACAACAAATGCAAGTGCTGATGAAAGGTCACAGACCTGTAACATTAACTCTGCTTTTCTCTACACAGATGCTGCCAGACCTGCTGAGTATTTCCAGCACTTTGTTTTTATTCTAAAACAAAATATCGGCAATTTTATTTTAAGTGAAAGTCATTGAGATTATGGTAAAAGAAGGCTTGTAAACAGGATGGCTACAGCTGTTACAGTACATTACTAAATAATCTTGACGATAACATCCAATAATTAACGCATAAAGTATTGTTAATTTCCCACCAATTTCTCTGGAAAGTTTTAACTGGTGAAAAGTGTTCCCTCTGCTTCATATGTATTCCCTGACACAAGTATCGGAAAGTACAATACTGCGTACTTGTCTCTATCCAACAGGATCTTGTTTTTATTAAATTTGATCTAAATTCAACTCGTATAAACTGATTACCTCTCTGTTTTACTGCAAAAGTACCTGCACCTCTTTCGTAAGAATAGTGTCTGTCCAACTTCTGTGTTTGCGTTTAAGAGTTGCTAAGCAATAGGGAAAACGTTTCCATGTTTCCTTCCGGTAAGCTTCACCAGTTAGCGGAAGACTGCGCTTTGTACAGCTTGAGTGCAGTTTTGTTTAAAAGTCCGCTCAAACCGATACCGACCGCATTTGAGCCGCTGTATCGGGCGTCGTCTGCATTCAAATGCGTCATAAACGATGGGGGTGCAGACTGACAGCATCACCACACGCTGATAGGGATCCTTGGTATCCTGTTGCCAGGGTGGGGGTGGGGATTACAAATAAATTAAGACATATTGCTTGTCAGTAAACAGGAATAAAGGAATCTGATCTCTATTGCACTTTGCAAAATGTAAAATTTGAACTGTTTTGTAATTTGTTTTGCAATTTTTTATGAATAAAGTATAGATTAGAGAGATACAGCACTGAAACAGGCCCTTCGGCCCACCGAGTCTGTGCCGACCGTCAACCACCCATTTATACTAATCCTACACTAATCCCATCACCGGTCCCTATATTTCCCTACCACCTACCGATACTAGTGACAATTTATAATGGCCAATTTACCGACCAACCTGCAAGTCTTTTGGCTTGTGGGGGGAAACCGGAGCACCTGGAGAAAACCCACGCAGACACAGGGAGAACTTGCAAACTCCACACAGGCAGTACCCAGAATCGAACCCGGTATTTTTGGGAAAAAACACAATCTTTAGAACCTAGATGCAAACATGGTCTTTATTAGATCATTAGAAAGTAATGTTTAATTAGAAGCTTCTTCACTCCACAATATTCATCTGGAAAAGTATTGTTGTACTCCAAGAGAGATTCGTTGGTAAGAGAATATTGATGTGATTACATTTTCCAAAATTATTGATGTGAAAAACTGGCATCAGGAAATGACAATACTGAACTTTATTTATTGGGCATCCTCATTGTGAAAAATTGTTAGGCAAAGGGTTTATTTATACCACATTGGTTGCACTAATGTGGGTACTTGAGTTGTGTAAGTCTTGAGTAGTTTGATCTGACTTCAGCTTTGTTCCATATCAAGTACAACCCTGGATTTAGGCTCAATTTACATTCTAGCTGGTGTCACTGCCAAGAATAACTGCTTCACATCCACACTACATTTACAGGGTAAATTCACATTCAGTTATACAGTAGCAAACACGGTATCATGAAGACCCCCACCTGCCAAGAATGAGGCACATTAATTTTGTCACGTGAACATTAATTTTAAACTGTTGCTGCAGTGGAGAGTTGACTTGTTTAAAGAGATCAGCAGTGGCTGAAAAAAAATTGCATTCTAAGAAATAGTCGCCTAGGAAAAGACAATGGGAACTGCTCACTGATTCAATTAACCGAGATTGGTCTGAGCATTGGTGATCCACATCTTGTCAGTGTAAGAGACAGCACTGCACTCCCCACCCAGAGCTTTGAAATCCACAAATGCAGGAGTTTGTTCAGTGAGTCACATGATTAACCTGCTGGCCCAGGTCTGGTTTTGAACTGCTCACAGGACAGCTTGGGTCAGTCTGCAGATTGCAACTGAACTTAGGACAAGAGCCTCTCTCCTGTCTGGCTCTCTTTCTCCCACTAACTTCCAGATCTACTGAAGTCACTTCAACCTCAAAGAGAAAAGCCTCTTATATTGAAACAGGTTTTAAAGTGTGCACTGGGCCTCAACGAAACTGTAAGACTTATTGGCAACCAAAGACTCTACATCGAACTCAAAGGACTGTAAATAGAAACCCAGCTATTGCCTCAAACTTTTCCTCTTTATTCTTTCTACTTTTTCTGTCTCTATCTGTGTGTGTCTATCACGTATACATGCTAGCGTGGTCACATCATGTATCCGTAGTCGTTAACCAAATTAGAGTTTAAGATTAATAAACTTCCACCTTTCTTGTTTAAATCTAAGAAAACCTATCTGATTGATTTCTTTGCCTTACAATTGGAAAGCAGCGAACAAGGAAGGATTTACTGAGGGGGAGCAAAAAACTGTGTTTTTAAAAATTAAACCCTGTTACTGTTAAACCAGGTAAAGGCTGAGAGGGAACCCCTAGACCCCTTTCTCACCTGGTTGTAACAACAGCCATGGCAGAAATACAGTAGGCCAGTTTTGCTGGCTGGTTGTTCGCCTTATACTTAATGAGGAGCTGTTTTCTCATGTTGCTTTGCCCCGGCCACTAGTGGTGGAGCTAACTTTAGCTAATTTGGCAGGAAGGGGACTGAGTTGGGAACTGGGGAATGGCGACTTACCTACTCCAAAGGCCGTGCAAAGAACCATACAGATTTGCAGGCTGAACCAGGGGGCCAAATATGAGTACCAGAGATTCCTGGGAGTGAAACGGAGGTGGTCCTCCAAAGCCACCTTGGTCAACCTCAAAAAGATTGAGGAGGTTATACCCCACCCCACCCAGCTCCCGCAGTGACTCTGATCATGTGCTTCAAATAGAATAGTTGATGAAATTAGTCAATATTTTTACAAGTTAATTAGACTTTTTAATTGTGAACACATAAAAGAGAAGAAATTGCTACTTCTGTACAATATGCTTATAGCAGAAAAATAATCCAAGGATTGGAAGACTATTAATATACCATGACAGCAAAGCATGAATTTTGCCAACATCTCAGCTCTGCACAACACCTTGCATTTATATAGCATCTTTAATGTAGGGCAAAATGTCCCAAGGTGCTTCACATGAGTGCTGTCAAACAAAGTTTGACATGAGTAGCACAAGGAGATTCCAGGATAGATGACCAAAAGCTTGGTCAAAGAGGTAAGTTTTAAGGAGGGTCTTAAAGGAGGAGAGGGAGGTAGAGGGGCAGAGATTTTTGGGGGAGTTCCAGAGCTTAGGGCCTAACAGCTGCAGATATGGCTGCCAATGGCTTCAGATCACTAGAGTCTTGTTACATGCCCCACATTCTCCATGACTCCATATTTTCTTTCATTAATTTAAGTACTATCCCATCTACAGGTGAACAAAGTTTTTAAAAAATCAGATTGGGCTCCCACCTGCCTTGTACACTTCTGCAGCTGAGCAAAATGTTTCTATAGTATTAAAGTTTATCTTTTAAAACATATTTTCATTGACTTCTAACTTAGGGTAACTTAACTTCTTAGCTTAGTTCGCACAAAGATGTTACACCATTGGAGAATGGTCTGGTTGATGGATGTTCTTTGTAAAATGACTATGGCGCAGTGGTTAGCACCGCAGCCTCACAGCTCCAGGGACCCGAGTTCAATTCTGGGTACTGTCTGTGTGGAGTTTGCAAGTTCTCCCTGTGTCTGCGTGGGTTTCCTCCGGGTGCTCTGGTTTCCTCCCACTGCCAAAGACTTGCAGGTGATAGGTAACTTGGCTGTTATAAATTGCCCCTAGTGTAGGTAGGTGGTAGGGAATATGGGATTACTGTAGGGTTAGTATAAATGGGTGGTTGTTGGTCAGCACAGACTCGGTGGGCCGAAGGGCCTGTTTCAGTGCTGTATCTCTAAATAAATAAATAAAAATCCCCCTGTGCATGTTCTGATATCATGCAATGCTCCTAATACAGACTGATATTCAAACAAAATGATGCAGTATAAAAGCAACCATGTCCAGTACAAGTCAAGATTTCTTTTTCATGTTTTCGCCTCTCCCAGTCACGGCCAGTCACTAAATTGCTGCCATACAAAGTTCAAAAGTATAACTGGATTAAAAATATTCATGTTATTAACTTAGGGCCAAATGTAAACCCATTTGGATCCAAATAGAGTGCTACTTTCCATCACAGAAGCAGCATTAAAAATGATTATGGATATTATTTGTTTTTGATAATAGTGTTGATTTGGGTATAGTTGAAATGGGACTTCTAAATTCCAGGAGATGGAATTGAGTTGCTTAGCTCCTCATTACTATTTTTGAGCCACGATTGTAGTAACTGGGCAATTAAAGGGATATTGTGATCCAAAATGTTGAAGAAAGACAAACTGTTATTGTAATGTCTTAGAAGTAAGTTGTTACCTAGCCAAAATGGTGGCAGGTAAGGAATCTATTAGAACCAAACAGGGCCAGAATAAGGATTATGTCTCGATTTCTGACATTTGTTTTACTACTAATGTAAATTCATTTTCAACCTTTGTAACCTTAAAAACAAATGGAAATAGGCATTGCTGGCTTAATTTTAGAAATTCCAAAACTAGACTGTTCCGTGCAAAATTGGTTGAGTGGCAAACCAAGGAATCTATCACAATCTTTTGCACAACCCAGTTTCTTCAGGGTTTACATAGCAACACCTTTAGATAAAATAAATCATCTCAAGAGAAGAATGCATTAAGAACTATAGAAATCATATTACTAAAAAGATGAATGTTTGTTGTCAGATTTAGTAGTAGGTACAGAGAATACAGTTTGTTTCTTTCAAGAAATAAAAGACTTTCATTTATATTGTGCCTTTCACAACCTCAGCATGTCCCAAATCATTTACAGCCAATGCAGTACTTTTGAACTGCAGTCATTGTTGTAAGGTAGGAAACGCAGCAGCCACATTGCACGCAACCTAAAAAACAATGTGGTATCGACCAGGTAATCTGTTTTTCAGTTTTGTTAGTTGAGGGGTAAATTGCAGACAGGGGACCAGGGGACAACCCCCTGCTCTTCTTTGAATTTGTGACATGGAGTCCACCTGAGAGGGCAGAATGGGCTTTGATTTAACATCTCATATGAAATACGGTACCTCTGACAGTGCAGCACTTCTTCAGCAGTGTGATGCTGTTTCATCTTGGATTATGTGCTCAAGTTTCTGGGACGTGAACCAACAACCTTCTAACTCAGAGGTGAGTGCTACCACTGAGCCACGGCTGACACCGCAAGAGGTTTGCAAGCCAGAAAATTCTGCATTTAGAGTTTCTTAACAATAATGGCCACAACAACAGTTCCTCACATGAAAACACCATAAAGCTTCATGGATCACCAACTATACAGGTTGTGTTTTTTTTGTGGTAACTTGGAAACACATCTATCTGTTCTAATTCTGTGATCACCAATGTTACATTGGAATTCTGTTCACTACAAACTCTGCACTATTCTGGTCAGGCTTGCATGTTATAGGATGCCCTTAACTTATTACTGAAACCAAAAAATTTAAACAATTCTCTTAAAGTATTTACTGAGTAGTAGATAAGAACAGGATTTTTGGAGTGGAGGTGGGCAGGTGCTGAAAATAGTGGCATGGTCGGCATGCCCGTTTCCTGTTGCTGGCAAGCTTCATCAGGGTGGGGGAAAGTTGACCCTAGAAACCTGCCTGATTCAGTAATAAGGCCAACTGATCTAGTTAAGGAGCTCATTGAGAGCTTGTGGAGGGCCAGTTTAGGATTTTGGTGAGGGCGTATGGGTTGCACACTGGGTCGGGGCAGACCAGGTGCATGGAGGAATCAAGACAGTGGGAGCCAGTCATTGCCACAGCCCCCTCCCCCCGAATGTAGTCGGGCCCATAAAAAGGAGAACGGCTGAGAGGGGCACTCAAACATTGGCACACAGGTGCTATTTGGGTGTGCACAGGTTATGTGAAAAGTATTCAATGCACGCTTAGGCAGTGCAGGGTGTTGTCATCCCACTTGGTATCACAGAAGCATAAGGGGAAGGGGTACACATTATTAAGACTCTAGCTGAGCACAATGAAAGCAACAGCTGATAATGGGAGCAGGACTCTCAGAGTTTGGGTCTAATGGCAATGGGAAGCAACATCCTCAGTCCTGGGCATGAGGAGGGCAGCAGAGAGGGATGAGGGACAGAAAAGCAAAGGAGGCCATACCCCCAGCAAAGGATCTACCAGCAAAAATGGAGCTACCTTGAGATGCCGGAGAAACAGTGCTGCAGGAGACTGCGACTCTCCAGGTAGATGGTCACAGAGATGTGTGTTCTCATGGCGGAAGACCTCACACCTCGCAGCACTGTTTGCCATGCCCTGTCAGTAGCCGTTAAAGCCACTGTAGTGTTGAACTTTTTTTGCCTGTGGATCCTTCCAAGGATCAGCTGTGGACCTTGGTGGCGTCTCGCAAATGGCTGTAAACCACTGCATCTCACAGGTGACTGATGCCTTTTCTGCAAGAGCTGGACAGTGCATTCAATTCTAGACAGATGGAGCACCACATGCACAAAGGGTAGTGTGTTTTGCCTCCATCACTGGATTCCCTTAGGTGCAGGGCAGCATCAATTGTACCCATGTGACCATCAAGGCACAGAGTGACCAGCCAATGAGATTCATCAGACAAACATACGAATTAGGAGCAGGAGTAGGTCACTTGCCCCTTTGAACCTGCTCCACCATTCAATAAGTTCATGGCTGAACTGATTACTCCACATTTCCACCTACCCGCTATAACCTTCCACCCCCTGCTTATCAAGAATCTATCTATCTCTGCCTTAAAAAGACTCTGCTTCCACTGCCTTTTGAGGAAGAGAATTCTAAAGACTCACGACCCTCTGAGAGAAAAAATTTCTCCTCCTCTCTGTCTTAAATGGGCAACCTCTTATTTTTAAACAATGACCCCTAGTTCTAGATTCTCCAACAAGGGGAAACATCCTTTCCACATCCACTCTGTCAAGACCCCTCAGGATCTTATATGCTTCAATCAAGTCGCCTCTTACTCTTCTAAATTCCAGCGGATACAAGCCTAGCCTGTTCAATTTTTCCTCGTAAGACAGCCCGCCCATCCCGGGTATTAGTCAAGTAAACCTTCTCTGTACTGCCTCCAACGCATTTACATCCTTCTTTAAATAAGGAGACCAGTACTGTACACAGTACTCTAGATGTAGTCTCACCAATGTCCTGTATAGCTGAAGCATAAGCTCCCTCCTTATGTATTTAATTCCCCTTGCGATAAACGATAACATTTGTTACGACAAGGTGCGAAAGGTGTCTAGGGGTCTGTTACTATCTTCAACTGGTCTTATTGTAACAGGGTTTAATTTTAAACACACTGTGTTTTGAGCTCCCCCTTTGTGATTCCTTGTTCACAGCTTTCCAATTATAAGACAAAGAAAGCAATTCACACAGGTTTTCTGTGGTTCAAAGCAGAAAGATGAAATGTTATTAAAACTTAAACTCTAATATGGTTAACGCCTACGGATATACGATGCGCCCACGCGAGCATGCACATGCGATACACACATGCACATAGGGACAGAAAAGAGGAGAGGAAAATATAGTAGAGAGGGGTTTGCGGCAAGAGTTTCTTGTTTGCTGTGCTTCGAGTTCACTTGATTGTAGATAGTTTTGCTGTTTGTTGGGGCCCAGAGTTCTTCTTAAACCTTGTTCACGTAGGAGACTTTTCTCTCTTTGAGGTTCACGTGTTTTCACGAGATTTAGTTCCGTGGGAAAGAGATGGAAGCAGACAGGAGTGGAGAGGAGGTTCTGTTCCAACCAGGAGCACGTGGCTTTTTCAGTTCAAATCCTCTGTTGGAAGTTCAAATTCAAAACCTCCAATAGTCAGTCAGTCAATCATGTGACCAAAACTGGTCTGACCTCTTCTGTGTATTTGGGAAGCAACGACTGGGTCCCCATTGTTCCAGCACTGTCAGTTACTATGAAAATATCTTTCCAGTCAGAGGCTTGCAATTTTAAGTTTTAATGTTCATGTGGCGAAATCATGTGTGCCTCAGTCTTGGCAGGGGTGGGGTTTGCCCGACACATTCTATTAGCTTTCCTAATTACGTGCTGTACCTGCATACTAACCTTTTGCAATTCATGCACTAGGGATACCCAGATCCCTCTGCACCTCAGAGCTCTACAATCTCTCACCATTTCCCCTCTGCGAAAATTGGACTGCTTTCCCTCCGGGGTAGGATCAGGACCCGGAAACAGTCCTGACATTGGTTTCCCAGCCCGAAAGGAGAATCAGGCCCTAAGTCTCTTCCCTATGCCTCTGTAGTGTAGCAAGCTGAGCTATATAGACTAGGAAGGTTCCAGGTTCAATTGCTAGAATGTACCAAGTTAGCTGTTCTCAAACAGGGAACAGTAGGATTACGAAGAGGAAAATTAGGCACTGAGTCCTAATGGAAGTATGTGCGTGGAGGTTGGGCAAGGATAGGCACAGACTCATCAGTGATGCCTGCCATGGTAAAATAGTCTGCCAGTACTCACTACCTGGCTCACACAAAGATTCTCCATTAGAGTAGGAGGGCAAACTGTTCCAAAGTCTCCTTGCAAATCTGGTTTCAATGTCCTGAGTGATTTTTTTCTTTCACTTCCTCTTCATTTGGTGCCTCTTTCCAGTAATATGACTATCAACTGTATTTATGTACCAACATCAGCTTGCTGATGTGGGCAACTATTCCAAACTCTCAAATCCAAATCTGACTGGAAGAGTACGGTTCACAGGCTGACACACCATCCCAGTACTGAAGGAATGCTGCACTGTCAGAAATGCCATTTTTCAGCTAAGTCATTAAACCAAGGCCCATTCTGCCCTCAGGTGGAAATAGAAGGTTCCATGACAAGATTTTGAAGAACAGCAGGGAAGTTTTCCCTGTTGTCCTGGCCACAATTTATCCCTAAACCTACAACAGTAAAAAAACAGATTACCTGGTCATTACAACATTGCTGTTTGTGGGATCTCACAATGCACAAATTGGCTATTGCATTTCCTACATTACAACAATGACAAAACTTGAAAAGTACTTCATTGGCTGCAAAGTGCTTTGGGATGTACTGATGTTACCAAAGATGCTATATAGTAGCAAGTCTTTTCTTTCTTGAGCTGCAGTAGATAGTGATTCTGAACATTTTTTACATATATATAACCTTTAACGCCTGTGTGTATTACAGAGGCTGCTTTTTGTCTTGAGTTTATGGTGTTCTCTTTCAGTTTAATACTTCCTTGCCAGCCACCCTCCTTCAGCTGGTCAGATGAGGTGGATACAACTGCATTTTCTTTTAATCCAGTGTCACGTTACGCTGGTTCTTTCTGATTCTAGCTGATGTCTCATGCCAGTGGTTGTGCCTAACCACAGTATAGAGCACATATGTGATGTTTAGCTGCTAAGATGGGGTTCTATTTAACCTGGCCAAACCAGGTTCTCCATTTGGGTAAGTGGGACCTTCTGAAGTCAATCAGAGGATAATTTTGGGACAAAAGCAAAATTCTATTACTTTCTCCACAGATGCTGCCAGATCAGCTGAGTATTTTGAGCATTTTCTGTGTTTGTTATTGATAATTTTTGGGAGGTTTCATTAGATAATAGGTTCCTGTACATCCTCAGCACTGCTTCTAACCTTGAGGCAAGGCCACTTCATTACGATCAGAAAAGCCAGCAAGGCAAGGCTTAGTTTCTTTTTTTTAAAACACTGAAACATGACAGGTGGGTACTAAGTGCAATATCTTGATACTAGATTGGCAAGTCAATATCTAATAACAATAGGGGTTGTATCAACAAAGTGTGAAGGTAAAGTATTAAAGAATTAAATGTGATGCATACAGGAAGTGCGAGGTATATTCAAAACTTTTACGAGTATTATATATAGATACACAGGGCAGCTTGTTGCATAGAAGTCTGAGAATATTGACCCTTCTCCCAGCATAAACTTGAAACAGTTATTTTGATAGGGGTGATCAATCAGTAATCAATCCATAAACATGGCCTTGCCTTTTACAATCAGGTCAGTTAGCTCTGGTATTCTAAATCACAATAACCACGTTACAATAATGTTTTAGTTTACCTTAGCAACTCAGCAGTTCATTAATTTTTTAAAAATTGACTCCATTCTCAAGCTGAATGTCTAAAAGTTCTGAACATATAAACTATTTGGTTTGGCTTTCATTGATAAAAAGGCAACAAGCCACACCCATGTTCCAGTTTGTAAAATACATTTAAAGTATGCAACATTTCAGTTTATAATCATAATAGTTCACAGTCATATAAATCAACAGTGCTCAGACCATACAGAGATTTAAAGCAGAACAAGATAAGAGTAACATGGAAGAATTGGATAAAGACAGTGACCTAAAATATGAAAGCCCTATTTGAGATGCACTGTATGCTTATGGTTAATTTGATGGCATTGAGCACGAAGATCACTTTTTTGGGGGGCAGGCAGTGGCGTAATGGGGAGGCGGTGGCGTAGTGCTATTGTCACTGGACTAGTAACCCAGAGACCCAGGATATTGCTCTGGGGACATGGGTTCAAATCCCACCACAGCAGAAGGTGGAATTTGAATTCAATTAATAAATCTGGAATTAAAAAGCTAGTCCAATGATGGCCATGAACAGCATTGTCGATTGTTGTAAAAACCCATCTGGTTCACTAATGTCCTTTAGGGAAGGAAATCTGCTGTCCTTACCTGGTCTGGCCTACATGTAACTCCAGACCCACAGCAATGTGGTTGACTCTTACATGCCCTCTGAAATGGCCTAGCAAGCCACTCAGTTAGGGCAATTAGGGATGGGCAATAAATGCTGGCCTGGCCAGCGACACCCACATCCCATGAATGAATAAAAAAAAATACTAAATCATACATATTTCAACTTTTCAAGTGTCCACTCCCAGTATACTTCTTTTGTTTCAGTCACCATCTGGCACTGAATGGCAACTTCGGAGTCCGGAAGTTGCAGATCTGGAGGGCAGCCAGGATTCTTAACAATGGGGGTGATGTTTTGGCAACAGATCAGAACCGACCATCTGGAACACATGTGTCTTTGGGATGTGTGATCTCGAAATTATAACAAAAAGTATTTCCTGGTATTTTAGTACAATTACAATGCTTGAATTTACATTTACTCATTCAGGTATGTTGTGCTGTATAACTAGCTATGAAAGAAAGGTCCATAAAAGTACTTGTTCATATATAATACCTCAATTGAGAGAGGCCTCTAAATCAGAACTACCATCACAGTACTATTACAGCATGTGTTTTAATTAAAAATTACAACATAAACAAATATTTAATTTACTCATCAGGCTAAATAAATCAGCTGCATTGCTTCTTGTACATGTTGTCATAATACAAAACAACATTCTTGCCCCTCATGAGATAGTTGGCAAGCACACAATTATGCCACTGAGCTATAAGAATCAGCAAGGTGAGGTTTGATGTCTGGTCTACACTAATTCAGCCATGGCCTCAGCTTTGCTGGGCTTGGGAAGGAGGAAAATGTAACATAAATAGAGGCACAGAGTACAAATGCAGGGAAGTTATGCTGAATCTTTATAAAGCGGCATCCATTTCTGGTCACCACACTTTAGGAAAGATGTGAGGGTTCTTGAGAGGGTGCAGAGGAGAATTACCAGAATAGTTCCAGGGATGGGGGATTTTAGTTACAATGGATTTCCAGAGGGAAATGGGGAGGGAGATGGGGAGAAATTTTTTCTCTCAGTTGGTCGTCAATGGAATTCTCTTCCTCAGAGACCAGTGGAGACAGGGTCATTGAATATTTTAAAGGATGTGTTAAATAGATTTTTGATTGACAAGGGAGTCAAAGGTTATAGCAGGTGGACAGGAAAGTAGAACTGATGCCACAATCAGATCAGCCATGATCTTATCAAATGGCAGAGCAGTCTTGAGGGGCCAAATGGCCTACTCCTGCTCCTAATTCTTATGCTCGTGTGAAAAGCTGGGGTTGTTCTCTCCAAAGCAAAGGAGATTGAGGGGAGATTTGATAGAGGTGTACGATTATCACAGGCTTACATAAGTTAGATAAGGAAAAACTGTTCCCATTAACTGATGGTACAAGGATTAAGGGACACAGATTGAAGGTGTTGGGCAAGAGATGCAGGGGAAATCTGAGGAAGAATCTTTTTTACACAGTGAGTGGTAATGACCTGGAACTCGCTGCCCACGAGGGTGGTGGAAGCAGAGACAATCAATGATTTCAAAAGAAAATTGGATGGGCACTTGAAAGAAAAAACTTGCAGGGCTACAGGGATCGAGTGGGGGAATAGGACTGACTGGATTGCTCCGCAGAAAGCTGGAATGGACTCAATGGGCCGAAAGGCCTGTTTCTATGCTATTAATTACTCTATGACTATGACTTCAAATTTCTATCTACAACGTTAGAAACCATAAAATGGGAAAAGACTACTCAGCCCATTTGAACTATTTACTCCAACATCTCACGCAAAGCCATTACCTCCATCTATCCCAATTCAAAATTGCTGAGGAAGGTGATTTTAAAACAAGAAAAACATCAAATAATACAAAAAATAAACTTCCTCCAAATACCCTTGCCATATGCTCAACAATATATATTTTTTTCTATTCATTCTCAGGATGTGGCCATCACTGGCAAGGCCAGCATTTGTTGCCTATCCCTAGATGACCTTCAGAAGGTGCTGGTGAGCCTTTTTGAACTGCTGTAGCTCATGTGAAGGTGGTTGCACAGTACTGATAGGGGGGAAGTTCCAGGATTTTAACCCTCTAATGATAAAGGAACAGGATATATATCTTTCTTCTGTATGGTATCATTCTACAATTCCATGATTCTGTAACTCAGGATGGTAAGTTACTTGGAGGGAAACTTGAAGGTGTTGGTATTCCCATGCTCATAAGAATACCAGTATGGGATTGGGCAGTAATATATTAACATGCATTGAGGTTTGGTTAATGGATAGAAATCAGAGAGAAGGAATCAATGGATCATTTTTGGAATGGCAAGGTATAACTAGTGGCATGCCGCAAGGATCAGTGCTTAGGCCTCAGTTACTTACAATCTATATGAATGACCTAAATGTGGAGATCTTCTGTAATATATCCAGGTTTGCTGATGATACAAAGCAAGCTTGGAATGTAAGCCATGTCAAAGACCCAAAAAGACTGCAAAGGGACATAGACCAGGTAAGTATTTTGGCAAGAAGGTGGCAGATGGCCATGATGTGGGAATTGTCAAATTATTCACTTTGGTACGAAGAATGGAAAAACTGAATAATTTTTAAAAGGTGAGAGGCTAGTAAATGTTGGTATTCAGAGGAATTGGCTGTCCTTGTACACAAATCCCAGAGAGTTGGCATACAGCTACAGCAATCAATTAGGAAGGCAAATGTTATGATAGCCTTTATTGCAAGGTGGTTGAAATATAAGAGCAATAAAGTCTTGCTGCAATTATATAGGGTTTTGTTAAGACCTCACCTAGAATACTGTGTATAGTTTTGTCTCCTTACTTAAGGAAGGATGCAGTTTACTAGGTTGATTTCTGGGATGACACGGCTGTCCTATGAGGATAGATTGAGTAAAATGGGCCTATATTCTCTGGAGTTTCGAAGAATAAGAAGTGAATTCATTGAAATGTATAAAATTCTTAGGGCTGGATTTTGTTTTGGAGGCAAAGCTCCTGGCGCCGGGCCGAAAAGGCAGGGGGAACCCCACCTCGGCCTTTTTGTGCCTCCCCCTCCCCGTAGCAATCCACCAGTCTTTTAACATCCAAGTTTCACGAGCTGTCCCTTTAAAGATGGGGATCCCGCCTTCAAGAGCTGCTAGCCAATCAGAGGGCCGGCAGCTCAGTATTATCGGCAGCCCCACTGGGAGCAGTACTGCAGAGACCACTGATACAGGCCCAGCACTGGAACCCCAGGCCTCAGGTAAGTTAGGCGAGGTCGCTGGGGTCAGTCTGGAAGGCCCCAGCGAGGGGGGCTGCTGGTGGGTGTGGGGGGGGGGGTGGTTGCGAGTGGGGGTTAGTCGTGAAGACCAGGGGGTTGGGGGTGGGGGGGGTGGGAATCCAGGGTGTTAAATTCCAGAAAGCTTGTTATGGAAGGATAATGCTGAAGCCTATATTTACTCCGTTTCACATTTATTGTGCAGAGTAAAAAGGATTACAAACACGTAGCTCCTCACTCAAAGTCCTCCACAGTGAGTGTCTGCTTATAAGTGCTCAACCCAGACCCCAATTAGCCCCCTTCACCTGCATATAAGCAAACATTTGACACACAATTAACAGATTAATAGATTCCCTTCCTGCTATTACAATACAACTTGGATTAACATGCTCAAAATAAATTCCATGTTATGCAAAAAGTATTAACATGCTCAAAGAACATTTCAAAATAAATTCCATATTGGGTACAAAGTATTACATTGTGGGATGCCCCTCCTCTAGCACCTCTAACAATTTCTCTGTACAAGCATTTCTTTTTGTGAACCAATCAGATAGCTGATGACTTGCATCTACCTTTTAAGTTTGGAGATTTCCTTTCTCTCCAGCATTTGTTTCAATCCAGCAAGGTCAATACATAGTCTTTGTGCACTCTACAAAAAGTGTGAGTGAGAATTGTCCCACAAAGAACAATTATCCACATAATATTCAATGGGTATCCTATCTTCAGTATGTCCCTTGTTCAGAATTTCACGCAAAATAGTTGACAAATAGAACCCCGTATCCACTGAGTCCACAAGGCCCAGTGTTTCCACAGATAACGTGCTTTTAATAACCTGTTTTATTTTCTTAACCTCCCAAGCTAAGGACAACATTTCCCATTTTCACCCATCAGAAATATTATGAAGCCAGCTGCACTCAGATACCCATCAGCAAGATTAGCATGTAAAGCATCACTAAAATGTATTAGCTTCATGTCCTTTGGGTCACCTAAGGCTGGGAACCTCAGTACACATTTCTCCAGATTTAGTTTTTTCAGAGTTTTATTTGCCCTTAAAACATTCTCAGCTTTTGGATGTTTCATCATCGCGTTTAACTCCAGCACAACAAAACTAGTATCAGGCCTAGTCTGAGAGCACAACCAGTTTAATTGACGCACTGGGCATCGCAATTGCTCAGTCTCTGCTTTAGATAGGTCATCACAGAAAGATGATGATCTAACACAATTAAACGGGATGAGAATAACACTCTCTAAATAGGATTGTTGATTCAAACTTAATATCTAAACCAATATATTTAAAGGCCCCACAAACCTGACTCCCAATCTTAAATTCTACCCTAATCTTATTAATAACATATTTCTCAAAATCTGCAGTACCACCCCATAAGAGATTATCAACATGCATCATGAAGATGCCAGAAAGTTTCCCTTTATGATACCAATAAATCATTGCAGGATCTGCTTATCGTTGAACATGACCAATTTTCACAAAACAGATCTCACCGAGAAATACCACACCCTGAAAGCATCATTAAGGTCATAGACGCATTTGTTCAGTTTCCACAATTTTCCTTCTGCATCAGCTGCCTCTTTAGATTTCGATTAGGTTTCAGATGCACTTCTCTCTGAAAAGTATCACCTTGCAGAAATGCAGTTCTTATGTCAATAGATCTACACTCCCATGAATATGTGGCCAAAAAAGCCAAAACGATTTTCAAGATTACTTTTCCAGCTGTAGGAGAGTCCACTCTAACATCATTATCACCCAGGCGCTCTTCAAACCCCTTGCAACTAGCCTCGCTTTAGCCTTGTAAGTTCCAGCAGGAAGGACTTTTTCAGTACAAATCCATCTATGTGACAAGGCTGGCTGTACCCTATCTGGTACCTCAGAATAAACTCCAAACTCTCTCCAACTCTCTAATTCCTTATGTTTTGCTTCTCTTAGTTTATCTTCAAGTTAGAAACATAGAAAATAGGAGCAGGAGTAGGCCATTCGGCCTTTCGGACCTGCTCCGCCATTCAAAAAAGATCATGGCTGATTGTCTAATTCAGTACCCTGTTCCCGCTTTCTTCCCATATCCCTTGATCCCTTTGGCATTAAGAAATATATCTATCTCCTTCTTGAATATATTTAATAACTTGGCCTCCGCTGCCTTCTGCGGTAGAGAATTCCACAGGTTTACCACCCTCTGGGTGAAGAAATGTCTGCTCATCTTGGTTCTAAATGGCATACCCTCTATCCTAAGACTGTAACCCCTGGTTCTGGACTCTCCTGCCATCAGGAACATCCTCCCTGCATCTAGCCTGTCTAGACCTGTTAGAATTTTATAGGTTTCTATGAGATCCCCTCTCATTTTTCTGAGCTCTAGTGAATATTGGCCTAGTCAAACAAATCTCTCCTCATACGTCAATCCTGCCAGCCCAGGAATCAGCCTGGTAAATCTTCTTTGCACTCCCTCCATGGCAAGAACATCCTTCCTCAGTTAAGGAGACCAAAACTACTCCAGAAGTGGTCTCACCAAGGCCCCGTATAACTGCAATAAGACATCCTTGCTCCTGTACTCAAATCCTCTTGCAATGAAGGCCAACATACCATTCGCCTTCCTAACTGCTTGCTGCACCTGAATGCTTGCTTTCAGTGACTGGTGTACAAGAACACCCAGGTCTCGTTGCACCTTCCCCTTTCCCAATCTATCAGCATTCAGATAATAATCTGCCTTTCTGTTTTGACAACCAAAATGGATAACCTCACATTTATCCACGTTATACTGCATCTGCCATACATTTGCCCACTCACCCAACTTGTCCAAATCACATTGGAGCCCCTTTGCATCCTCCTCACAGCTCACATTCCCCCCCAGCTTTGTGTCATCTGCATGTTACATTTAGTTCCCTCAACCAAGTCATTAATATATATTGTGAATAGCTGGGGCCCAAGCACTGATCCCTGCGATACCCCACCAGTCACTGCCTGCCACCCGGAAAGAGATTTGTTTATTCTTACTCTCTGTTTTCTGTCTGTCAATCAATTCTCAATCCATGCCAGTATATTACCCCCAAATCCAATGTGCTTTAATTTTGCACACTAACCTCTTATGTGGGATCTTATCAAAAGCCTTCTGAAAATCCAAATACACCACATCCACTGGTTCTCCCTTATCTATTCTACTAGTTACATCCTCAAAAAAACTCCAGTAGATTTGTTAAGCATGATTTCCCTTTCGTAAACCCATGCTGACTTTGTCCAATCCCATTTATGCTTTCCAGCTGTTCTGCTATCACATCCTTTATAATAGACTCTAGCATTTTCCCCACTACTGATGTAAGGTTAACTGGTCTGTAATTCCCTGTTTTTACACTCCCTTCTTTTTTAAATAGTGGGGTTACGTTTGCCACCCTCCAATCTGTAGGAACTGCTCCAGAGTCTATAGAATTTTGGAAGATGACCACCAATGTATCAACTATTTCCAGGGCCACTTCCTTTAGTACTCTGGGATGTAAATTATCAGGCCCTGGGGATTTGTCAGCCTTTAACCCCATTAATTTCCCTAGCACTATTTTTTTTCTAATACTGATTTCCTTCAGTTCCTCCCTCTCATTAGACCCTTGGTTCCCAACATTTCTGGGAGGTTATTTGTGTCCTCCTTTGTGAAGACAGAACCAAAGTATGTGTTTAATTGTTCTGCCATTTCTTTGTTCCCCATTATAATTTCCCCCGTTTCTGACTGTAAGGGACCTACATTTGTCTTCACTAATCTTCGGGGCAGGCTTGAGGTACTGAATGGCCGACTCCTGCTCATATTTCTTATGTTCTTTTTGTCTTCACATAATTATAGAAGGTTTTACAGTCAGCTTTTATGTTCCCCGCAAGTTTACTCTCATACTCTATTTTCCACCGATTAATCAACCTCTTTGTCCTCCTTTGCTGAATTCTAAACTGCTCCCAATCCTCAGACTTGCTGCTTTGTCTGGCAATTTTATATGCCCTCTTTGGATCTAATACTATCCCTAATTTCTTTTGTAAGCCACGGTTGAGCCACCTTTCTGGTTTTATCTTGGCAGCAGACAGGAATGAATAATTGTTGTAATTCATGCACATGTTCTTTAAATATTATCCATTGCCTATCCACCATCAACCTTTTTAGTAAAATTCCCCAATCTACCATAGCCAACTTACGCCTCATACCTTTGTAGTTTCCTTTATTTAGTTTCAGGACCCTTGTTTCGGATTCAACTACTTCACTCTCCATCTTAATGAAGAATTCTATCATGTTATGGTTGCTCCTCCCCAAGAGACCCTGCACAACAAGATTATTAATTAATCCTTTCTCATTGCACAATACCCAGTCTAGGATAGCCTGTTCTCCAGTTGCTTCCTCAACATATTGGTCTAAGAAACTGTCACGTACACACTCCAGGAAATCCTCCTCCACAGTATTATTGCTAATTTGGTTTCACCAATCTATATGTTGATCAAAGTCACCCATGATTATGGTTGTACCCTTATTGCATGCATCTCTAATTCCCTGTTTAATGCCATCCCTTACATCTCCACTACTGTTTGGGGACCTATAGACAACTCCCACCAACCTTTTCTGCCCCTTGGTGTTTCAGTTCCATCCATACATATTCCACATCATGATTTTCCGAGCCAATATTCTTCTTCACTATTGCATTAATTTCCTACTTAGCTAACAACGCTACCCCACCTCCCTACCCTTTTTGCCTGTCCTTCCTAAATATTGAATACCCCTGGATGTTCAGTTTCCATCCTCGGTCACCCTGCAGCCATGTCTCCGTAATCGCAACTATATCATAACCGTTTACATCTATTTGCGCTGTTAATTCATCTACCTTATTGCAAATACTCCGCACATTAAGACACAATGCCTTTAGACTTGTCTTTTTAACATTGTTAGTCATCTTAGCTTTATTTTGCACTATGGCCCCATTTGTTTCTCGCCCATGTTTTCTCTGCCTTCTGTCTTTCATTTCTATCTTTGTTTCCCCCTCCTCCTGCCATTCTCGTTTAAACCCTCCCCGACAGTTTATTGGCAGCCACTAAAACTTCACGATCATGAGGACTTCTGCTTCTCGTTCTATTCCGAGACTGCCCTCTAGCCATTATTTTATTGTGGAATCTGTTCAAACTATTGCCTCCATTAGCACTTTGATGTCTTTCGGAACTACTGCTAGAATATCTCCCTCGCACTTTATCGGAGGCTCTTTCTCCAGCACGTGATCGCTTCCTAACACAAGTCACTTCCAGACCCACTATCAAAACTTGAACTGCGCTTTCTTACCCTCCACTCTTTCACCCCACTCTGCCAGTCCATGGCTCTGGCTTCTTGGCCATCATCTTGAACATTTAACCAATATTTAAACTTGCCTGTAGATTTTCCTGCACATCCCACAACTTTTGCATCCTTTTATTTATTAGACTCCTCTGGAATATATGCCACCCAGTACCTACTCGGGGCAATTGGCCTTTGGATGCGAGAGCTCTTTGCTGAGCATCTTGATCGGTCACATACTATCCAACTCTTGATCTACCATATTTTGTGCCTCAGGACCTTCATCACAAAACACATGAGTATTTGAGGTACAAGATGCCTCTTTTCCCTCTATCAGCTGCTCAGATTCTGAGATTTTGTAATCAACTCCGATTAATCGTGAGGAATGAACCTCAACAGTTTGAGTTCCATGCTTGATAACTACTGTCTTACCATCACAACAGATTACCTTACCAAAGCCCTTCCATTCCCTATGGCCCTCTCTTTTATAATACACCAAATCTCCTGAACTAAATTCCATCTCAGAGGCCTTATACCATGTCTCAGAGCTCTGCGAGTTTTCTCAGAGACCACAGCCTTGATGAAAGCCCATCTCCCTGCATGTAAAGCATTCAAATGTAAAGAAAAAAACTGAACTAATTGTAGTACTTTCTAGAGCAGGAGGGCTGTTGCACAGTACAGAAGGCAATTTGGTATTCTGCCCATAGACCAATTGATAGGGATATATCCTCCAACCATCTGAAATGAATTCTTCGCATGAACTGCCCATGCCAGGGCAGTTATCAACATGCAGTTTGGCTGGTCAGCTAAGATTTTATGTAACATTTCATCAACCACTGTGTGATTCTTTTCACAAAGCCCATTGCTGAAAGGACTTTCAGCTGCAGTATTCATAACTATAATGTTCCTGTTTTTACACATCTCTGAACTCGTCATTGGCAAGTTCCCCTCCATTATCAGTCAGAAACTTAGCTGGTGCCCGAAGCCCAGTCCCTATCCATTTCTCCATTATTTTGTCTATAATCACCCTTTTGTCCTTACTATTTATTATTGTAGAAATACTAAATCTAGTTGCTAGGTCTATAAAATGTAGAACGAAAATATTTTTGTCTTTGTCCCATACCTTTAAATCCATGCAACTACTTTGTTAAAGTCACATGCCAATGGAAGGCTGACAATAGGACGTGATGGTGTCCTGCGATACCTTTTACAAATTTCACACTTTTCACTTATCTCTTCTATTATCCTCGTGTACTCTCCATCAATCAAACCTGCATCTTTTAGTAGGGTTTTTAATCTGTGACAAGGAGGGTGAGCAAATTGTCTGTGTAACTTTAAGATAATTTGCCTTTTATCTCTCTGATTGTTAACACCTGATGCCATCAATACTTCTCTAACACTCTGATTAGAAATATCAGGTTTTGTTAAGGGGATACAATAATGCTCTGACTGGGTAAACTGCAAATTCACTGGCTTACAAAAACAATTGCATTATCGTGTTCCATATCAGGTGTCATCTGTGCTTTTTTCATTGAAGGCTTACTCAACAGTTAAGGTATCTCACTGGAGACTTGATCAGTACTGATAAGATGGCATACTCCAGCTATTTTACATGGGATTACTACTCTCTTCAGTGACTTCAATGTGTTGTCATCACTAAACCTAAAGCTGGTAGTACTTTTAACCTCCTTAACCTTGCATAGATCCTCACTACTAAGTGAATCCAGATAACACTGTAACCAATCAGTTCCACATACTATCGACGTACAAGCACAATCCAGTACAGCACAGTTGAATGAATCCGCAACTAACACATTCATCACAGGACTAAAACTCCTTGTGACTGGTACAATTCATTCAGATCCATCAGTATCTTCCTTTTCCGCCTCAGAATTCTCTGCGTCATGTGTTATTTCGAAGACTCTGCCCCTCCTCTTCGAGCAGTTCATTGCATAATGATACTTTGAGTCACATCTGAAGCACCTATTAACTGTTCCTTGGGCATTCCTGGGATTCATTCACCTATGATTGCTGTTCCAATTCTGTCTTCCACTGTAATATTCAGACCTGCTAAAGGTGCTTTCATCTAGAGGCCTGCTCAGGTCGGGAAAAAAGAACCCGACCCGAACCCGACTGATCCACAGCAGACCCGAGCCCGACCCGGCCCGAGTCCCTCCGATTTTGCCCCGCGCCCGACCCAAACTGGCCCCGACTTGACCCAACCCGAGCATCCGTTTACTTACCTTCCGACTCGGAAACTCCAGGAAGCTGCAGCGCATGCGTGATGACATCATAGTGACATCACTCGCTCACTGCGCAGACTCACTTTCATCCCGGACTCCCAGCTCAGGTAAGTTTTTTAATTTCAATACTTAACGGCAGAGCACTTACCGCGTGTGTCCGGTGTGACCCAGCCTGATTTGGACTCGGCCCGACCCGACCCAAGCCCGAAAGCCGTACCCGGAAGATGGGCCCAGCCTGACCTGAACCCGACACATGTCGTCGGGTCTCGTTGGGTTCGGGTCGGGTAGCAGGCCTCTACTTTCATCCTCATTCCTCCTGTCTTCCATTGTACTTCTGCTTGCTTCCAGTATCCGGATTATTTCTAAATCTAGTAAACATTGAGTCCTCCATTCTTTGTGTCAATGCAGAGTGCCCTGCTTGTCCTACCAGGTTTTTTTTAGATTAGAGATACAGCACTGAAACAGGCCCTTCGACCCACCGAGTCTGTGCCGACCATCAACCACCCATTTTTATACTAATCCTACACTAATCCCATATTCCTACCAAACATCCCCACCTGTCCCTATATTTCCCTACCACCTACCTATACTAGTGACAATTTATAATGGCCAATTTACCTACCAACCTGCAAGTCTTTTGGCTTGTGGGAGGAAATCGGAGCACCCGGAGAAAACCCACGCAGACACAGGGAGAACTTGCAAACTCCACACAGGCAGTACCCAGAATCGAACCAGGGTCCCTGCAGCTGTGAGGCTGCAGTGCTAACCACTGCGCCACTGTGCCGCCTGTGCAGGTAATGACTTTCCCAGGAATTTCTTTAAGGGTGCAGACATTTGGTCCAACAGGGAGTCGTTGTCCAAGATCCGAACCCCAGTTAGAACCAGGAGCTTGTCCACATCCGACACCTAGCACAATCTAGCAATTTAAAAGCTAGCACTGAACCAGGGATCTCCAAACTGAATTTCCTCAATCTTTTATACAGTCTGTTGAAGTGCATAATATATTCCTCCATTGAATAACCATCTGTTTTCCAAAATCTATCAAAGTCTGATCATGCCGCAATAGGTCATCTTTCTTGTAAATTTCATCCAAATATTGTAACAGAAGTTCCAACCCTTCATCAGTATTGAACTGACGAGCATCCAGTTCAGAAAACACTTTACTTCTTATTTCACTTTTGGTAGGAAGTGACAACGCCAAAGCCATACCTTGTTTCCTCTCGTTACGACCGCAGCTGGAGCCAAGCACTGTCAATTCAGTCCCATCACTCCAAAGGTCGCAGCATACTATTAAGCTTTCACACCCAATCGGGAAACAGCCAAATTAAAAACTCTAGTAACCCCAGAATGAAAGAGACCATCCAGATATCTTTAGACAACAACAAATTAATTATTTATTAAAAAACTAAATCTTAAAAACTACTAAGATAAACCTATGTCTAAAGACCTTATAACTTGGTATTTTAATCTAACTCCCACACATTCACACACATATACACAAAAACGAGTTACCTGGTTTTAAAAGCCGAGTTAATTAAAAAAATTAGCTGTCTCTTAAGAATAAATAAAATAAGTTTTTGTAGGTTACCTTCCTGATGGATGAGGTCTTCTAATGTGAAAAAATAATCAAAGGTCACTCGAAGTCTTCTCGTGAATTTGATGAAAGTAGTCCTTCGGTAGATAGGCAGACAACTCTTCGGCTGCAGCAAGCATTGAACAATTGTTTGAACGATGAGCACAGCAATACAAACGGTTTCTTGAAAAATAAGGCTTTTCTTCTTTACTCAGGGAATTTACTTGGCTTGTAGCTCCTTGTAGAATTTTTGCTGAGAGAGAATAAAACAGCTCCTTTTTCTTCAGTACACCTCACTGGAAAGTCTCTCAGAACTAACTGGTTCACACCGGTCCCTGCCAGCTCCACACACAGTCAAGTTGAAACAATACCATGTGACTTTTCTCTCTCCTGCTGTTGCCCAGGGTAACCAAAATGCAGCTGCTGCACACTGTGTCTCAGGAATTCCAGACCTTTTCTCCCTGAAAGGTGCACTGTTTTTAACAGTCTTAAAGGCACACACACTATTTTTAATCCGAGGAGAAAAATAATTACAGGTCTGTGACACTCTTTGGTAGAAATGTAACCTGTGTCCACATATTCACTTCATTCTTCCACTGGTCATATGGTTCGGACTCTGAGAACATCAGAGGGTAATCATACCCTGATAATTTAAACTTGCTTTCTGCCTTGCTTTCTGCCATATTTTCCATAATAGCCTTTGGGATTTTAGTTCCTGTCCAAAAATTTTTTTCCTATTTTCCAACCTGCAGCTTTAGGCAACTATCCTGGGCTCCAATGTTAAATTCAAAAAAACTTGCTATGGAAGAATAATGCTGGAGCCTATATTTACTCAGTTTCACAGTTTTATTGTGCAGAATAAAAGGATTACAAACATGTAGCACCTCACTCAAAACCCTCCACCAGTCTCAGTGAGTGTCTGCTTATAAAGTGTTCATCTAAGATCCCAATTGATACCCTTCACCTGCATTAAATTAAACCATTGGCACACAATTAACAGATTAACACAGGGGGATAAAGTGGTTTCTGGCGGGTGTCTGCTGTGGGCCACAATTTTTTATTAATTCATTCATGGGATGTGGGCGTTGCTGGCTAGGCCAGCATTTATTGCCCATTCCTAATTGCCCTTGAGAAGGTGGTGGTGAGCTGCCTTCTTGAACCGCTGCAGTCCATGTGAAGTTGGTATACCCACAGTTCTGTTAGGAAGGGAGTTCCAGGATTTTGACCCAGCAACAGTGAAGGAACGGCGATATATTTCCAAGTCAGGATGGTGTGTAACTTGGAGGGGAACTTGCAGGTGGTGGTGTTCTGCCCTTGTCCTTCTAGTTGGTAGAGGTCGTGGGTTTGTAAGGTGCTGTTTAAGGAACCTGGGTGTGTTGCTGCAGTGCATCTTGTAGATGGTACACACTGCTGTCACTGTGCGTCGGTGGTGGAGGGAGTGAATGTTTGTGGATGGGGCGCCAATCAAGCGGGCTGCTTTGTCCTGGATGGTGTCGAGCTTCTTGAGTGTTGTTGGAGCTGCACCCATCCAGGCAAGTGGAGAGTATTCCATCACATTGCTGACTTGTGCCTTGTAGATGGTGGACAGGCTTTGGGGAGTCAGGAGGTGCGTTACTCGCCTCAGGATTCCTAGCCTCTGACCTGCTCTTGCAGCCATGGTATTTATATGGCTAGTCCAGTTCAGTTTCTGGTCAATGGTAGCCCCTAGGATGTTGATACTGGGGGATTCAGCGATGGTAATGCCATTGAATGTCAAGGGGAGATGGTTAGATTCTCTCCTGTTGGAGATGGTCATTGCCTGGCACTTGTGTGGCACGAATGTTACTTGCCACTTATCAGTCCAAGCCTGGATATTGTCCAGGTCTTGCTGCATTTCTACATGGACTGCTTCAGTACCTGAGAAGTCACGAATGGTGCTGAACATTGTGCAATCCTCAGTGAACATCCCCACTTCTGACCTTATCATTGAAGGAAGGTCATTGATGAAGCAGCTGAAGATGGTTGGGCCTTGGACACTACCCTGAGGAACTCCTGCAGTGATGTCCTGGAGCTCAGATGATTGACCTCCAACAACCACAACCATCTTCCTTTGCATTAGGTATGACTCCAACCAGCAGAGAGTTTTCCCCCTGATTCCCATTGACTCCATTTTTGCTAGGGCTCCTTGATGCCATACTCGGTCAAATGCTGCCTTGATGTCAAGGGCAGTCACTCTCACCTCACCTCTTGAGTTCAGCTCTTTTGACTATGTTTGAACCAAGGCCGCAATGAGGTCTGGAGCAGAGTGGCCTTGGCGGAACCTAAATTGAGCGTCACTGAGCAGGTTATTGCTAAGCAAGTGCTGCTTGATGGCACTGTTGATGACACCTTCCATCACTTTACTGATGATTGAAAGTAGACTGATGGAGCGATAAGTGGCCGGGTTGGACTTGTCCTGCTTTTTGTATACAGGACATACCTGGGCAATTTTCCACATTGCAGGGTAGATGCCAGTGTTGTAGCTGTACTGGAACAGCTTGGCTAGTGGCGTGGCAAGTTCTGGAGCACCGGACTTCAGTACTATTGCTGGAATATTGTCAGGGCCCATAGCCTTTGCAGTATCCAGTGCCTTCAGTCGTTTCTTGATATCACGTGGAGTGAATCGAATTGGCTGAAGTCTGGCATCTGTAATGCTGGGGACTTCAGGAGGAGGCTGAGATGGATCATCAACTCGGCACTTGTGGCTGAAGATTGTTGCAAATGCTTCAGCCTTATCTTTTGCACTGATGTGCTGGGCACCCCCATCATTGAGGATGGGGATATTTTGGAGCCACCTCCTCCAGTTAGTTGTTTAATTGTCCACCACCATTCATGGCTGGATGTGGCAGGACTGCAGAGCTTAGATCTGATCTGTTGGTTGTGGGATCGCTTAGCTCTGTCTATTGCATGCTGCTTATGCAGTTTGGCATGCAAGTAGTCCTCTGTTGTAGCTTCACCAAACTGACACCTCATTTTGATGTATGCCTGGTGCTGCTCCTGGCATGCCCTCCTGCACTCTTCATTGAACCAGGGTTTGTCTCCTGGCTTGATGGTAAAGGTAGAGTGGGGGATATGCCAGGCCATGAGGTTATAAATTGTGGTTGAGTACAATTCTGCTGCTGCTGATGGCCCACAATGCCTCATGGATGCCCAGTTTTGCTTTGGTAGATCTGTTCAAAATCTATCCCATTTGGCACAGTGATA
Organism: Heterodontus francisci; assembly: GCF_036365525.1. Taxonomy (NCBI): domain Eukaryota; kingdom Metazoa; phylum Chordata; class Chondrichthyes; order Heterodontiformes; family Heterodontidae; genus Heterodontus; species Heterodontus francisci. The sequence continues at coordinate 42,735,678 of NC_090400.1, forward strand.
GTTCAACACAACATGATGGAGGGTATCCTCAATGTGAAGGTGGGACTTCGTCTCCATAAGGACTGTGCGGTGGTCACTCCTACCAACACTGTCATGAACAGATGCATCTGCGGCAGGCAGATTGGTGAGGACGAGGTCGAGTATGTTTTTCCCTCTTGTTGGTTCCCTCACCACCTGCCGCAGACCCTGTCTAGCAGCTATGTCCTTTAGGACTCAGCCAGCAGTGGTGCTACTGAACCAGTCTTGGTGATGGACATTGAAGTCCACCACCCAGAGTACATTCTGCAGCCTTGCCACCCTCAGTGCTTCTTCCAAGTGCTGTTCAACATGGAGGAGTACTGACTCATCAGCTGAGGGAGAGCAGTTGGTGGTAATCAGCAGGAGGTTTCCTTGCCCATATCTGACCTGATGCCATGAGGCCCGGAGTCGATGTTGAGGTCTCCCAGGGCAACTCCCTCCCGGCTGTATACCACTGTGCTGCCACCTCTGCCGGGTCTGTCCTGCCGGTGGGACAGGATATACCCGAGATAGTGATTGCAGTGTCTGGGACATTGCCTGTCCGGTATGATTTCATGAGTATGACTATGTCAGGCTGTTGCTTGACTAGTCCGTGGGACAGCTCTCCCAACTTTGGCACAAGCCCCCAGATGTTAGTAAGGAGGACTTTGCAGGGTCGACAGGGCTGGGTTTGCCATAGTTATTTCCGGTGCCTAGGTCGATGCCGTCCAGTTTCATTCCTTTTTATTGACTTCATAGCAGTCAGGTACAACTGAGTGGCTTGCTTGGCCATTTCAGAGGGCATGCAAGAGTCAACCACATTGTTGTGGGTCTGGAGTCACATGTAGGCCAGACCAGGTAAAGGACAGCAGATTTCCTTCCCTAAAGAACCAGATGGGTATTTACAACAATCGTCAATGGTTTCATGACCATCATTAGACTAGTTTTTTAATTCCAAATTTATTAATTGAATTCAAATTCCACTTTCTACTTTGGTGGGATTCGAACCCATGTCCCCAGAGCAATACCCTAGGTCTCTGGGTTATTCGTCCAGTGACAGTACCACTACTCCAACGCCTTCCCTATTGCCCATAGAGAGACTCCAAGCTCGCTGGGAGGGCACCTCTTGTGATAAGGCATCCTCCCCGCCTGGCGGAGACATTCACCGTCGCTGTTAAGATCCCAGCAGCGACATTAATAGGCCAATGAAGGGCCTCATTTGGCCTCTGGGATGGAAGGCCTGGGTATGCCTGCCTATCCCGCCCCCAGGAAGATCGCTCGGTGACAGGGAGACGATGGACCTTCCGTGCCCCTCCCACCACCAATCCCGCTTCAAGGGGGCCACATAACATCCTGGCCTTAGAGTATATGACAGGGTGGATGCTGAGAGACTGTTTTCCTTGGCTGGAGAGTCTAGAACTAATGGATACAGCCTCAGGATAAGGGGTCAGCCATTTAGGACTGAGATGAGAAATTTCTTTACTGAGAGTGTTGTGAAATCTTTGGAATTTTCTAACCCAGCGGGTTGTGAAGGCTCAGTCATTGAGTATATTCAAGAACAAAATTGATAGATTTTGGGGCACAAAGGCTATCAAGGGCTATGGCAGCGATAGAGTGGGAAAGTGGAGCTGGTGTAGAAGTTCAGCCGTGATCGTACTGAATGGTGGAGCAGGCCTTAGGGACCGTATAGCCCATTCCTGTTTCTTATGTTCTTACCTTCATGCACCTGCTGCCCTTGTCCATCAATGTGGTGGGGGTTTTGGGTTTGGAAGGTGCTGTTGAAGGATATTTGTGGAAGTTAGATATTTTGTGTTATATACCATAAGTAATCTTTACCTAAATTTACCTTAAATTACTCTTCCTTTCAGATAACTACCAACTTACTTTAAAGAAGCTCAATGAAGTCAGGACGGCACAGTGGTTAGCACCGCAGCCTCACAGCTCCAGCGACCCAGGTTTGATTCTGGGTACTGCCTGTGCAGAGTTTGCAAGTTCTCCCTATGACCATGTGAGTTTCTGCTGGGTGCTCCAGTTTCCTCCCACAGCCAAAGACTTGTGGGTTGATAGGTAAATTGGCCATTGTAAATTACCCCTAGTGTAGGTAGGTGGTAGGAGAATTGAAGGAAGATGGGAATATGGGATTAATGTAGGATTAGTATAAATGGGTGGTTGATGGTCAGCACAGACTCAGTGAGCCGAAGGCCTGTTTCAGTGCTGTATCTCTCTATGACTACAAATTAACACTAAAGAATGAAGGAACTTGCATTTGTATAGAACTTTTCATGCCTTCAGGATGTCCCAAAGTGTATTACAGCCAAAGAATTCCTTTTGAAGTGCAGTCATTGTTACTTTGGTAAATAGAAAAGATCGTGAAGTGCAATGAGTTCCTGGCCAAAATTCCTCTCTCAATTAACAGCAGAAAAAAGAAATGAACTGGTCAGTCACTTCACTCATTGATTGTGGGGCATTGCTATGTTAAAATTGTCTACTGCCTTTTCCCATATAACAACAAGAGCACTTAAAAAGAAATTTATTGATTGTGAAAGTGCTTTTAGTTATCATTAGGACTCGATAAGGTGCTATATAAACGAAAATTCTTGTTTCCTGCGAATGATCGACAATCACATCCAAATCTTTCTCTCCTTAATGTAAATCTATCTAATATTTACAAAAAGGGCATTATATACACAAAGTCACCATTTCATTATTCCCTTAATCTTCTCTCTGTTAAACTCAATTTGCCATTCCTTTGTTGATGTAAATAATTTGTCCAAGTCTAGTTGATATTTTCTGTCTTCTGAACATCATTGTATCGTATGTTCAGCAAAATTTATTACACCAGTAGTATTCGTTTCCTGAAAATGTACAAATTATGTCAACAAAATAGGATCCAAAACAGACTGCTGTGTAACTCAACTAGTCACAGACTTCAGATAGAGCCTTCTTTATTGATCTTTACCTCCCGATTTCTATTGTTTAATCAATTTAGCATCATCTAGCTATTTTACCAGTGATAACTTGCTGGATTTCACCAGTGTAGATGCTTGGCATAAATAGAATTGAATTTGATTGTGATGGTCTCACAGCTGAATTGTGAATAAACACTGTCCAAACCAAGATATTAATAAGTCACTTCGATAGGGTACTGTAGGGCACTGATACTTTTGGAGTGGTAGTCCAATATGTCATCATCATTGGGAGAGGTGGGGCAAAGGAAAAATAAAAAAAGGAAAAGGTTTGGCAAAAAATCCTTAATTACACAGTAGTGAGTGATAATTATAAATCTCAAGGCTTATATTTCTTTTGGGCCTCCTTATCTCGAGAGACAATGGATACGCGCCTGGAGGTGGTCAGTGGTTTGTGAAGCAGCGCCTGGAGTGGCTATAAAGGCCAATTCTGGAGTGACAGGCTCTTCCACAGGTGCTGCAGAGAAATTTGTTTGTTGGGGCTGTTGCACAGTTGGCTCTCCCCTTGCGCCTCTGTCTTTTTTCCTGCCAACTACTAAGTCTCTTCGACTCGCCACAATTTAGCCCTGTCTTTATGGCTGCCCGCCAGCTCTGGCGAATGCTGGCAACTGACTCCCACGACTTGTGATCAATGTCACACGATTTCATGTCGCGTTTGCAGACGTCTTTATAACGGAGACATGGACGGCCGGTGGGTCTGATACCAGTGGCGAGCTCGCTGTACAATGTGTCTTTGGGGATCCTGCCATCTTCCATGCGGCTCACATGGCCAAGCCATCTCAAGCGCCGCTGACTCAGTAGTGTGTATAAGCTGGGGGTGTTGGCCGCTTCAAGGACTTCTGTGTTGGAGATATAGTCCTGCCACCTGATGCCAAGTATTCTCCGAAGGCAGCGAAGATGGAATGAATTGAGACGTCGCTCTTGGCTGGCATACGTTGTCCAGGCCTCGCTGCCGTAGAGCAAGGTACTGAGGACACAGGCCTGATACACTCGGACTTTTGTGTTCCGTGTCAGTGCGCCATTTTCCCACACTCTCTTGGCCAGTCTGGACATAGCAGTGGAAGCCTTACCCATGCGCTTGTTGATTTCTGCATCTAGAGACAGGTTACTGGTGATAGTTGAGCCTAGGTAGGTGAACTCTTGAACCACTTCCAGAGCGTGGTCGCCAATATTGATGGATGGAGCATTTCTGACATCCTGCCCCATGATGTTCGTTTTCTTGAGGCTGATGGTTAGGCCAAATTCATTGCAGGCAGACGCAAGCCTGTCGATGAGACTCTGCAGGCATTCTTCAGTGTGAGATGTTAAAGCAGCATCGTCAGCAAAGAGGAGTTCTCTGATGAGGACTTTCCGTACTTTGGACTTCGCTCTTAGACGGGCAAGGTTGAACAACCTGCCCCCTGATCTTGTGTGGAGGAAAATTCCTTCTTCAGAGGATTTGAACGCATGTGAAAGCAGCAGGGAGAAGAAAATCCCAAAAAGTGTGGGTGCGAGAACACAGCCCTGTTTCACACCACTCAGGATAGGAAAGGGCTCTGATGAGGAGCCACCATGTTGAATTGTGCCTTTCATATTGTCATGGAATGAGGTGATGATACTTAGTAGCTTTGGTGGACATCCGATCTTTTCTAGTAGTCTGAAGAGACCACGTCTGCTGACGAGGTCAAAGGCTTTGGTGAGATCAATGAAAGCAATGTAGAGGGGCATCTGTTGTTCACGGCATTTCTCCTGTATCTGACGAAGGGAGAACAGCATGTCAATAGTCGATCTCTCTGCACGAAAGCCACACTGTGCCTCAGGGTAGACGCGCTCGGCCAGCTTCTGGAGCCTGTTCAGAGCGACTCGAGCAAAGACTTTCCCCACTATGCTGAGCAGGGAGATTCCACGGTAGTTGTTGCAGTCACCGCGGTCACCTTTGTTTTTATAGAGGGTGATGATGTTGGCAGCGCGCATGTCCTGGGGTACTGCTCCCTCGTCCCAGCACAGGCATAGCAGTTCATGTAGTGCTGAGAGTATAGCAGGCTTGGCACTCTTGATTATTTCAGGGGTAATGCTGTCCTTCCCAGGACAGCATTACCCACCCCTTAACTCTTGTGCTGCAGTACAGTTCAATTGATTGCACAAGTGGATATTATTTATGCGTGAGCTTCGGCGACTGTTTAACCACGGGGAACGTCAAGTTTAAATCCATCTGTGTCTTCAACAAATATTTATCAGTTTCGAACAGAGACACTGTAGAGCAATCAACAGTAGAATCCATTTTTTTCTTGCCTGGGGCAATAAGGTTGACTGTGGTTGACGGAAGAGTTCCTATTTCATATGTGGCTTTGGCATGTACAGTATTATTTTTACACATTTTCACCCCCTAATGGATATTTTCTTTGCGCTCAGCAGTAAGCGGAAAGCAACAGAGGTGAAAATGAACTGCCTATTCCTTTCAGGGGTCTTGCAAAAGTATGATTCATACAGCAACCTTTCTTCTGTCCCTTGATAGTGGACCGGTGCATTTTTGTTATTGCATTCGGTCTGTGCTGGTACTCCACGATTTTTCTCTTCATTTCTGCCTTCCACCGACCGGTGTTTCATTTGCACTGGAAAGAGTTAAGTTTTGTTGACAAGGCAGGTCGCTGGCGCTTGCGCAGATGCGCCGCCAAAGGGAGAAGGGGCAGAGTCGGCGAGTGCGAAGCATCGAGTTGCAGGGCGTTGGTGTTTCAATTACTGTATTTAATCGATAGATTTAAGAATAGAAACAAATACCCTAACGACTTTTCATATGAGAATGAGACTTGTAGTGTACGGGATTCTATAGATGGCTCTAGTAACAGTCCAGCGGTCTCCGACACCCAGTACCACCTCAAGCCCCTGTGTTTCGGTGAGTCTTTTTTCCTGTCAGCCCGGCTCTTCTGTTGAACGTCGTCTCCAGAAGGCGCTCGAGGGGACAGTGCGCCTGCGCAGCACCGCTCCTGGCGGCATTTGGCGCTCGGTCGGCGTCGGTCTGGTCGCGCGCACTTGGCTTTAAAAATAACGTTTTAGAATACTGCGAGCAGGTTCTCTCTTCCCCCCCATGTAAAATGTTATGGAGGAATTATTTACTTGCATGATTCTATTTATGCATTACATTCCCCTATACACGTAGAGGGTTGTTGTTGAATACAACTAGGCGGTTATTTGTACATTTAAACGGTCGCTCGCGCTTTCTTCCTGTTCCTGGTTGGCTATAAAGGGATGGGCCCTACTCTTTCCTGTAGTTATTTTTAGTCCACCTGCACGTTATGTCAAGTGTTTTTACCTTTTTTTTTGAGGGTAGAGCAATATCTGTTTTCTGAAATGCTCCAACTGTAGTATAGTGTTTTTAATATCTTAAGGTGTGAACTTCACTTGACAGGAACAAGTTTTTTGTTGAAGAATAAAGGACAAAAGGCGAGACTTTTGCTAAATGTATTGTCCGTAAAGGCGCAATTCCGAGTAACTATTGATAACGTGTACGTCCTGCATCATCGATGGCGTCAGAATGACTGTTGACAGCGTGGTTGGCGTTGGAAACCGCTATTACCAACGCCATTGTTACTGGAGGCAATGGATCAAATAATCTGATCCTTTGTAATCTGGGGCAGGTTTGTCCAAATTGTAGCCCTGAGCCTTGGAAATTGAGTCTTGTTTGCATCTTTATTTCTTATTTGTTTGTTTCTTGTTTGGAAAGGACTGTATTTACTGTTTTAATTGGTGGATAAGTCCTAAAACAGAGCATCAAAATCTGTTGGTGTCAGTCCATTTAGATTATTAGTAATCTTCTTTGGCCTCCTTGTCTCGAGAGACAATGGGTAAGCGCCTAGAGGTGGTCAGTGGTGCCTGGTAGTAGTATTAGTAGTCTTCTTTGGCCTCCTTATCTCGAGAGACAATGGGTAAACGCCTGGAGGTGGTCAGTCGTGTGTGGAGCAGCGCCTGGAGTGGCTATAAAGGCCAATTCTAGAGTGACAGGCTCTTCCACAGGTGCTGCAGAAAAAATTTGTTTGTCGGGGCTGTTACACAGTTGGTTCTCCCCTTGCGCCTCTGTCTTTTTTCCTGCCAACTGCTAAGTCTCTTCGACTCGCCACACTTTAGCCCCGCCTTTATGGCTTACCGCCAGTATTAGTAGCAATAAGTTTAAATAAATGTTATGTGTCTCCCCCCCCCCCCCCCTGGAGACTTGGTGGTTTATTCATTTCTATTCAGCCCCCTCCAGGAAATGTGAATTTATCCTACTTTTAACATGTTCTGGAAGAGTAACTGGCTACATTGTAATAAAGTTGCTTTAAATATGTGTCTGAAAATTGTCACGTTTCCACATAATGCTTTTAATCTTAGCAATTAATTTCTTCTATAGTAAAACCCCAATTGATATCACTTCAGTTAATGAGTACACACCTCACCAGACAAAAATGATTGGATAATATCCCATTATATCACCATTTCATCATTTCCTGTTGATGTCGTTACATCAGGTTTCATTCAATGTAAAAGGAATACATTGAATCTAGAATGCAGTGATTGTATCTTTTGCTAAGTACAGGCTGATTTTGTTTTGGTTGTAAATGAAGCAGGTGTTCTGTATACTACATTTTTAAGTTTTTGACCTACCCCTTGCTTTTTTACAAATGACTTTACAGTTTTACTACCAAATTAAATCTCTGATCCAGTGCTTAAGCAGTTGATTTAACTGAAGATTTAAATGGATACATTAGTAGAGTAGGTCCTTGTAAACAGAAACATGCATCACTATTGGGCAATCGTCATATTGGCCACAAGGCACTTTATTTATTTACAATGCCAAGATGGATATTTACTGACTAGTGTATAGTAAGTGGATTATAGGTAAAATTTTGTTGCCGTTATAGTGTCATAGTTATACAGCACAGAAACAGGCCCTTCAGCCCATCGTGTCTGTGCCGGCCATACAGCACCCAACTATTCTAATCCCATGTTCCTGCACTTGGCCCATAGCCTTGTATGCTATGGAGTTTCAAGTGCTCATCTAAGTACTATTATTTAGAAATGTGTTCATACAAAGTAAGTAGTTTGCTCTGGATAGTATTAGTTATCTTGAAGATAACATATCACCATTGAATTTTCATCCATTCATTTAATTCCCTAAACCCTTTCTTAGTTGTTTGTTCTCCCAGCAAACCAATGAACCTCTCCTGTGGCCTACTTAAAGCTGCAGAGGATGTTCAGTATGTCTGTACTTGCTTCGAGATGCAAACATGATGACATGCAAGACCAGTTTAGTGTCTCTTTTGTGGATTGTTGCTTTAGTTTGATTTTGCTCCACACTCCCTCTATAACTATGGGGTGGGGTTTGGGTCGGGTGGGGGGCGGTGTGGGTGCACAAAATGAAGAATAAAACAAATGTGTTCTCAACTTCTATTGCCCTAGGCCTCTAAAGCCAAGTTGATCTTTTTATTTTTAAATCAACCTGTAATAGGCCTATTGGGGAACAAAAGACAAAATGTGTGCATAGAGCTTGGCTTGGTATCAACCTGGATTAAGTGGAATAAAACATATAAGTGCTTTAGGTGAAGGATAAGGGTCTATCGGTGAACACAGTGCCACAATGGGAACGAGAAATACAGAAGGTAGTGATTAGATGACACAAAGTTTGAGTTCTGTCCTTAATTAGATCTTGACCATTTTTTTTTTTAAGTACCCTACTCTTGTCATGTAATTGAAAAGTAATCAATCAGAGCACTCCACATGACCCCAACTTGCTTGCATATATAATGTAATTTATTTTTTCAACAATTTTGAACTTATTTTAGGATTGTATAAAGCTTATGAAGTAGTTTTCTCATGCACTATAAACATTTTGCATGAGCCCTAATTTGTCTCTTCTCTTTCATGTGAAAATGCTTCATAAAGTTTTCACCAAATGTCATATATTTTCTTGGTTCTTTTTCAAATTCATTAAGTTAGCAGGTATAGATCTATGGGATTGCATATCTATACAACTAACTTATGACCAATAATATAATGCCATTCTGGGTCTGTATTCATTGGAGTTCAGAAGGATGAGAGGTGATCTGATTGAAACATCTAAGATCCTGAGGGTCTTGACAGGGTGAATGTTGAAATGATGTTTCCCCTTGTGGGAGAGACTAAAACTAGGGGTTACTGTTTAAATATAAAGGGGTCTCCCATTTATGACAGATGAGGAGAAATTTTTTCTTTGAGGCTCCTGAGTTTGTGGAACTTTTCCCCAGAGAGCGGAGGAGGCAGGGCCATTGAATGTTTTTAAGGCAGAAGTAGACAGATTCTTGACAAACAAGGGAGTCAAAGGGTATCGGGGATAGGGAGGAAAGTGGAGTTGAGTGTGCAAACGGATCAGCCATGACCTTATTGAATGGCAGAGCAGGCTGAAGGGGCTGAATAGCCTACTCCTGTTCCTAGTTCATATGTTCGTATTATTTTAATAAAACCTTTTAATGGGTAGTTTGTTATCAAATGGTAGCGATTCAGCATTGGGACCCGGTTTTTGTGCTTTCTCTCTGCTACCGATTTGCTAATTTGAGCTATGTTGATTTGGGGCAGTCTGAGCTAAAGGACTACTGCACATCTGGAGGGAAGGTGAGCATGAGAATTACGCTTGGTCGTTGACTACACTTCCTAGCTGCTCATTTACGGTCTTTATTGGGAAAGGTTTAGAAGGAAGTTGGCTGCCTACCTTTTTGTCACAATTACATTACTAGCTTGGTCCCAGAATATTCTTAGTTTGCACAAAGGCAAGAAAAATCAGGATTTGCATAAACAAGAAAACATCAGTGTTCAAGCATTGAAATACTATTAGTGCAAAAAAACTTATTTGTTCATGGGATGTGGGCATCACTGGCTAGGCCAGCATTTATTGCCCATCCCTGATTGCCCTTGAACTGAGTGGCTTGCTGGGCCATTTCAGAGGGCATGTAAGAGTCAGCCACATTGCTGTGGGTCTGGAGTCACATGTAGGCCAGACCTGGTAAGGACTGCAGATTTCCTTCCCTGAAGGACATTAGTGAACCAGATGAGAATTTTTACAACAATAGGCAAAGGTTTCATGGTCGCCATTAGACTAGCTTTGATATTCCAGATTTATTAATTGAATTCAAATTTCACCATCTGCCATGGTGAGATTCAAACCCATGTCCCCAGAGTACTACCCTGGGCCTCTGCATTACTAGTCCAGTGACATTACCACTATACCACAGCCTCCTCCACTTGCTCCTACTATGACCTAGGGTTGCATTTTTGATCATCAAACTCAAAATCTACAATACTGTTTTATGTATATTTTCAATGATTTCCATAAACATTTTTTAATTACATTTCTATGGGAATTGAGTGAAGTGGTTCCAAATGTAGCATGAGCCCGCCAGTACTCAAATAGTCATTTTTTTGTATTTCAGTCTATACATGGGAGTGCCAGCAGCTTATTATTCTTTGGGACATCACACTAGAAACGAAACCCCTCTTTGCTCGATGTCCAAAATTACATGTACGAGTTGCTGTCACTGGTTTGTGATCAGAAGTGAAATGCTCCCTGAATTTTTTTTTCCTTCTCTTGTCCAGGGAGACTTAAGTGGTTTTGGCTGTACCACTGGCTAGCTGATACAATCCCACAGCATAGATTTATTTATGTTCAAAGTATTGTTTGCATTTCTAGCTTCAAAATGCTTATTGACCACAGATTGACATGTTGCATGGAAATATACATAAACACAGATGAGAATTAAATATGCAGCCAGTGGCATACTTATTTTAAGTTTACTTTAATTGTTTTAACAAAACAGTCAGTATTATCAGTCACTGACAATGTTTAACAGTTAGGAATAAATGAGAATCTCACGACTGGTGGGATAGTATACAAAAAAAGCTTCAAATGATTTAGAGGAGATGATGGCATAGTGATAATGTCACTGAATGTAATCCCGAGGCCCAGGCTAATTCCCTGGGGACACGGGTTCAAATCCCACCATGGTAGTTGGTGGAATTTAAATTAAAATTCACTTTTATAATCGGGAATTGAAAATCAGTAATGGTGCCATTAAACTACCATCGATTGTTGTCACTAATGCCCTATATGGAAAGGAATCTGCCATCCTTACCTGGTCTGGCCTACATGTGACTCTAGACCCACAGCCATGTGGTTGATTCTTAACTGCCCTCTGAAATGGCCTAGCATGCCACTCTGTTGTCAAGGGCAACTAAGGATGGGCAAAAATGCTGGCCTTGCCAATGGCATCCATATCCCATGAAAGAATTTTTTAAAAAAAGGATGCTTTTTATATCATCAGCAACAACTAGCAGCAGTAAGCTTTCACTCATGCCATGACCTGTGGTTTATCCACAACTGATAATTTTCAAAAGCTACACGCTGCTTCTGATTCAATGGATAAATGCACAGAGTAAAAGGAAACTGAATTATACAGACCAGGGGGGCCCAGAGTTCAGTTGCTAGTTCAACTGAGATGAGATGACTACTGGCGCCCAGTTAGGCTGATATTTGGGGGGTGCTGGTGAGGGAGGAGAGAATGGAGAACCTGATCATGCTTTGGCAATCTTGACTGGTGAGTTGTGTTTGCAAGCAAGATCAAACTTGGTTGTGATATCCTCCATGTTGGAATAGCCTGTTAATGCTCACTATTCAGCAATGCACTTGAAGAATGATCATCTGGGATAACTGAGACCAAATTAGTTATGGAACGATACCTGAAAGGTGAGAATTGGGTGTACAATATTATCATTGTGCATTACTGGGTCTGTTCCACAAGTATGGAAGATGTTCTTGCCAGAAAAATAAACCAAATGCGTTGAAATGACAGCAATATATTTATCAAATGTTAATACACCAAAATATAATTTTTAATACAAATTAGTTTTGCTCTACATAAGGCTGGTTTAATGAGTTCCTATGATTTATGCAATATAATTTCATTCATTAGTTGATTTATTTCCTTAAAACATCATGTCATATAGTTCCTTTTTCACATTTGTTTTTCTTATTGGTACTCACTGGGAAATGCATAAGTAATGCAAATGTTCGTAGAGCAGAATTACAGAATGTTCAGCAGTGAAGTTCTATTTTAGGAAAAAGTTTAATTTTGAAATGTAATGAAGCAATTGAATTTCATAGAACTTTTCAAGCATTAAATAAAGAATACTGGTTAACTTTTTTGAGTAACACTGAAATACATTTAATTTACAGTAACCTGTTACCTAGAGCTATTTTAATTATGGACATCTGACACAGTTGGCCACACCATCCTCCTCCAATGCCTCTCCACTGTCATCCAGCTGGGTGGGACTGCTGCCACCTGGTTCCATTCATAGCCAGAGAATTGCTTGTAATAGCTTCTCTTCCTGTTCCTGCACTGTTACCTCTGATGTCCCCCAATGATTTGTCTTTGGCCCTCTCCTATTTCTTATCTCCATGTTGTCCCTCAATGACATCATCTGAAAGCACAGTGTTAGTTTTCCCATGTACTCTGACGACACTCCGCTCTACCTCACCATCACTTCTCTTGACTCTTCCACTGTTGCTAAATTATCAGACTGCTTATCTGACATCCAGTATTGGATAAGCAAAGATTTCCTCTAATTAAATATTGAGAAGACTGAAGCCATTGTTTTTGGTCTCCGTTCCCTAGCTACCAATTCCTTTCCTCTCACTTGTAACGGTCTGAGATTAAGCGTCTGTTCGCAACCTTGGTGTCACGTTTGACCCCGAGATGATCTTCCAACCTCGTATTCGTGTCTTCACTAAGACCGCTTATTTCCACCTCCATAACATCACCCTACTTTGCCCCTGTCTCAGCTCAATTGCTGCTGAAACCCTCATTCTTGCCATTATTACCTCTAGACTTAACTATTCCAACGCACTCTTGGCTGGTCTCCCATATTCTACTCTCCGTAAACTTGAGGTCATCCAAAACTCTGCAGCATGTGTCTTAACTTGCACCAAATCCTGTTTCACTATCACCCCTGTGTTTGCTGTTGGTTGGCTCCTCGTCAAGCAATGCCTTGATTTTAAAATTCTCATCCTTGTTTTCAAATTCCTTCATGGCCTTGCCCCTCCCTATCTCTGTAATCTCCTACAGCCCACAACTTTCCAAGATATCTGTGCTGCTCTAATTCCAGCCTCTTGTGTATCCCTGATTTTAAGTGGTCCACCATTGGTGATCGTGCCTTCAGTTGCCTTGGCCTCAAGTTCTGAAATAGCCTCCCTACACCTTTCCACCTCGCTTTCTCCTTCAAGACACTCTTTGACCAAGCTTTTGGTCATTTGACCTAATATCTCCTTTTGCAGATGAGCGTCATACTTTGTTTTATAATACCTCTGTAAAGGGCCCTGGTGATCTATAAATATATTTTTGTTGGCATCGCAATTACATTGATTGAAGATGATTATTCTGGAAGTTACAACTTAGTGTGTGACTGCATGGGGCATGGTCTCATGGCAGTGAAACAAACTTGTAATGTTGCCATCTGTGTGTATTTCCTGAGCAAGGGGTCTGCTCTGGCTCTTAATGTACCTGCTGCGTCACCGCCCAGGATCAAACATCACCCCAAGTGCACATGGTGTAGTTGTTTTTGTTTTAGAGATACAGCACTGAAACAGGCCCTTCGGCCCACCGAGTCTGTGCCGATCATCAACCACCCATTTATTCTAATCCTACACTAATCCCATATTCCTACCACATCCCCACCTGTCCCTATATTATCCTACCACCTACCTATACTAGGGGCAATTTATAATCACCAATTTACCTATCAACCTGCAAGTCTTTTGGTGGTGGGAGGAAACCGGAGTACCTGGCGAAAACCCACGCAGACACAGGGAGAACTTGCAAACTCCACACAGGATCATTTGATTGAAACAAACCAAAGTACAATCTGTGCTTGGTTGGAATGGGGTCATTTTTGCTCTGAACAAGTGTAGAGAGGAGGAGAATGCCTATCTTGTTTTACCTGTGTTTTCAGGGGAGGTGTCTTGAAGTGAGTCCATGGACCTGGCAAGTGTCACTGTGACACACTTGTTTTGGTTTAATAGCTATTTTAATCTTTTTGTTACTTTTAAAGCCTCTCTGTTACTTTTGTTGTTAGCTCTATTTTTATGTACGGGGCAGATGGGGGTGAGGAGGAACTGCTAGTCTGCTGTTTGGTATGCTGTTATGTTTTTTGTATGGGGTTATGGAGGAACTTCCACTCGTTGAATCCTCTCCGCTCAGAATTATACCACCCACCACTCTTTCTGGTGTGTTTGCCTGCTTATTCTGCTCTGATATGAAGTCACGTTTATTTGTTCAGGGGAGGGTTGGAAATGCCCTTTTTAAGGACCATTAATCAGTACGATTGCAGATTAGAGTATGTGTTTTTGCTGTGAGTTGTGGAGGTTCTGGATGAATGGACAGAAATATAAAGAAAATGAGCTCATTGGAGTGTGATTTATAGGCACAATTAAACCAGTCTGATACAGCTCTAAAAGGATTTGTTTATTTGGCAACAAGCAAAATCCCAGTAAAGAAACTAGCACCTTTGCTATAATATGCAATTAATTGTACCTTAATGCTGATAAAGATGTAGGAAATGAATTCTCTCATTTTCCCCAGCAGTATTGTGTAATAAATTGTCCTGAATATAGAGGAACAATATTATTAGGTAGCAGTGAAAACATGTTCAAAGGTACTGTAGGTGAGTAACTATTGTAAGTTTAGTGGTCTTTTTGAAAACTGTTAGGTTTTTATTTTAATATATTTTGGGTATTAATGATGGAGCATTACCTGCTCAGCTGTGTATGCTTTTATTCTGACGCAATAAATAGAGGGTCAGATAAGGTCTAAGTGGGCTTTGAAAAATATTTGGGAACAAACCTAGATCTATTCTGGCAGTGAGAGGTAAGCAATATAGAACCTAATGGCTCCTTTACGATTATACCAGCACTGCCGATTGAAGCCCTGATTTTGGCAGCAGTACAGTACGATAAATGCGGCAGCACTGCCTCCTTTCTGGGGGAATAGAGATCCACCTTGAGGTGGTTTTTCAGGGGTCCTATTTTAAGTTGGCTCAAAGGAATTAGGATCACCCAACTCTTTAAAGGATCACCCACCCAAACCAGTCTCAGTTAAATCAAAACTGGTAAAGTCAGACAAAGTCAAAATGAAAATTCCATGTATTATCCACTGGTCATGGCGTCACTCAACAAAGTATTTGAGCACCACCCCAGCTGCAAATAATGGCTTGAAACATGGGCAAGTAGTTGGAGGATTTGTACTTGATGATCCTGTGTGTTATGGACCGGTGTGTAGCAGATTTCCATGGGTCCTCGAGGCAGCAGCAGCAGAGGTGACACTGACCAGTTGCATTTTTCTCTGACTGATTATGCTCCAAGCATGAGCTTGCGTGTGCTGGCAGAAATATGATTTTCCACTTGATGGTTTGCAAAGTTCTAATTCAGCGGCTGTCACCATTTGCAACTTTCTAACAACTTCAAGTATGCAAGATAGATAGTGACAAGTAACCGCAATGTTATTGTTGGTTGGCTTTATTTCCTTATCTGTAAATAGTTTGTAAGTGATGCTTGTTTATCTTCAAAGTAAAATATTTTGAACAATTTTGTATGTTTGGAAAGGTAATGGAATACAGTCAAACTTAGGCTAGCACATTCTGCAGTGATGGGGTTTGTCTGCTGGATTTTCTGATGGAATGACTTTTATTTTTATCTTGCTGCCATTCTTTTATGTCTCTCTCTCCTTTGTATTTTCTTTGGGAAGGGGTCTTGGGCTCCCCTCTTGCCCCTTTACCGGTTTGGCTGTAACAGGATTTATCTTTTAAAACGCAGTGATTTTTAGCTTACCACCTCAGTGAGTCTTTGCTCACTGCTCTCTGCTTCAATTACAATTAATCAGACAAGTTTTCTTAGGTTTAAACAAGAAAGATGCAAGTTTATTAGCCCTATCACTCTAACCCAGTTAAAACTACTAAAATACGCAAAGCAACCATGCTCTCATCCGTATGAGAGAAACACACATCCAAATAGCTATGGGGGGTGGGGGTGTTGAAGCAGAGTTGGCAAATAATGGAATACAGGTACTGTCTTTTGCTTTTGATGTAATGTCCTTAATTGAAGCTGAGGGCTTGGAGTTCTCGCTGGGGCCTGGTGCACAATTTCAGAGTTGCTTTTCTGGTACCAGAAGGCCGAAATATGCTTTGTCTGTAGTCTTGAAGTGTAGAAACTGCCACCTTGGTTGTTTTTTTTAGTTTTTAGAGATACAGCACTGAAACAGGTCCTTCGGCCCACCGAGTCTGTGCCGACCACCAACCACCCATTTATACTAATCCTACACTAATTCCATATTCCTACCACATCCCCACCTGTCCCTATATTTCCCTACCACCTACCTATACTAGGGGCAATTGCTAATGGCCAATTTACCTATCAACCTGCAAGTCTTTGGCATGTGGGAGGAAACCGGAGCACCCGGAGGAAACCCACGCAGACACAGGGACTTTGCTGGAGAGAGAGACAGAGAGAGAGAGGTCTTTTTGGTGTTTAAAATTGCAATCTCATTCCTTTCTGTGTGGCACAATTCAAAAGGCCCCCAGTCTGGCCAGCAGGTAGGTCGTGTGACCCCCTCTTTGTGTGAAACAGCAGCTTCTGGGAGGGTTGTTGATTTCAAAGCTTTCCAGATACACTCGTGGTAGTGGAGTTCTGGCTCTTACACAGACAAAGGATGTTGGTCATCGCGATTGCCGAGTCCAATCTTGTTAATTGAATCAGTGAGCACTCCCATTGTCTATCTATTCAACTATCTCTCCAAATTCAAATATTGAATCATATTTTCAGCTGGCCAGCTCTTTTTTAAACAAATTCTTTGCAATGTCCAGCAAAAAAGTTTCAGTTGTGTCCCATATGACGAAAGTAATATGTTTCCATTTGGCAGGTGTGATTTCCGTCACAATGACCACACGAGTATGGTCCAGGTAAGTCAAACCTCTAGTGCCCATATACATCCTGTACCACTTTCAACTTCACACAATTCCTTACCAATCATACTCTTCCTTTCTTAGCACCTAGCTATGAGGGAAACTTTTTAAAAAATTCATTCATGGGATGCGGGCATTGCTGTCAAGGCCAACATTTATTGCTGATCCCTAATTGCCATTGAGAAGGTGGTGGTGAGCCGCTGCTGTCTGTGTGGCGTAGGTGCACGCACATTGCTGTTAGGAAGGGAATTCCAGGATTTTGACTCTGCGACCGTGAAGGAATGCCGATTATATTTTCAAGTCAAGATGATGTGTGACTTGGATGGAAATTTGCAGGTGATTGTGTTCAAATGCACTTGCTGCTCTTGGTCTTCTAGGCAGTAGAGGTTGCGTGTTTGTAAGGTGCTGTCAAAGAAGACTTGCCGAATTGCAGCAGTGCAGTTTGTAGATGGTATGCACTGCTGCCACATTGTGACGGTGGTGGAGGGAGTGAATGTTTTATGGTGGTGGATTAGTTGGTCAGTCAACTGGGTTGCTTTGCCCTGGCTGGTGTCAAACTTCGAGTATTGCTGGAGCTGTACTCATCAAAGCGAATGGAGGGTATTCCAATACACTCCTGACTTGTCTTGTATATGGTGGAAAGTCTTTGGGGAGTTAGGAGGTGAGTTACTTGCTGCAGAATACCCACCCTCATGTTGGGTGGCTGCTAGTATTGTAGCTGCACTGGAACAGCTTGGCTAGTTCTGGAGTAAAAGCCCACAGCTGGGATGTGGTTGGGGGTCTATAGCCTTTGCGCACACTGGATACAGCAATCATTTTTTGATATCCCATGGAGTGAATCTAATCGGCTGAAATCTGTTATCTGTGATGGTGGGGATCTCAGAAAGAGACAGAGATAGATTATCCACTTGCCACTTCTGGCTGAAGATGTTTGCAAATGCTTCAGGCATGTCTTTTGCACTCGCATGCTGGGCTGCACCATCGTTGAAGATGGGGATGTTCATCGAGCCTCCTCCTCACATTAGTTGCTTAATTGTCCACCACCAGAACGACAGAGTTTTGATCTGATCCATGCTTTGGGGGATTGTTTAGTTCTGTCTATAGTATGTAAGTAAGTCCACTGTTTAGCATGCAAGTAGTCCTGCGTTATAGCTTCCCCAGGTTGGCACCTCATTTTTAAGTATGCTTGGTGTTGCTTCTGACATGCTTTCCTACACTTCTTTGAACAAGGGTTAGTCTCCTTATTTGATTATGGTGGAGTGAGGGATTTGCAGGACCATGACGTTACAGACTGTGCAGAATACAGTTCTGCTACTGATGATGGCCCATCGCGCCTCATGAATACCCAATTTTGAGTTGCTAGATCTGTTCTGAATCTGTCCTATTTAGCACAGTGGTTCTCACAACACAATGGAAGGTGTTCTCAGTGTGAAGGTGGGACTTCATCTCCACAGGAGTGTGCAGTGATCACTCAGTAACCACAGCAACTCTTTATTTAGATAGTGACATTAACATAAATGTCCTGAGGTACTTTCTAGGAGCATATTGAACAAGACATCTAGACACATCGAGGCTATTATGCCAGATGACCAAAAACTTGGTCAAAGAGTTAGATTTTATTCCTTTAAGACACTCCTTAAAGAGAGATAGCAAGGCGGAGAGCTATAGGGACAGAATTCTAGAGTTTACGGCCTAGGCAGCTGAAGGTACGGCTGCCAATGGTGGAGCAATTAAAATTGTGAATGCTCAACAAGCCAGAATTTGCAGAGTGCAGAGATCGGGGGTGTGGCAGTTGTAGGGCTGAAGGAATTTAGAGATAGAGAGGGGCGAGACCATTTAAGTAATTTGAAAACAAGGATGAGAAATTTTAAATTGAGGAGTTGCTGAACAGGAGCTGGTGAGCACAGGGAGATGAGTGAATGGGACTTGGTGCGAGTTAGGACATGGGCAACAAAGTTTTGAATGACCTCAAGTTTGCGGAGAGTCGAACTTGGGAGGCTACTACACCTGGACTTCACTATAATGTGGTCTGCTATAGCGCAGAACTCAGTATAATGTGCGTCCGTCTTTTCATTTTTCATTTAGATATAACATTTCAGAACATTGTTGAAGCATAAATGCTCCACAAATGATTTTGAACAAACCAATGAGATGGCAGCCTCGTGACTAATTAAGGTGCCAATTTTCTTTGTATAAATACTGGTCAAACTTGCACTGATAGCCAACAACGATCAACGCGAAATCATATGTACTGAAACACAAAAGATAATATCTTACATCATCGCTGAGAAGTTGAAAGTCATCGCCCACATCCAGTAAGGCAGTAAGCAAGCATCCGCTTCACACAGAATGGGGATCGCTGAATCAACAGATTGTGGGTGGCTTAAAGATGAAGAGAAGTTGAGAAGGATGTTGATGGAGATGGGTGAAGGTGGTCAAGCAAGATAGAAATCCAAAAATGCTGACCACATGCTTCTCAGCAACGCCATGTACACTTGACTCACCCAGGAGAGAGCCAAGGCTGTACCTGTATCTGGTCCTATTATTCAAGATCAGACTAAGTTTTGCCACCAAATGAATGAAAATACCAGTGCTCCAGTAGAGCTTGGAGCCATTAA